>NW_021620939.1:775716-841497 GCF_004785775.1 Grammomys surdaster | reverse complement strand
CTTCCTCTGTCCCCACTCTCTCTCTTGCTAGACCCTGGCCTGCCGACCGGAGCAGCAGAACCGGCCGGCCTTTACAAAGTAGCAGAACCCCACGGCTGTTACAAAAGAAACGGCCGTTACATACACCAAGCGATGCTATGTAACACTCCCCTCCAAGTTATCTCTGATTGGTCAATAAAAATGCCTACAGCCTGTAGCTAGGCACAAGAGAGGTAGGCAGGTTTTGGTTTCCTGGCTTGGAGTCTGAAGCAGAGACCACAAGGAGAGAGGAGGGGAGAGAAGGAAGAAGACACCATGAGGCAGGCTGATCATGAACACATGGTCATGAGGGCTGGAGTAGGAACGGTCCAGGGGGAACAAGACAAATAGTATCTCGGGGTTATTGACAGAGAAGTAGACAAAACAGCATATGGGGTTGATATCTGCTCAGCTCTAAGTGCTGTTAAGGCTTGTTTTAAATATAAAGGTCTTGTGTCTTTTATTTGGGGACTGTATGACCAAGGGTGGGGAAGAAATCATCAATTGAATTTTACTGTAACAGGTCCCTGTCCTCAGCACACAGTGTCAAAGAGGCATTAGGCCTCCAGGGCTTCCTAGGGAATCTCATGAGATTGCAGCAGCTGGGCCCTGTGAAAAAATTTCAAGGGGCACTTGGGGACATCCAGCTGACAGACACCAATAGTAGCTAGACCCTGGTGGGAGGATTTTTGCTGGTGATGGTCCAAAATGAATCCCAGAACAGAAGGTCTTCCTGGGGCAGGAAGCCACGGTGGACAGTCTCTCTGACTGTAAGTGTATGTATGCATGGGGAATGAGGGCTGGGATGGGTGGGGAGAGATTCTTGATTCCTTGGAAATAGGATCATAGGTGGTTTTATTTCTTTATATTCCTCTGCATCTTAATTTTTTTTGGGAGGGGGGCTGTAGGTCAGGCACAGAGTGCTTGCCTTTTGTGCTAGAACCAAGACTCCGTCTCCTGTCCTGTTTAAAAAAAAAAAAAAGAGCAGGAGTAGGGAGAGGGAGGAAGCACAACAATGTTTTAGAATATAACTGTGTGTTAGTTTTAGGATTGGGAAAATCTATACACACAACATAAATTATATTATTCAATGTTGTTCAAAACCACTGTGTATATGAACTTTAGTCTGATGTGGAGGGCGAAGGAAAGTCCTGGGAACCTTCATGTTTGTGAATGGCTCACTTCACAGGAAGGGCAAGTGGTGAGTGAAACGCTGGGGTCTGGATTGTTGTCTGGTGCTTGCTCTCTGCTCAGAGCATCAGGATCAAGGAAGGAAGGAGGAGCATTTAGCATCCACATCATCTCTGGGTGCTGGAGAGAACTGGGCTCTCCCGTAGGCAGACTGTGTCTCCTCCTCCTGCGGGAAGCTTGTTTTAAGCAGTGAATGGGAGATATTCTTCCACCCAGGAGAAGCAAGTGGGGAAGTGTCTTGCCCAGCCCAGGAAAGAGTCCTAGGAGGAAGAAAGGATGAGTGATGTGTACCCATATTGCTCCAAGCTGGAATGGGTGGCCACAGGGTGCAGCCAGGATATCAGGGCTCGATTGCTACCTCTAAGAGTCACCTGCAGTGACCTTGCCAGGTCATTATGTGCTAAAAGGATGGTTGGCATTAAGTGATCTCCAGGGGGCGATTCTCCTCTGACAGACCGAGGAGAAGGAGAAAGGGCCGTGGGGAATGCCTATGGCAGAACTAAGATGAAAAATGAAATCAGCTGTATGTTTCTGCATTGCTGGAGTATGGCACGGGGATACTTTATTATCTGGCAGCTATGTGTAAGATGAGTTGGACAGAAGTCACAATGTAAGGTGTTGTCAATAATCCATGCATTTTTTAAAAATATGAATTAACTCACAGGCATAAAACAATGATTGTAGAACTATCTATCCAACCTCTCTAGCCCCTGATCAGATCATGATCCGTGACCCTTTCACGTCATTGAAAGAGCACTGGTCACACAAATGGTGTGCCAAGCACAAGAGTGGGCACTGCGGGGGGAGGGGCACAGGAGGACAGCACATGACACACAATGAACCACACAGTAAGAGATTGTTCAAAGACAAGGCTCAGTGGCTGCCTCATGCTTGTGAAGCAGGAGGATCTGTGTGGACTGTCAGAGAAACGCCAGACTGAAGCAGAAAAGTGTTGAAGAAGGTATCTCAGCTGAGACGTGTTTCCACCTGCTGAGTAGCTCGACTAGCCGGCCCCAAACACAGCCCAAGGCTGTCTGTCTGTTTAACAACCTTAGGCTGCAGAATCCTAATTCCATCTGAGAGTACTGACAGTACCACTGTCAGTGCACAGGATGTGCATCTGAAGTTGCAAAGCCAACTCGCATGCAGGACTCACGAGCACGCCTTCAGAGACACCCAGAACATCAGGAGAAACCTGCAGCCCATCCCCAACCAATGCTGTGAGGCTTTGGAAGAACTCTTGGCCTTCCCCCGGAACCTGATGAATATGCACTGTACAGAGGGGCGGGGCAAATGGAAGGTAGCATTATCTAGTGACCTCAGCTGGCTTCTGAAGCTACCTTGGCTTCCATGAGTACTTGTCACTTACCAAAGATCTGAGTGTACCAGCTTGTTGTGGTGTATCCCCATGGCTTTCTGTGGTGTGTCCCCTGGGTATTGAATGAGGAGTTGACAGGTCCAGAGCATGGTGGTTGTTTGATACAGATATGGTCCAGGCCCTGCCACAGGAGCTGTTCGATACATCTATAGCCTGAGAGCAGCTGGTAGTCTGGGTGAGGGGCTGGGCAGGCAGGGACACACTACACACAACAGCCTTTGACCGTGGTAAATGAAATATTCTTTTCTTTCATTATCTTGTTGAAAGAATGTGATTTCTAAGCAGGGCGTAAGCAATGGAATCTCTCTCAACGCGTGGACTTGATTTCTTAGAAACTTAGGTATCTCTCTGTCCTTGCTACACATGTGTTCACCTCTGGCTTTGTGAGACATGATCTCAGAGGTCTCACGTCTAACTGTGGTTCAGAGAGAAAGGCTACCTGACTTGGGGACACACAGACAGCTAAAGTAAAACTGGGGTATAGCAATCCTGGGGGACAGCAATCCTGAGACACAGTCTGAGAGCCTTTGAATTATGCCAGGACTTTTGCAGACCAACATTCTGTTTTAATTTGTGTGTCGGCGGTATACAATAGAATGAAGAGATGATCACTGATAGAATCGAGCTTGCATCCACTTTCCGTGTATCTACAACGGAGGGGGAGTGTGTCCCTTTCAGAGGCCTTACGAGACAAAGTCAGCACTGACAATAATTAAATTATTTAAGCCAGCTCTAGGGGAAGGGGTGCAAGCCTTTAGTCCTAGCTACTTTGGAGGCTGAGGTAGGAAAGCTACAAGTACAAAGCCTGCCTGAGTTGTAGAGTGAGTTGAAGATCAGCCTGGGCAACTCAGAGAGACAGTGTCTTAAAATATAAACTTAACAGAGAGCTGCAGATGCAGCTCAGGGGTAGAATTCTTAGCTGGCTAGCATATCGAAGAGTCTGGGTTCAGTCTCCAATATTGCTGAAAGAGAAGAAAAAAAGACTACCTAGCTCATGGAGAGTCTTCGTGTCCCTAGAGGCTTGGATGGCCACTCTGGTCATATTGGCTACCGGCAGCTATCTAAGCCTCTGTCCTTGCTCTTCATGACACTAGAAGATGTCACGGAAGACGGATGGAAATGCAGCTGATGTATGATTGGTGACAACCAGCTTGCTCAGTGTCAAAGCCTCAAACTGGTAATAACCGCCTGGTTATCTCAAATCGCTGGAAAATCTGCTAGCCGGTGTTATCGGGGCCGTGATTACAGCGGGGAGAGAATTTACTGCAGGCTGACTCAGTGGTAGATGCCTGGGGAATTAACCTTGGCCCCTGCAAGGAGATTAGGCAGAATCAATTAAGGCTATGGACAATCGAGGCGAAAGACAGACTTACTGCTCGATGATAGAAAGTCAGAAAGAATCTGGACCAGCATTTACACAGGGGAGGAGAGAACTAACAAAAGACACCACATCGGAAATGTAGGAAAGACAAGAGGGAAACGAATAATGCCTGGAAATATCTAAGTCCTTACCAAACTACTTTATTAAATCAGTCCTTAATGAGGCCGTGGCAAGGAAGCAGAGTATTAGGCAGAGTTCCGAGGATGGTTCTTTCAAAGAGGCCACCCTGGCAGCCCACAGACTAAATCAGTAAGTGTGAATTACATGTCTGCAATTATTAAGGAATCAGCTAATGAATTTACCAAATGATTGGCATTTACTTCAGGGGTGAAGGAGTTGAGGGAGGCCATGCACGAATGGGTTACTGCTCTTTAAGGTAACACTTAGTTCACAGAACTCTGAGCTATTGTTAAATGTCCTAGGCAGTGCAAGGAATTCTGTGCACGGTGGTCGCTAGGTTGAGACTAACTGTAAAGTGTTGGGATGTGTTTTAATGATGAGCTGCAGCTGCAGGGCAGGATGTGGCCATTGCTAAGCATCCGGACCAGGCCAGAGAGCTGACAGTTTCAATCAAGGCAAGCGTCAGTTTTCTGGATCTATGTGGGTGGGCTGGCAGTGTCAGTAGGAAAGTTCCACAAAAAATGCTCCTATACTTATGAGAGATAGGGCAAGTTTTAAAAAAATAGCATATCCGAAGTCAGCTGAGTGACACCTCCGAGTGGCATGTTGCCTCTTTTCAACCGTCCTACTGTTCTGCCATGAAAGCAGTACAGTCCCTAAAACACAGATGAAGAAACTGAGGCGTGCAGAGGTTGCTACCTGACCAAAATGAGCAAGACTCATACAAAGTGGTCAGTTAAGGATGGGGGCCCTGGTCTCTCTGGATGAACCAGTGACGCTTCTGCAGTGAGTCAGGAGGCTCAGGAGACACACAGACATGCTTGCAAGACTCAAGCTGCTGTGGCTACCTGCTTGAGTCCTGTGCTGAGGAGCCGGAGCTGATGATTCCATCAGGGATTGGGGAGGGGCTCATAAGGCCCCACCCCTTTCTGGGAAACTGTAGGCAGTTAATGGTTGCTGGGGGAGGGAGAGTCAAATTTCTCAGTGGTAAGTTGCCCTTGTTTAATAATCTCTGCTCTTGCAGACAACCCTAATACAATACAGTGCCCCCCCAAAGACTTGAAAGTAGGAGTGGGGGAGTCTGTTGGGAAGAAAAGGTTCAGTGGGAGGGGAAGGAGCTGAGGGGACCATGGGGGAGACATTCAAAGTACATCATATGCGTATGACATTGTGAAAGAATGAATTAATTAAGAAAAAAGAAATCCAGGGGATGGAGAGATGGCTCAGTGGTTAAGAGCACTGACTGCTCTTCCAGAGGTCCTGAGTTCAATTCCCAGCAACCACATGGTAGCTTACAACCATCTGTAATGGGATCTGATACCTTCTTCTGAAGGTAGCTACAGTGTACTCCTATACATAAAATAAAATAAATAATTCTTAAAAAAAAAGATAAACCTTAAAAAAAAACCATCATGAGAAAAAAAAGAAAAAGAAAAAAGAAATCCAAGTGTTTTCAGATTTACAAATTCCTATGAAAACAACCACATTCTGAAAGATGCCAGGCAGGCACTGAAACCCGGTGGTATTCTGTTATTTAAAAGAAAACACACAAGTCTGCCAGGCATATCCTTCCTGCTACTTCTCTCCATTCTGGAAATGCCTACTAAAGGCCTACTGGGTGTAAATGCCTATTGAGGGCCTACTGTGTGGAAGAATCTGGGCCAGATGTTCTCAGAGAGGCAGAAAAAGGGAGGGGAGTAAGACACAGGAAGGAGCACAGAGAGAACTGCGCCAAGAACAAGCCAGGGAAGGGACATGGGCGTCACTATCTCGACTGTCACTATCACGACTGCCACGTGGGGAATTCGGAGCCAATTAGTTCTTTTCCTTGTTTTGTACGTTTTGCAGATTATGCACCGTGAGCATTGTTAATTCAAAAGAGTTATTAGTGGGCTGATAAGATGGCTCAGTGAGTAAAAGCTCTTGCCTCCAAGCCTGGTGACCCAAGTTCCATTCCCTCATGCTACAAAGAGAGAACTGATTTTTGAAAGTTGAACTCTGACCTTCACAGGAATGCTATGACCTGTATATGCTCCCCACCCCCAGAGAGACAGAGACATAACTAACTAACTAACTAACTAACTAACTAAATGTAATTGAGTTAAAAATGATTAGCAGAACAGTTACTGTACACCTATCATCCCAGCACTTAGGCCAGCCTCGGCCACACAGTGAATTCAAAGCCAGCCTGAGCTACATAGCTAGACTCTGTCTCAAGCACCATGGGAAGGATGAAGCTTAGTGGTAGATTGTTTGTTTTCCCTGGGAAAGGCCCTGGGTTTGATTCCTCAGCATCACCTGAAATAAAGAGCTATGAGATGAAAACCTACTATAACACACACAAGTTAGTAGACAAGGTCTGCTGTCTAAGGTGGGAAGGAGGCTCTGGGTAGGTGGGGCCTGGAGAAGTGTCAGGAAAGTGGAAGCGTGAGTGTTGCTTCGGGGTGCAGAGGTAGCTGAGGTCAGCCTTTGGAGGACTTTGGAAGACACTGGGAACCCAGGGACAGGGAGGTCCAAAGGCAACGGGGCACCTGGTTCTGGGGCTGGGAACGCCACTGGGAACATGGAGGAGTAGAAGGCACTGCCCAGGGGACAAGAATGGGTCATCCAGAATGGACCCTGTCCAGGTTGCCTCTGAGTTTAAGGTCCCAGAGATGGGAAATGAAGTTTGGAGGAGGGAGCTGGGCAGGAGGGCTATCCAGGTATTTGCCCATACCCGGAAGTGGTAATACAGGGTTGGAAGGTACTACAGCACAGGTCAAGAATGGGTTGTGTGCATCTCAAGACAGGGTGCACACAAGTGCATTCAAGGCCACTGGGGGCTAGCAGCACAACACTAAGTCATGCCAGCCGCTTGCCCGTGGATCATCTATTACGAAATTTGGTTTGATACTGCTACCTGCAGTCCTGATAGGGGGACACTGGGTATGTGAGACCTACTCACAGCTTTTCAGAGACATAGCCAATCACTCACTTTCTGGTGAGCCCCCAGGGCTTCCTGGTTGTTCCCTAGGAGAACCCAGGAGACTTCACAAAGGGGAGCTGTAGAGATCAGGCTAGCTCCTCTGGACTTGAGACTGTCTAGATGTTACTGGGATGGGGCGTGGCCTATTCTCCCACAGAGGCCTGCATCTGGGTCATAGCTCTGATAACAAGGCCCAAAGGCACAGAGAGCCACCACCTGGTTACTGAGCTTTCCTACCAATGGATCTGTCCAGGCATGGCTCCCCTCCTCCTCGAAGGACAGCCTCTCATAGTCCCCTTGGCATCAGCAGCCACTGTCCTCTGGCTTCCAGGCCTGCCATTCTTTTAACCTTCATCTGCACAGTGAAGGGAGAAGGCAGAAAAAGGGCCTTTTATAACCAAATTATCTTTGCGCATTCATCTGCCATTATGTTAATGCATGGCGAAGCCCGGCAGATGGTCCAAAGTCAATTACACTGGTGTTAAAAAGGGAGAAATTGACCTTTTCAGGACTCACTCGGATTCCCAAGCAGAGTTTGCAAACTCAAGCTCCAGACCTGGCATGGGGGCAGAGACACAGAGGGACAGGAAGAGAAGAAAGAGGGACACAGTCGGGTGACAGCCCGGGGACTCTTGTCTATCACCGGCTGTCATTCATACCTGCACATCCTTTCAAAGAGGCCGGCGTAACCATCACAGTTGGTCTTCTGGGTCCTCAGGATGTCAGTGGGTTTGAAGGCCTGGCGGTCCTTCTCCTGGGCAGCCTCTACGTCATACTCTGGAGGATAGAGGAGGCAGCTGTGAGCAAGCAAGGCTCCCAGGTGTGGGAGGATGTCTCAAAGAGGAAGGGAAAGCCACAGGGCCCAGGGAAAGCCACAGAGCCCATAACATGGCCTCCACCCACAGCTGTGCTCAGGAGGAAACGGTGCCATGAACAGAAACAGGACCCCAACCTAGCCAGTTGTGGTCGCCATTTGTGTAGGTGGCAAAAGGGACATCGAGGCCAAAGCAGAGAGGACCACCTGACCCTCATGGTGCATGCCTTTAATCCCAGAGGTGGCCAGAGAGCTCTCTGTAAGTTCAAGGACAGCCTGGTCTACATAGACAGTTCCAAGCCAGCCAGGGTTGCCTAATGAAACTTGTCTAGGAGGGGGAAAAGCTGGTGGTGGGGCAGGTGAGGGGGCAGCCTCCTTCACTCCTTGGGTGAGTACATTTTCTAAGTTGCACCTGGAGTACAAAAGAGGGGTCTTGGGGAATCTAGGTGGGACACTGGCTGTCCTTCATGTCAAAGGACCCAGGGTCCACCCCACTTCTCTGTCAGCCACTATCTCTCCCATTTGTAGTCTTCAGCAAGGGGTAGCAGGTCTTTGGCAAACCCCTCTGTGACTTGTCAGGACCTGGTGAGATTCCCAAAACTGTCTCACAGAGAGTGGTGGGCAGCTGCTCAGGCCCAGGTCCCCTAAATGTCTCTGAAAACCTTGGGAATAGGTAGAAGCCAGTGGCCGAGGACACAGGTGCAGCAGCAGGAGACAGGGAGATGAGCACCTGCCCTTGTTAGCACTTGTCTTAGGACCTTCTGGTGTTGCTACTGTTCTTCATACAGCTGTGCCCTCCTCAGCCTGTGGCCACCCTCTTGGAGATGGCTGTCCCGGGTTCTCATCTCTGTAGAGTGGGTTTACTAGGAATCCTGGGCCCAGGGAGCACAGCTTCTGGGTGAAGGCCCAGGTTAGGAGGGCGGCTTTCGCCTTCCTTGGTTAGTCTTTGGTTACTTCAGGCACTGCTCCCTGACTTAACTCTTCACTGTGATGAATCAGCAGAAGCAGGTATCTGAAGGAAGGGGCATCCAGGGTTCCAGTGCCAACCCCTGGTGGCATACCTATATGGTGGCAGATCCAGATCCAGATGGCTCTGACCCTTTCCAGGTCGCTGTGGGCTTCCTGGAGCAAGTCACTCACCAGCTCATTTAGGCCACTCTTGACTGTCACCTGGGAGCAGAAAGTTCAGACTCTATTGGGGCCAAGAGAGGATGGGAGTGTAACACCCACCAACTATGGCCAGCTACTTTTCTTCAGTCAGGAAGCTGGAGCAGGGCCCAAGAGGGCAGAGGCTGTCTGGGGGTAAATAGTGTGGAGGTAGGGGAGTTGGACAGGCCACGTGTGCTGGCCAGTTGAATCCCAGGCTCTAGAGCCACTTTTCTCTTTCCATTTGGGGCCAGCCAGGCAGGTATCCGGGCTGCTACAGCAGCCTGTGGTCATGGTTAAGATTTACTAAACCTGATCTATGCTGGCTAGTTTTATGTCAACTTGCCACAAGCTAGAGTCATTTGGGAAGAAGAAATCTCAACTGAGAAAATAGTCCCACCAGATTGGCCTATGGACAAGCTTGTGGTGCATTGACGTAATTGATGGCTGACATGGGAAGACCCAGCTTTCTGTAGGCAGTGTCACCTCTGGGCTGATGGTCCTGAGTACCATGAAGTGTTCATCATGGCCTCTGCATCAGTTTCCATCTCTAGGCTTCTTGCCTTGAGCTCCTGCCTCTACGTCCCTGGATGAGGGACTACAAGGTGTAAGATGAAATAAACTCTATCATCTCCTAAGTGCTTTTGGTCATTGTGTTTTATCACAGCAAGTAACTAAGGCACCACCTACAGATTTAACACAACCCTTGGGCCTTCTGTTCTTCACCCACACTAGTGGTTTTTAAATATGTAATGTCCCCCATAGGCTAAACACTTGGTCCCCAGCTGGTGGTATTCTTTTAGAAGGTTGTAGGAAGTAGGTCATCGGAGGTCAGGCCTTGAGGTTTTATAGCTAGCTCCATTTCCTGTCTGTTCTCTTCCTGCCTAGGGTTGCAATTTAGTCACCTCATGCTCCCAATACCCTCCCTGCCACAAGGCACAGTACCTCCTCGAACTGTAAGCCAAAACAGACTCGCCCTCCATCAACTTGCCTCTTGTCAGTTATTTGATCACAGCGGTAACAAAGTAATGAAGTACCAAAGTACCAAGGATACACTGAGAAAGGAGAGTCATAGACTATCTGTCTAGTTTACTCAGGGTATTTTCAAGAGAGGTCTGGAGGTAGGCTTTTTTATCCTGACTTGGGAAACTCCAAGTCACCTTTGGGGACCTTAGCCAGGGGGTCAATTCTCCTACCTGTGAGGCAGAAGCATCCAGTTTTTCAAAGTGACGGAGGTCCAGGGGCATGGATTTCAAACTGGATCGGTCCCAGGGGTAGGCTGTTTACACAGGAAACCAGGTCAGTATGGTGGACTGGAAGCTCAAGCCCAATAGTCACTCGGAGGATCCATGGCTCTTTAACCTTTCTTACACTGACACACTCATTCCAAGAGCTATGTCTCCTAGAAATGTTTCTTTGGGCAAAACGGTCTGGGAACTGTAACTACCCCTATCTTGAAGACCCATACGGAACTTGAAATTATTTTGAAGACCTTGGAGATTCAGCACTAAAAACCTTGGTTAACACAATTGTGCCCAGACAATTACTGAAGGAATGATGTAATTCACTTCCCCACTCCTGGTAGTTTTCGTTTTTAAACTTTCTGTAAGAAGTATCTAAGTATCTAAGCAGTGTTGCTGGCCCCTGGTATTCTTTATCAGGGAGGGTCCATGGTCAAGTGCTTGATGTAAGGTAACCCAAGGCATGCTGGGTATAAGAAAGCTGTCAGAGCTGGCCACCTGGGTCCCATAGGAGGCTCCCAGATCGGAGACTCAGACTTTGAGTCAGTCCATAGGGATAGAAAAAGGAAGAGAGAAAACAGGATGCTGATATTGGTTTATGGGCCAGTGTCTATCTAGGTCTTCCCACTGGATACAAGAACACCTCAGTCAGGGCTGGGAGGCAGATCTGAGACTCAGAAGGTGACATCACCCTGGCTTATATTTACCCATACAGTTGGAGCTGGGATATCTTAACACAGATATAACCATCTAGTGTGGTCCAAAGGCAGCCATACATCGGTCACCCCCAGCAGAAGGGGAATAACTGGCCAGCTCCTGCTGAGTGTCCACAGCTCAGAGCTCTCTCAGCCTGTCTCCCATCACTGTCAGATAAAGCACCAGAGTGACAAGTGGGTATCAGGTGGGCCTTCACACCACACAGGCTTCCACTCAGTTTAGCCCTTCCTCGACTTCCTGTTTAGAAGGATGGCCTTTCTAAAATGGTGTTTAAAAAAAATCTCTATTTTATTAGTTCCTCTTTTCCTGGTTCCATTTTTACAATATTTGATATTTTATATTCAAAATGCCCATGATGATTCATGCCTCATTAAATCTACCTTCTGAGAAGATTATATAAGAATCAAATCGGAGAATATGATTTTATGAGAAGATACTTAAAATACCAGGAGCATTAATTAACTTATTCTGATTTTAAGGCCAAATAAAATAGGCAGGTGTGCATGGAGCCATAGATAGCATCTGGCCTACCAAGGAGGGAAACTGAGGCTTAGAGAAGACAAATTAGAGGAAAAAGCAGGATTCCAATCCAGAACATCTAACCTGCTACCCTCCCACTCCCTACCTTATAAATATTTGACACTCCATTTTATTTATATTTTTGCATTTTTTTTTGTCACAGTGGGGATTGAACCTTGCACATGGTGGGTAAGAATTCTGCCACTGAGCTAAATTCCAAGTCTAAGTTTTACTTTTTTTTTTTTGTTTTAAGATAGGGTCTCCAGTTCAACCTGGTTTTCTCTCTCTATATATAGCAGAGGGTAAAAATTCTGATCTTCCTGCCTCCACCTCCTGAATGCCAGAATTACAGAAGTATGACAGCATATCCAGTTGATCTGGTCCTGAGGGCCGAACCCGGAGCTTCATGCGTGCTAGGTAGGCACACTGTCAACTGAGTTACAATCCCAGCTCCAAATTAACATCATTCTGCATCCCGAGTCCACCACAGTCTCCTGTAGTAGACTGTTTTGTAGTCAGAAGGGGTTAATCTTTAGCACACGGATGACATAAGAATTTTCCCTCTTCACCTGTGTCTGTGGCAGACACCACTAGTCAATCACGACACTCTTTCTCCCAGATCCACAGATGGTCTCAGACTCCTGATGTCCCACTAAGCCAGTACCTATTGGCTGGAGACTGGACCATGAGGCCAACTCACTGCTTTCTCAAGAGGCCCCAGAGAAGGCCTGGGACTCACCATGGGCATCTTTCCCTCCGGGCTGCCGGGGTCTCATGTTTCCATTTTTATCACCTTGTAAACCTGTAATATTCCAAAGGTCAGAGATACTTCAGGAGGAACAGAACGGCAAGCACTGACAATTCTCTAGGTAGCAGTCCTGGTTGCTCTCCCTGTTCATGCTTGCCCTCATAGACTCCCTGCTCCCATCCCCACCCACCATGCACTCTGGCTAGACCTTCCATGAGGTCTTCTGGGCCAGAGGAGAAACTGGAAACAGGGAACACATGACAGGAAAGAGATCTATGGTCTTTGAGCTGAGTCAGAACATGTTGTGATCTCAAGGCTTTATACCCTGCAGCAGGCCAGCACAGAGCTATTGTTCACCCCTCCTCTGCACTCTGCCATCATGGAACATAGCTGCAGATGCTATAGGTACAAATACCTATACCTTCTAGCATTTTCTGTGCCTCAGCCTTTTGACCTGTCTTTGGCCTGTGTTTTCCAAGTCAGCAAAATGAGGCTCAGAAAGGAGAAATGACTGTCCAAGAAAGTTACCTGGCCAAGAGATAAAGACCCAGGTCCAGTTCCAAAGCCTCTGGTTCTAGCTATAATACAGGGCAGTTGTCACTATATGTAGGCAGTTTTAATGCCTCCCCAAGACAAGAACCGACTAAGGCTAAGAATGATAATAGAGGCACAAAAGGGAATGTGTGTAGAACTTGGGGCCCAGAAGGTCATGCAGCCCTTGGAGTAGGTGGCCCTATGCTGTGAATAGTGACCAACGAGAGTCCCTGAGAAAGAAGCAAGGGAGTTTTTGCTGCTTGTTCCAAGCCGGGTCAGGAAGATGTGGTGTCTAATGAAACCATTCAGAACTGGTGGGCTCACCAAGGCAGCTGGTTTGTGCCCCCAGAGCCACTTCAGGCTGTAAATATAGGAACTGAAAGCTGAGAAGGTGTTTTCCATTCCCAGAAATAGGTTCTGGTTTTTCCTTGGAACTCTTTTTTCCTCCTCCTCCATCTTCAGACGGAGTGACAGGGTTCCGAGTAGCTAGTGTTTACTGGGAATTAAGGACAATCCTATGAGGGTGTGGTACTTATTTTTGTCCTTTTCTATATGGAAAAAGAATCTAAAAGAAGGTTAAGTGAAAGCATACTGTGGAGCCCAGAGCCACATGACACTGCCTTTCTGGGGTCCTGACTGCTGAAGGCCACAAGGGTAGCCTTGGAGGGTTTTGCATCATTGAGAGGATATGTCGGGAGGAGACTTGAGCCCCCTCTGCCTCTCTCCTCATGGGACCTCCATCAGCCATGAGGCAGGCCAGAGTGAAGATGGACCAGGGACAGCGAGTCATTGCAGTCAGGATCCTGCCTGCCTGCAAAGACTGACAACTGCCACATATTATAGCTAAGATTGGAGACTTCAGAGTTGGACCTGGGTCTGTATCTTATTGTTGAGCAACTTTCTTGAACAGTCAGTCGTTTCTCCTTTTTGAGCCCCACTTTGCCCACTTGAAAAAACATGGGGTGAGTACCAGCATCTGCATAAAGGTCACAAAGCTGAGGCACGGGAAGTACTTAGCTCTGTGCATGCCATGAGTTTTGGCAGCCCACAGATGGCATCTTAAAACGCAGGTAGCGACAGTCTGGTGGGAGAATGCACTATGAGTTATGTGCACCTCACCTGGACCTCATTACAGAGACACAAGAATAGGGCCATCTGAGTGTCATACTTGACTGTGAAATGCTCCCATAGCCTTATGTGTGTGGACACTCGGTCTCTGGATAGTAATGCTGTTTTGGAGGGATATACAACCTTCAGGAGGTGAAGCCTCTCTGGAGGAAGTGGGTAATTGGTGGGCAGTTCTTAGGTCGCTAAAGCCAAGTTCTACTTCCTGTTTGTTTTCTGCTTCCTGTTTGACCACCATGTGAGGCAGTGATGCATCCGGCTGCACACTCCTGCCTTTATGGAATTTCCTGCTGCCAAACTTTCTCTGTCCCGGTATACTGTATCTCCCCAAATCATGAGCCAAAATAAATCTTTCCTCCCTCAAGTTGATTCTCGTTGGGTGGTCGCAGCAATGAGAATAGGAACTAACACAACGGGTGTGTATAGAACTGTAGAGCTTCTGCCTTCTCCCAGGTTGTCTGCTCAAGCCCCTGTTTGCTTTTCTCAGAAGATGTCCAGGCTGGAATCTGGCTCACCCACCTGCCCTTGCCTGCCCTCTATCTGAGCAGCCCTGCATATGTACTTACATTTAGCCAAAGAGAACTTCTTAAGCAGCTGAGGCATGGTGTCTTGGGGGTGGATTTCCACTGTCAGCTGAGTACCTGCAAAGGGGGAGGTGACGTTCTTAGCCAAATGCTGCCAGGAAGGCCACTCCATCTCGTGACAGATGTTCAAATGGCAGCACATGCTTCATTTTAGATCTTTCTGTCAAATATGCAGATAATTCTCCTTTTTCAGGACTAACCCAAACAACAATCACAAGCACTCTCTCTACCCTATCCAACGCAGCCACCAGCCTGAATAGTAACACATGGGGAAACCTACCTGCAGACCCTGGAAAGACAGTGAGAGAAAAGAACAGGGTTGAGGTGGCCAGGACCAGGCTGCGAGACAGGTCTACCCTTCTCCTTCCTGCTCTGGCAACACCTCAGTCAAAGGCATCCCAACCCAGAGGTACAGAATGAATGTAAAAGAGTAATCAAGAAAAAAAATCAATTTCTACTTGAAGGGTGGGAATGGGAACCCCTAATTGTCTCAGGGAGTTGGGACATTCTCTGCTGTGTTTTTTCTTTATTCTATATTTTCATGATTCAGTTCAAAAGGAACTATGTGAATAGCAGTGAGGTTAGCAGCCAGGCATATGTGGCGTGTGTATTCTCCCTCCCTCCCTCCCTCCTTCCCTTTTTCCCTCCCTCCCTTCCTCCAACCTCTCTCCCTCCTTTCCTCCCTTCATCCCTTCCTCCTTCCCTCCCTCCCTCTCTCCATCATCTCTCTTGCTGATTGTTTCCACATGGGTTATAAAAAGTACCCCACAGAGTGAAAAGACCAGAGCTCCTGTTTTTTTTTTTTTTTTTGTCTTTTTGGGTTTTTTTGGCCAGAGGAACAGGAAGTAGGTGATGAAGTGTAGTTCCCTAAAGTTACAAATAAGTTCCTGTGGTCACCTCTCAGCTGCACACCACAGGCCTCACCCCATGCACCATGTATCACAGTCTGAATACCAAACTCTGGGGGAAGAACAACATCCTCATTCTGAACTGGTCACTTCATGGTGCACGCCAGCAGATAGGCCCCACAAAGGCAACCACTCAGAACTACTCAGCAGAGTACCTGGGAAGATCTCAGTTTGAGAAAAGATACCAACCATGACAACCCACACTTAACCCAAAGACTATAAGATGGCACATTAGCCATGCTCCAAAACTAAAGGCCAACCATTTTGAAATAAATCAAAAGATACAGAACTCAGAAAAGAAACAGAAGATGGGAAGAACCAAGTGAAGATTTTAACACTGAAACAAAAGATGAGCTACAACATTCTCCACGACAAAGGAAAGAGCCTGAGAACATCAGCCAGGGTCCAATTTGGACAATGGAAAAAGCCAACGCTTCATAGACCACAGGACCATATTTAGAAGTCCACTGTTCATATCTCTCGCAAGAAGAAAATCACGTGGGCAGAAAAGTAGCTGAAGAAATAACAAGCCACTCAAATGTGAGAAAAGATATACATGTAGGGACTCAGGTTTAGTGTGTTCCAAACATGATAAATAGAAGAAGATCCAAGTCCAGACATGACATAATCACATCACTGAGATACAATGTTCCGGAAAACCCTAGTATATGTGATACATTATGTATCCGGATGCTATGTATTTCTCATCAGAAACTGGATAGGAAGTATGTGGAATCTTTAAAAGATTCTGAAAGGAATTAACTGTCTCTGTCCAATAAAAATTCCACATGAGAATAAAATAAAAACATTTTTCAGGTACAGTGAGACCAAGACAATTTGTTCAATAACACATCTACTCAGCAAAAGAAAATACCAGAGATAGAGAAATATAATAGTGGAGAAATCTTATCAAGAAGATGTGACAATGTCAAATATGTAGTCACCTGAACATAAAGATTTAAAACATCTGAACTAAAATCCACAGAATTATAAAGAGGAATAGACAAATATACATTATAGTCGAGATATCAGTTCTCTTCTCTCAGAGATTGGAGGGATTAATTTAAAAAAAAAATCAGCAACTGCGGAGAAGTATTAAATAGCACCATCAGCTGGCGTGGCTTCTGTGGCGCTGTAGAGAGTGTCACTCAGTCCTGGAAGGTAGTGGAACACACATTCATGTCACATGTTCAGAGTAGTCACTGTGACTTGCAGTGTGTGTTGGATATTCTGCACTCCCCAAGTGCTTTGCTATGATCAGTGATGATATGGTGAACATCAGGATAAAGAAGACATCATTAACACTTTCCCAATTAGTTCCTGTGGGTGGATTCTTAAACACTGATGGAAGGGAAAGAGGATTTTGTAAGGCTTTTGTAATACTGGCCAACTTTCCCACACATCCATCCACTGGTTTATGATTCCACCAACAGGGTTGGGGTGGAGAATGCCTTTTTCGCTCATTCTTGTCCTGGTTTATTGCCCACTCTTTGCCTTCTTCCCAACAAGAGGTATTTTCTTTCACCCCTCGGATGTAGGCAGACCTCACGAGTTAGTATGGTCAATTAGCATGGGGTAGAAGCCTTGTTATTATTCAAGGTCTGAGTTTAGCCCTGGAGAGACTTTGCAATGCTTGCTTGCACTCTTGGCATCCCTGCCACAGTATGTGCTGTGTGTGCACCAGACTATGGGTGAGAGACCACAGGGTGCAGAGCAGGGCTGCTCAGGTGAGGCTATCTGAAACCATCTGGTCTCCAGCCAGCCCACCAGCTGACAGCCAGCACTAGCTCAGCCAAGAATTGAGATCAGCCGGGTATGGCGTGGTCAGTGATCGTCCAGCAGACCTGCAGGCTTGGAAGCTCACGATGCCACTAGCAGCTGAGTCCTGTGGTGATGGATAACACAAACATACCTGCTAAGCTCACAGGCACCTGCTTCCATAAATCCTTTACATTTTTATTAATGAAGGGTACCTCATTGTTTTATGTATTTAAAAAATTTTAGTGTAGTTTCTTTATATTTTATTTGCTATTTAAATTTGTTTTGTATGTTGACTATCATCATCATCACCATTATATCATCATCCTCATTATAGTATGTACTGATTTGTTATGTTTCCCTTGATGGTTTGGTAAGAAAGAGTTCCTTTTTAGTAATCCTTTGTTAAAATATACTGTAATTATTTTCTTTTGGAAAAACATCATTGGTTTTCTTATCCGCTTTTAAAACTTGTTCTGCATGCTAACAAGACCAGAGATAGAATGTGTTCTCCCCAGACCAAAAAGACTTAACATACATTTTAAATATTTAATTAACCAATCAATTAGTTAGCGTGTGTGTGGGGTATATGTGTATTGTGTATGGGTTTCATGCATAAGGTGACCTCTATAACCCTCTGCCTATATCTTTGAGCCAGGGTCTCTCCCTGAACCTGAGGCTTGCGTTTCAGCTACGCTGGAAGCCAGCAAGTCCCAAGAGCCTCCAGTTGCTGCCAGCCTCTGAGCTGAGTTAAAGGCATTTGAGAGTTTGCCTGCCCTGTCATGTGGTGCTGAGATCTGATCTGTAGTCCTCATGATTATGGAGGAAACGCTCTTAACCTCTGAGCCATCTCTCTAGTCCAGCATTCACCTGTAAAGTATAGAATCTAGCACATTCACTGCCGGTGACACCAGCCTTGTGATCCTGGGATGAAGATGCCAAGGAATATCAGAACTCAGGGAGTGAGTCCTTTCTTGTCAGAAGATTGGGTGCCACTGTCATCCATGACATATTCCCTTTGTGGCCCTGGTTCACTTGGCCTCTTCACTTTCTTGTGAAACTCTTTCTGAGGTGTTTACCGAAGTGGTGTGTGGCCACAAGATGCTTTGTGAAAGGCAAACTGTGAGAGGTTTCCCTGAATGCTCTCTCTACTGTGAGTTACAACCCACAATGCTTTCAGCCCCGCAGCAAAGGAGACTGTCTGACCCAGTGCAGCTGTTGTTTGGAGATTGCTGGGCTGAACTGATCGTAGCCTTACAGGAGCTGCAATGGTGAACAGCTTGTGAGCCTAGGGCCCAACAGTGAGCTTCTCTCTCACACTGCTCCTAATATAGATACATCTTGTGAAGAGTGATGGGGCCGAGAAACAAACCACTCTTGTGGCTCTTCTGGGGCTAACAGGGAAGTGGCCTCATGTTTAGGGGGGCTGTCATCCACTGGCTCCTCCTGATGCCATTTAGACCCCCTCTTTTCCCTGCAATTTTTCACTCTATCTCCTTGCCCTAGACCAGGCTGTCCCTAGGCTGTACTGCTGTTTTATTCTGAATTCAGTCAAACTCTCACCCTGATTCTGACTTTTGAGTCCCTCCAGAGACTGAAGAGACCATCCAAGAGACTTCTCTGCCCCCAAGGAACGGCCTGAGGTCATCACACTGTGTCAAGATGGTCAGCATTCACTAGAGAGGCAAACAGTGCACCAGCCTCACTTTTAGATCAAATAGAACTGAGATTTTAATAAAAATATGAACCTGACCTAGCTCTCATCACCAAGAGTCTCAGGCAAAATTCAAGTCAGAGCTAAATCCCAAGCAGCTGCCAATCACACCGACCTTGATAGTCAAGGATAAGAGACTTTTCCTGGGACTTTGGGCATCCTGGCTGCCTCCCTCACAATACCCTTCTCCAGGATTCATTTGCTGAATAAGACCTCTGAAACTGCAGCCTTGGCCGCTTAGTAAAAGCATTTTAGGGATTATTTCTTGCTACCCCTATGAAGCGGCTTTCAGGCTGGACCTTTTCTAAACCCTGCTGACTCTCCTTCCTTTCTTTCTCAAAAGCAGAGATGCATACAGGGTCCTGGGTCTATGTGGGTACTGTTCTAGGCTGGCCTTTTACCCAGTCAGGTGACGTCTTCCACACGGCCACCTCTCCTAATGGCTCTAGGTTTCAATCGGTATTTGTCTAACAGCTCAGTTTACTCAGAATACCTAATGTGGGCACGGCAAGTGGGTTTTGTGTTGATCATTAACTCTGATTGATTGGAAGTGGCTGCCAGGAGCATTGATCAATTAGCAAATACTGCCAGCAAGCATGTGTGCATGGGTGTGTATGCATGCATGGGGGTGAGGGTGGGGGAGACAGGTGTGCATGCGGAGGAGTCCCAGGATTTACACAAGCTACTCAGCACCATTGACTTAAAGAGTCTCTGAGCCACTTACAGCCTGGACATACTTTTCTGTAACACTTAGAGTTGGAAAAATCTTACTTAAACATTCGTCATCTTAAAAGCACTCTCAAATGAACCATGCCTAGCTAGATCTTAACAGATGCGTGCTCTATGCTTCCAGGATGTAGTAGTCAGGAAGCAGTCAGCTCCAAAAGCTGGGGACGAGCGCGATGGGTGTCATTTCAGAACTGACTCCTTAGCCACAACCCTGAGGGTTGGAAGTCACTGTGCCTCTTAGATCACTCTCCTGTCACCCAAATCACAAGCCTTCTGTAGATCCATCTCCCAAGGCCCCTGTGCACTACACGGTGCTTTTTTTTTTTTCACCTGCTGTATAAAATCTACCACAGAACAAGTTGCTGAGGAGGAGGGGGAAAGCTGAATCATTTTGAACAACAAGCTCCACCTGGAGCCTTGGACTTCCTGCTGGGGTGGGCAGGGAGGTTGTCCTCAAATCAGCTCTGTTAGATAGGTCCCTGTTCTGTATGGGGAAGTTCGGTACAGAAGTTAAGCCCACTTGGCTTTGAGTGGTACAAAGACATGTTCAACTCTGGGATGTGACTTGTTCTGCTTAGTTGCATAACTTCAGGCAACTAAAAGTTGCCTTGGTGCCTCGGTTTCTCCATTTTTCCATTCATAAAGTGGATGAATGTGGCTGAGGGAGATGAGGAGCCATGAAAGGCACTTAGCGTGATGTGTGGCACATACCTCGTGCTCTGCCTCTGATCCATGCTATGATTGGACCTCCCAAGAAAGCCGTACTGGAGCTGACAGGGTCCCCAAAACAGAGTCAGAGGAGTTCCAGGCTGACCAGTGAGTAGGAACTCAGCACACAATGGTGATGTCCTTGCTGTTTCCTGAATGCCAAGTCTCCACAGAGTGACGTCCAGTTCTTCCCCTTTCTCCCCAGTCTGCATCTGTTGTGTCTATCCCTGGCTTATGCTTCAACCCTTGTCTCCACCCTTTCTCCTTATAGCCCAGAACCACAACATGGGAAACCCTCTTGCCATTGGATATGATACCACCATATCCGGGGGAGTCCTCTTTCTTCCAATAACCCCCCTTCTGTTCTGTTCTTTCCCCCAATGTTAGAGGCATCGTGTCTAAAGCCATCTGATGTCTGCTAACCATATTCTGAGCAGAAGCCAGCACACTGAAGGCAGCCCATACATAGGACCGTAAGTCTTGCCCCAAGTCCTCTCTGCCTCGACTCCTGCTTCTTACTCTGTTCATGTCTTCTTTTCCTTTGGCCACAGACACAGACTTTCCACACCCACCAGATGCCTGCCTGCCTGAGAGTGCCTTCACATCATGGCTCCTAGCTAAAAATCTCTCCCCAGATGCCCTTGCGTCTGTCCCACCCCCCTCTTTTTTCAGAGATATTTCTGTCTCAGTTGCTGCCCACCTGTTCTTCTTATCCAGGGGTGGGGGATGGGTGGGGGATGCTAGAGATCAGACTAAAGAGCCTCACATGTGCTAGTCAAACCACCAAGCTACACCTCCAGCCTCTCCTATTCTGTTTACAATGGTTCCTTATCATGAGCTGAATAATGAATTTTCAGGGTATCCATGCAGAATCTCTGATTGCGAGGGAGATTTCACAGATGGCGCCTTACCTATGGATCTCAGAGTGATTATTCTGGGCTATCTGGTTGGTCCTTAAAATGTGACCAATATAACTTTATAAGAGGGAGACAGAGAGAGAACTGCCTACTTAAAAGGGGAGAAGGCCATGTGATAATAGAAGCAGTCACTGGAATGACACAGCCATAAAGCCAAGGAATGTTGGCAGCCTGTAGGAGCAGAAGGAGGTAAGGAATGGATTCCCTCCCGAGGCTTCAAAGGCCTGCTGACACCTGCCTTTTACCCAGCAAAGCTGACTTCGGACTTCTCAGTCCCAGAAGCTTAAAGCAAAAATCTTCTTGCTACTTCTAGCCAATGAGCTACAGGAAACTCATTTACAACCCCTGCCCCCACCATCCCTCCTGCCTTAATTTCCCCTTCAGTCTTTCCTTCTCTCTAGGATTCGGCTCCACACACAGGAACCTTAGTTTTGTTCCCCATATTGAGAGAATGGCAGCCCATTCACGATCTTTCTACATCAGTGAGGTATCTCTGATAGGAGACTTGTGCAGCCAAGTCAGTGTCAGAGAAGTAGCCTGGCCTGCATTGGTTCTTGTGCTTCAGGAAGGAGCACATCCATGCCCCTTGGGTGCTGTGGCATAGTTTTCTTGTGTGTTATGGCATCAGGAATGGCAGCCAACTCTCTAGGTTGAGCCTGAGAACCCCAGGCATCTGATGAAGAGCCATGGTAGATGCTGGAGTCCTTTAAATAGGCTCTCCCCTAGCCATAGTAAAAACCTCAACTCTACCTCGTGGTAGTCTCAGATCTAGACAACTGCAGAATCAGCCTGGTCAGCAGAGAGTGTCCTTGCCTGGCATTTTCAAGTACCCAGAGCACTTCTGGGAAAATTAGGGCTCTCAAGGAAGGACCAGGTTGTTCCACCTTGCTGCAGAAAACTAGGCACGAAGTGGGATGTTTCATCAGGCTCAGCTTCAAGAGAGGTCAAGGAACCTTTGTGACTCAGGATGTGGGAGGACTTGGATACTGTGAGCCAGCAGGAGATCAGTTTCTAGGGAGCCACAGAAGCCCAGCCATGTGAAGGTTAACAACTGAGACCTTAGGTATCGGAGAGCTGGCCCTGACTCTTGCTGGATAGCTGTCTCAAGCCTCGATCTCCTTATCTGTAAAGCAGTGAGACTGTCACCCAGTTAGGGTTGCTTTGATTCTTGAGTGTGTATGGGGTTGGCAGAATCCCATGCACACACTTTGCACTCAGTGTTAGTTAGCTGGAGCACTGACAATATCGATAATGGTGAGACTCCATAATCCAAGGACTTCGTTTCTTGACTGGAGGGGAAGGGCAGATTTGGACCATACAGTTTCTCAGTTCCTCCTCTGGGATGCCGAGAGATGGAAGGACGTTCCAGTCTTCATAGATCACAGAGAAGGTGTTCCCTGCAGCCTGATTTCCATATCCTGGGCTTGCACGCTTGTGCAGCGGAGCCAGGCGCACAGCCCCAGGAGAGATGGTTGTTAGCGGTTTGTCTCTTACCTTGGTTGTCATAGGAAGTGATGACCCGAGGCTGCTGAAGGCACTGCTTCTCTGGCAAGTTTCCTATTTAAGGAAGACAAAGAAGGTGGCAAGTGACCACAGTGACAATGGTATAGTGTTCCCTGGGAGGGAGACCGAGGGAGCTGAGTGCACCTGAGATAACTGTATGCTGGTTGGGGCTGAGCACATCTACTGCCACGCTGTGCACACCTCTGGACTAGCATAGCCTTACTCACGGGAGTCCACAAGTGTCCACTCCTCTGTCTCCCAGTGGAAGCCTATCCAGGCTGGGATCCTTTCTACTGATCTATGGAACCACCACTCTCAGGACTTTTTGCTACAATTTCCAAGATATTTACTCAGACACAGACGTCTGACTGATCATCATACCTTTGAGTGGAGTGGACTGGGAGGTTCCAACACGGTATTTGAACTCTTAAGTTTCCAAACTCCTAGCTCAGTTTTCTTTCCTCCCTCTGAGGAGCACAGGGACAGTAACCTGCTTCTGATTCTAGCCTTGAAGATGGGAGGATACTCGGTTTGGTTTAGTTTCACCAATATTACAGGCCACTCAACATGTTTGAGTTCTCTGTACCCACTGGTGATGTTCACACATCCTTATAGCCCAGAGGGGTCAGGATGCTGAAGAGAGATGCCTAGTTCTTGCTACAGGCCATCACTGTCTTCTCTGCCCTTCCTAGGCATGAATTCAGGTCTGCTTTATGGCTGGTCTGTGGCTGTGGTCTATCCTTACTGAGGCAGGCCCTGTACTTTGTCTTCATGGGTGTAGGAAGAGTCTGAGGAAGAGCCACGATTATGGCAGAAGGAGATTCTCATACAACAATTTCTCTTACAATTCATCGACTCCCTGTGACCTAGAGTGAGCCTCACTTTAGGGAAAACAGTGGTTCAGTCTGGGAACTAGCACATCCCTAGGACTACTGTCTACAACAGTGGAGCCAACCACATAAGCAACTCTGTTTCCTATGCCTTCTACTAGCAGAAGCTGGTCAAGGTGGGCAGGTGAGGCACTCAGCTGGGCTAGACTTGGGATCCACCCAGAGATTTGTCTTGGAGAACCTGCACGTTTCTAGACCTTTCCTACGAAAGAGTTGAGTCAGGCCCCCAGGACTTTCCAGAACATGGTTGGCTAGCCAAGGACAGATCCATTGTCATTGTGTGCCAATGTGGGGTGACGTGGCATGCTGGGCTGGAGCTCCAGGCCGCTCGGGTGAAGACAGGAAGGCTGCCTTCTGTGGGCATGGCTGGCTGTACCTCCATGAGGAAACAGGAGCTGGGAAGGGAATCCTCAAGGAGGATGATTGGCTGGCACATCTCCTGAGAGGTATTTATAGCCAGGGCTGCACAAGTGGTTTCTCTCTAGCTGTAGGGCACCAGACACCGTGCTGCTAGGCAGACTTCAGCCAGGACCAAGGAGAGCAGCCAATCACAGCAGGGGAAGCCCGTTGCTGGGTGAGCTGTGGGAGAGGGGTGGCTCAGCCCAAACACCTGCTACTTCCAAAAGTTTGGAGTGTTTCAGGCTCCCCATCGTTCCTCTTGCCAACACCCAAGCCCGAGGAGTGTACAGAGTAGCAACAAGAGGACACATGTGCCCTTTTGGATCGACACCATACTCAGTCCCATTTGTGCACACTCTGTCAGCACATGCCACCGGGCCACTTCCTTCTGAGATGAAATTTCTTCAACTGCCGGGGCTGGACAGCCTGTTGATTAGCAGGAGTGGGTGACTTGGGTACCAACAAGGCACACATGTGATGAAATCTGCTGCAATGCTAGTGTCCTGGATCTTGGTATCAAAAACCATGGAAAGCAGCTATTATATTTCCCCATACGTGCATGTCATTTAACAAGTAGACGAAGTCTTACATTAAAACTACATGTGTTGGCAGGATGGCAGAACCACCATGTTTCCTGGATTTAGGGTTTCTGCAGACATTCTCTGCAGCCAGATTTATACCAAATCTTCAAACATTAGATTTTTTTTTAAAGGACTATTTAAATCACCTTCTGCGAACTGATACTAAGAGCCTCGGAGTCGTGTTTTTTTTTAAAATTTTTTTTATAATCATCTTGAGAGTTACTGTATTGCTTTCTGTTTTGTGAAGTTTTTCACTAATCTCCCATCCAACCTTGAAGACACTCAAAGTAGAACAACTCCAGTGTTTTCTGAGAGGCCTTTGATGCTTGACAGATGGCTCACACAAGGCAAAGAGAAGAACAACATAAAGGATATTCTTTTTTTTATCCACAGTGTTTCACTTCGCTCACTCACCTGCTCACACATGAACCCAGCACACATGCACACACACACTCTCTGAGTGGCCATTCCTATGGCTGGAGTTCCTGGAGTCTCCTTCTTAGGCTTCTTAGTGGCTCAGAGTATCGCTTTGCTAGCTTTGATGTCGACCTTTGCCACCACAAGAGAGTTAGAATTTCCCTATAGCTCAGCCCCCATTAAGGAAGCTTTATATGGATCCACTAGCCAGGACACAGGAGGATGACTTCCTTAATGGATGTGTATGCATCTTGAAGATGGCTCCTTCCCATGAACAATGTAAGGGACTCAGGGAAATGGAAATCATTTGAACACACAGCCCTACATGGACAGGGTTCTTGACTTCCTTTTTAACTGTTTAATCTCTAACACTTATACCTTTGCCTGGTGAAAAGTAAATGATAAACAGAGCTGTTGAAGGAATAAACATATTATAAATTTAGTTTTCTTCATGTGCTTTTCCTCTTTGCCACTGTCTGAAGGCTGGCAAAGCCAGAGTTAGTCACTCTTCCTCGTTTGTGCTCTTGTGAAGGCTGAGACATTTGAGTCCACGGTTCACATGGATGGGGTCTGATGGAACCCCTTAACAACGTTCTGGGAGTGGAGGTTGGATTCCTAGTAGACCTCTGTGTTCCCATTGTACATATTGGTGTGGATGTTTCCTCTGGAAGCTGGAGTAATCAATCTGAGGCCACAAAACAAAGCCCACTATATATGGCCCATCTCTTGTGTTCCAGGAAGGTTCTGGGCCATCAGAAAAGAATGCTGTCTGGAACCAGAAAGAAGAGGCTTTGGAAATGAACTTCTAGTTGTATTCCACAGTTCAGGGGCGGTAGGGACTATAGAACCTTTGGCTGGCTGTACCCAGGCCTCAAGTAATACTGATTTAAGACAGGCCACTATCCTAGTCTGTCCAGAGAAAACCAAAATGACAACAACCACAACCACAACAACAAAAAACCCAAACACATTTTAGAGCTGTCTAGTCTTTGTGTTGTCAGCAGCCCTGCCGCTGGTGGGAACACACAACCCTTAATACTCCAAGTGAAGCCAAATCCTCTTCTATAGCTCAGCCAGCAAACAAATGGGTGCCGGAGTTCACGACATCATTTCCCATTTGCAGCTTCCAGAAAGGCAGGAGCCCCGATAGCTTTCCAGTTCACAGAGGCCTGGAGGCCTGGCTGAGCCACAGGCAGCCATGTTTGATCACAGATTAGCTGTTAGGGCCAGTTTCCCAATGAGCACAACTAGACTCTTCCATTCATTTTTCAGGGTTTTGAATCACAAAGACAAAATAGAAAACAGAAGGAAAAAGAGATTTACCCTGAAAGCCGTTTTCTTCCAACTCTTGCCACTTCCGGATTCCGTTTCTGACACCTTGGAATCCTGTGAGAGAAAGGTTGGGTGTGAGACTCTGTGGGGGGAGCATTAGGGCGAGAGCCATGCACCACTTTTCCACTTACAGACCCATCTGTGCTAAACAAGGCTGGGGGGAACCAGTTCTTTCAGGATCTGAGATAGGCTGCCCTTGAATGAGACCCATTTGAGGAAGCAATGCAACCCTTAAATAAAAAAAAAATATTTTTGAAAAAGGTAGGTTTTAGTGATAATGGGATTGGCTATCAGGATTTTCCAGAAGGAACTTTGGCTATACAGATGCCCAATACTCATTCCCATATCACCAACATGTAAGTATGAAAGTGTTATTTTTTCTGGGCCTTTTCTATCTGCTTTGCCTGTCCATTTCTGTATGCAGAGAGCACGGACAAAGACTGCCTGTTCCTATGGGAGTAGAGAGTGACAGTTGCCTACTTTCCCAGCATCCCTTGCAGCTAGAGTATGGGCCTGTGTAGGTCTCAGCATGGCCCATCAGATGCACCTGTGTTTCATTCTGGTGATGATGTAATGCAGAAGGGAAGGGAAGCTCTCTCCCTGGCAGTGGCTGGAAGTGATAGTTGAGAGACTGAGTCCCTGGCACAGAACTGATGTATGCCTGGGTAAGGGGAGCAGATGTGTCACCACAAGACCTGTTCTGTGGCACACTTGATAGCAGTGTTCCCAGGAAGCCCAGTCTCAGGTCTGGCTCTCTAATCTTTCACCTACCTAGAAGCCCCCAAATCTTCCTCAGCACCCCCCCCCCGCCATCTTTTCTGCAAAGTCTGTTGTTCTCCACAGTCTGCGCTGTGAGAAGCGCTGTTCTATGTAAATGACTGAGAACATGGTGGATTCCTAGAGAAAAGAAGAGAGACTAGGCCAGCCCTGCAGCCTAAATCCCCGGTGACTTTCCATGCCTTAGCATCTTGTCCCTCTGACTCCTCTCCAGTGCAAGGCCACAGTGTCTGCCTCGTGACAATAATTGAGCTTTATTCTTCTCTGATGGGTGTAGAGGGTTAAGGCCTTCCTCTAGCTGCTTCTTAGGTGGAGAACTCGCTTGGAGGTGACAGGAAGAAACTTGAAACTCAGCAGGGCGATTTTGGGTTCTTGTGCATCTGTGTGAGACGTCGAAACAAGTTGTTTGACATAGTGCTTTTCTCCCTCAGGCTGTGTCCTAAAGTGTGGCCACACAGGTTGGTACGGCCTGGGGTTTCCGTGGCGGCAGACCTTGGAGTCTCTACACTATTCTCCTTTTCCACTTTGGTGCAGAAGAGGGAACACAGCTCTCTCAACTGCCCAGCATCTTTAAGAAACCTTTGCTGGGAAAATGTTTATGGAAAAATACCAGTGCCTTTCAAATAGGGGTGCTTTACCCCCAAGTCAGGGCCAAAGCATGTATGCCCTTCTGGAGTCATGGCATTTTGGGTAGGTTTTGGGTACCCTGAGGGCAGTTTGATACCCAACACTCTAGGGCTTTTCTCTTTATCTTCTCTGGTGTCAGAAGCAAAGGGACTGGGAGGTGGGGACTACCACACTGATTTGGAACTGGGCCTCACTACACTCGGGGAGCGGTCTTCTGGATTGTATTACATGTGACAGGCGCCATTTCATTCCCATCAAGAAGCAGAGAGGACATTTTCTTTCTCCTTCAAAGACCCTGAGAGGGTCTAATCCCTTCTCCCAGAAGCAGCGCGGAACTACAGAATCAATTAACCTAAACAGCTCCCATCCCCACACTCCCTCCTAAACTCTAACTGCAGTGAACCCTCAGTTCTCCAGTCTTTCCCTAGCTGCCTCTCTGAGCTGCATCAGAGTCCCAGCGCATGTGGCTGGTGGATCAAGGTTGACTATAGAACCGCTGCCCTAGCATGGCAGGTGGACGGCCTGTGGGCGCCTCATGTGCACAGAGGCTCTGGGGGACAGATAGAGCAACAGGAAGGCGTCCCAAGGAATGCGTGGGCTGGAGAGAGAGTGAGAGGCAGCAGTCATCTTTCTCTGTGTAGCGGTCAGGCATCTCTGCTAAAGAAGTGGTGCGGGGTTAGACTCTTAAGTTAGTCTCAGAGGCTTCCTCCAAGACCAGCGCCACGAGGCCCCTACATTTCTCGGGGATTTCCTGAGCCTCCGTTTGGCACCCTTTATATTCTCAAGTTGTGTATGTATGGAGAACAGAGGCAGATCCTGCCTTCCGCAATCACCCTATAAGCAATCACTTGTCAGTTTTCGTTTTCCTACGTCTGCAGAACAAGTAAAATTGAAGCTAAATTCAAGTACGGTCAGGAGCCGTCAAACCCAACTCCACCACACCCCAGCCCAGGTTCCCTTCACCCAGTCAGTCCTTATATCTGTGGGAGGCTGAAAGAGAGGCTTAAGAAAGGGGAAACTGAGGCTCTAAGTTATCTCAAAGTCTGACTCAATACAAGGATCCTCTGGGGCCCCTGGGGCCTTATGGTGAGATGCATGCTGCCTGGGGACTAGGCCTCTGCTACACGTGATCAGCCTACAGCCCTGGATTCTTTCTGAAGAGCATTTTTCTACGTGTTTTGCACCCTCCAGAGAATAGCGGGAGAAAACAGGCCTGGGGCAAAAAGTGCGCTGTGCGTTGCCAAGGAACGCAGGTGCTGTGGCTCCCGGGGCACAAGCAGCGGTCTGGGAGAGGGTTGGACTGGCCTCGTTGGGGATTGGGGGTGCTGCTTTAGGCGTCCCCCCGGCGGGCGGACTCCAGGGCTTGGTGGCCGAGGTGCCCAGGGATCCTGAGGACCCGGGCCAGGCGGATGTTACCTCCTCGGTTTTGCAGCAGCGCGCCCGGGTCCGCCTGCGGGTCCAAGTGCGTGGCTTGCGCCGCGCGCCGCTTCTCGGAGTGCACGATGAGCAGCATGTCGATGGCCACGGCGTTGCTGTCCTTCTTTAGCTCCATGGTGCCGCCTCCCTCCAGGACCGCGCGCAGCGGCTGCTCGCGAGGCTGCCTAGGCTGCAAATGGCCCCGTGCGCGCCGCTGCCTGGCGCGGGAGAGGGCGAGGGCGCGGGAGAGGGCGCTGCCCCGCCGCCAGGTCCGCCGGGCGCAGTTTCGCTGACTCTGCCAAATTCACTATTAGGACCCGCCCGGGAGGGCGCTACCCTCCTGAAGTGCCTCTAAGTCACCTTTGAAAGGAAATCCCCGGGCCCGGCCCTGAACTGCACCCAGGATGCACTTTGCAGGGTTTATGACCCTTCCTCCCCGTGCAACGGAAGTGCAGGTATTGGGCTCCAGCAAAATTTTCCCTGTGGCTGGGCTGGGTGCTGCCTCATCGCCTTCATCTATCTCCTAAGAGAAGTCACTGGTCAACCCTGAAACCTCACTTCAGAGCTGGTTTAGTTTTGGAAAAGAAAGGCAAGGAGAAGGTTGAATTGCAGGGTGTGTAGCTGTTGGTCACATCTTCAGCCTTGACTTCTTTGTTTCCTTGGGTGGTTATGAAAGTTGATAGATAGTTCTTTTCATAGACTGAGGCGTTATGGTGAAGCCCCCAACTCCCATTGATGACTGTTTCAGACCTTGGGTCATATCTACTGGGCATCAAGCTAAAACAATCTTATTTTTCCTGAGATGGAGGTCTTAGAAGTCTCCATTCCTTCAGGAAGACTAGCTCTTGCCTAAGGGGAACTGGGCAGGGAGCTGTGGCTGCTGTCAGGGAGCTGGACCTGAGAGCCCCTTCTATTTTTAGCCAGGCCTGTTCTGCCCAGCCAACAGCTACAGGACATTTGGCTGTATGTAGGTCTAAGGAGTGTGTTTACATGGCTTCTGCTTGGGAGCCTTTGGCACTATGGTTCAACCAGGTGGGAGACAATTCTCTAATTTGTCTTTACACAGGTAATAGATGCCACCTCTTCATGGAGGCCCTGCTCTGTGACCCCACCTTGGTACATGGCTCCTGAGAGCTCTCCACCTTGTCCTTGAAACAGTCACTGTTATAAGCTATGTTCCAACTGCAGTGCCACCGCTTGCTAGCCATGTGACCTTGGACCATTTCCCTCCATTTTCTCAGCATCGAGAAAAGTCACTGTGTCTTCTCTAACTGGGTGTCTGTCTTGGCTTCTAACAATGTTGAGCTGGTGCTGCTAGACAGCTGAGTCTCTTGATGGACAGGGGAGACAGATGGTGGACAAGGCAGGTTTCACCCTGCTAAAGTGAGTCTGTCCCTGGCTATATGTGTGTCAACACACACACACACACACACACACACACACACACACACTGGCTGGGAACGAAAGGACTAGAAAGACCTTCTGGGTCTTGGAGGTGGTTTAAGCAACCATGAGATCTGAAGACCATGAGAATCTGCACGCACTCCCTTCACCCAGTGTGGCCTAAGCCAGTGGTTCTCAACCTGTGGGTTGTGACCCCTTGGGTCAAAAGGAAGGGAGTCAAAGGATCCTTTCACAGGGACCCACATATCAGATATCCTGCATATCAGATATTTACATTATAATCATAACAGTAGCAAAATTACATTTATGAAGTAGCAACAAAAGTAATTTTATGGCTGGAAGTCATCACAACAGTATTGTACTGAAGGGCCACAGCCCTAGGAAGGTTGAGAACCACTGGCCTAAGTCCTTCAAGAGACAGTGTTACGGTTTGGATGTGCTTGCCTCCCATCCTTGTGACTGTGAATTTGGGATAGAGATGTCTTTGCTGTAGGAAGCCATCTTATGTACTGTAGGATACTTAGCAGCATCCTACTAGATTCCAGGAGTACCGCCTTGCCAATCCCGATGACCTAGACTGTATCTAGATGTCAACAAATGTTTCCAGAACTGCACTGAGAGTCTTGCTTTGGAGCAAACTCCTGAACTAGGGTCACCTTGACTCTGACTCCTGATGCTGCCAGACGTTTGAACTTCTCCTCCTCATGGTCCTTAGTGCCAAGACCCAGCTCCTGTGACCTGCAAAGCTGCTCCCTGCCTAGAGCTTGGAGGAATGACTGGGATGGTCTCTCTTTTTTTCCTCTTCCTGCTTAAATCCCATCCCTGGCCTGGGTTGACTCAGTTGTGAACTGATGACCTGTTCTATGACAGAGAGAAGGGCCTCATAGGGAAGTGGAGGTGGCTGAGGACCTTAGGATGGACCAATCAGGGAGGGGAAGGGGTGAGCTGAGGGGAAGATTAGGGATACTGAGATAGCCTTTAGGCAGAGTGTCTGTCTACTCCATCTGTTCAAGGCCTGTCTCCAGTTGGACCTTCAAGACAAAACAAACAAACAAACAAACAAACAAACAAATGCCTTCAACACACCTTGGACCAGCCTCATATGCACCTATGCTGCAGCCAAAACCATCTCGTAGCTTCAAATGCCCCTGACCTTTCTGCTTTTAGACTTTCTTCTAAGAGGTAGCCCCTCCATCCTGATACCATGTTGAATAATGTGGTTCAAAGATTCTATCCTGGCTTTACTAATGAATCTTTACTCTTATCTTAGGTCTGGCAAAATAGAGGCTACCTCCATTTTCGGGTAAATGCTTAATTATTTAAATTACAGTGAACTGGAAATTTCAGAATTCAAATGACACAGAACAGTCAGAATTCACTATGCATTGTATAGGCAATCTTTCCGTAGAATGATGGATGACAGGTATGAGGGAGGTTTCACAAGGTAATGATGGGGCTGAAAACTCCTACTGTCCTAGGGATGTGGTCACCATTATAACAATCATGACACTACACAGAACACACATGTTTTTGCTGATGAGCTGCAGGCAAACCTACTACCTGCCAGCAACCATAGCAATATATTTATGCAAAATACATACCTGATAATTGTAAGTGACTATGTTACTCATTTGTGTATCTACACTATACTTTTCTTGTTAGAGTATACTCGTATTTATAAAAAAATATTTGCAATAAAACAAACCTGACTTTGTTTGAAAATGCCATAATGCTATTTTCAATCTTATATGCTGATATACATACTTTTATAAAAAGCAAGAAATTCTTGCTACATTATTGTGTTCTTGATTGCATCATTTTCTCTGTTTGACTCAACGTCATGTTTGTTTATCATGACCCAGAGGCAACAGGCTACTCAATATATGTACTTACATATCTACATCTCCTTCGGCGTCTATCATGTATTTGCATATCTACTTATTGACATCATATAGAGGAAATAGGTAACAGGCTACACCAAAGCTTCTTAACTGGGCTGGGAGCCCACAAATGGGTGAGTTGTAAAAAAAAAAAAAGGCAATAATAAGAGTTTCTAAATGTGCAATGACCCAAGATTAACTCCAAATCAGTGTGTAATTAGTCTGAATATTTCTGGTAGTGCTCACCTTAAATGCATTGTGGGACTTCACTGCAGCCTTGGTTCTGAACACACAACATGCACGCTTAGCACTGTGCATGACATCATTCACGAGGCACCAACCTATGCTGTCTTAGATCTTGTGGCTCAGATTCAAGACAATAGTCATGATGGCATTAGACAATTGTACATTATAAATTGCAGCATTTCACTGCACATACAGAATTCTCAGCACATATAGAAACTTGACAGTTTATTAACGCAAAATAAAAACTTTAAAAATATTTTCCTACTGTTATCCCACAGGGTGTAAGTATCAAGTTACTTTACCTTTCTAGTGTATTTTGTCAGAATATTTGATTTTAAAGATTGCTTGTCAAGTTGATGACGTGAGTTTTGTTTAAAAAAATGATTCAATGAATTTTGACTTGGGGTTAGGATAAATTTTCCAACAATTTCTACAGTAACCCTAAATATTCTTTTGTTATTTGGTCTTTCCTGTTTAAGCGAAGCCGTGATCTCAGCTTTGATGATTATAAAATCCAAACACTGGTTAACCCAAAACAAAACCAAAACCAAAAAAAAAAAAAACCCCAAAAACAAAAAAAACAAAAAACACTGAAGATGGCCTATCCAATGTTCAGACACACTTTAATTCTTTATATAAAAATAAATAACAAGCAAGTTATCCATATGCAAATTTACCTTCATAGTCAATAAATGGCAAAAGTTATACATATAGCAATGTATATAAGTGCTCGATTTGTATTATTTTATATACTTATATATCTGCGATTGAATAAAAGTTTTTTGGGGGGGATGAAAACAGGTCACAAGAGGGAAGTGTTTCGAAGCCCTGTTGTGCCTGCTCCGGCTAGGCTTGTTAAATACACTGCGAGATGCTCATACACTGATGACATCACTTAATGTGTTTCTCAGACCACAGTGCTCTACAAACAGTGCATGACTGTTGCTTTCTTGTGGGCGTCCTCTTCCTGGTTGAGCGTGCACCCAGCTGTCAGCCCTACAGCTTCCACTTGCTTGCAAGTGGACTTGTCGGTTGTCTTCTGAGTTCCAGGCCCTGAGCTGGGGCTGCAGGTTTGGAGTTGAAGTAGTAGGTGGGTGGGGTGCTTCTGGCTATAGATTCCCACCTGAGAGGAGTGTCCCCTGTGTCCTCACACTGCTGTTTGTCCTTAGAAAGAGGAGCTCTCTGGGACTTCCAGTTTGAATCATTTCCCTTCCCTTGGGTTTCCAAGAGGCAAAGTTCTGTCTTCCCTACAGAAACAGATGTCAGGTACCAGTCGGCACAGAGAAAGCTTTTAGAAGGGAACCTGCAGGCACAGCATACTTGTCTCCATGGAAGTATTAGGGACGTGCAACAGGAAGTAAAGAGACACAGGGAAGGTGACCAGACCAATTCTTCAGAGCAATGTGACCCCTCTGAATGAATGAGGTCATGGTGATCTTCCAACAAACGAGAGCCCATGAGTTTTGCCAAACTCATGACCAGTACTGAAAATTCAGAAGACCAGGCAAGAGAGAAACTATATCATCCAAACCCTGTCATTTAGGCATGGCCACTTTTAAGTGTTCCGTTCAATAGCATTTCTTCTGCTATTGTTGATACATATAATAAACTGAGTATGAGTCCCTTAAAAATAACAGTAGGGTGGTGTCCTGTACAGGTTGGTGTCATGAGTTTCCCTCTTTTGGCACACACAGTGAACCTCCTCGAAACTAATTTAAAAGGCTGAGCAGTGAGTACGACTGGTTCCCCTTTGTCCAGTGCTAGGAGTTCAGCCTGTTTGTATTATCCTCTCCCCAGGGTGATGCCACGGGTAAATGTTTGTGTGCCTACACCTTTGGCCACATAAGCTGGTTATTTCCTTAGAATAGATTCCTGGAAGTGGGATCACTGACTCAAAAGGTTATGACTATTTTAAGGCTTGAGATATATACAATGTCAAATGACTTTCCAAAAAGATTGTGTCTACTTACAAACTCAGTAGCCTTGTATGTCCACCTCCCGTCACCTGTCACCCTGATTGAATGCTGTCATTACATAAGCCCTTAGCATTGGAATAATTAATGCATGGGGCAGATTTTAGTTGAACTTTTATTATCTCCAAGACTAAACTAACTCTCTCTCTCTCTCTCTCTCTCTCTCTCTCTCTCTCTCTCTCTCTCTCTCTCTCTCATGTGCAGGTACATGTGTGTGTACCCTTGCCTATGGGCAAGCATGTGGAGATCAGAGGATAATCTTTTTTCTTCTCTTTCCCCATTCCTGTGTCCTCAGTGCAGGGATTGCAAACATCAGCACCTTGTTTAGCTTTTTTTTTTTTTTAACAAAGGTTCTGAGGATTGAATTTAGGTCCTCTGTTGCAAGGCTAGCAGTTTATCAGTTGAGCCATCCCCTCAATCCCCCATCCAACTTTACATGTGTGTGCTGTTGGCTTTCTAAGGCTCATAGTCTTCCTTTCTGTCTTCTACTGTAATGGCACAGACATTTAAACACTAACTGGAAGGAGGAACACTCTTCCATCTACACACAATCTTCCTTATTTTACTGTAAACTCTGGTAAAGTCCTCTCCAAACCTTGACCCCTTTAAATTCTTTGAGGACCAGGTCATTGCCTTCTTTGCTCCTCCGCTCCCTGCTTCCCCCATGCGCTGTGCCTATGGCTGCTGCACACAGGAGGTGCTCAATAAATGTTTGAGCCAAATTGGACAGAATGAGGGCTTCCAGCAAGCTGGCACTTCTGGCTTTAGCCTGGAGAAACTGCTGAGCCCCGCAGAGCAGTTGCTCCTTCCTCTGCATCGTTCTTGCAGACCTTCAGGGCCCAGAGGAGAGGAAGGTCAAGTGAGGACAAGTGTCTCTAAAGACACCTTCCTTGGCTGCTGGCAGAATATTCTGGAGCACAGATTTGGGGAGAGCTTCATTCAGAGAGCTGCTTAGTCCTGTTCACACACCCCCACCCCGGCTGCTGCTAAGAACCAAAGCATGAGTCGTTTTTCACGATCTCCGTTCTGAGCCTTTCTGGTGTTTGCCTTCCCGGCCCGCCGTTCGCTGTTTCCATTTCTCCCTAACTTTCCGTGACTCCTTAATTAGTTTTCTGTATTTTTTTTTGTCTGTCCATAGCTCATTAAAGCCACATCTTGTCGCACACATTCATGGGCAAATGTTGGAAGCATTCTGGTTCAACCCTCAAGTACTTTGACTATAGAAGTCCTGCTCTGTGACAGTCTTGGCCTTTTCCTGGGGATGGAGATGATGAAAATCAATTCGTCTCTCACCACCATTTCCAAAATAGCTTGGTCAATGCCAAGAGAGATATCCAGTAGCACATGAAAGCCTGAGAAGAGATCACCTCTTCGGCCCTGCCAAGCAAGCATCACTGGCTTATTGACATGTTCCTGGCGTGTCTCTGGCATGTTCCTTGTGAGTAAGAGACCTCGTCCACCCCTTGTTCACCCTTCAGTGCCAGTTCTGGGTTAGAAGCTCACAGCCTGTGTTCTTCTTTCCATGGATTCATCCCAATTGTCTCACAACAGCTAGAGGTTGGCCTGATGGATTTGTGTCCATTTTATTGACAAAAAAAAAATAGTGAAGGATGAGGAGATTGGTTCAGGAGACTGGGGAAATGACTCTATCAGTGAAGATTTTTTTTCTGTGCAAGCATGAGAGCTGAGGAAGGCAACTGGTGTTGACCTCTGACCTCTACAATCATGCATAAACACGTGCATGTTTGCCTACATGCACATGTAAAAGCATTCACCAACACACAACAACAACAACAACAACAACAACAGCAGCAGCAACAACACCGACACCAACACACACACACAAACACACACACACACACACACACACACACACACACACACAGGCTTTCTTCTGGGGAGATATTTCTGACTTTCCCATTAAACCCAACACACTTGTAATTGCATATGTTTTCAGTGAAAAGTGGCACAGGTGTCTTTTTCAGGAGCAGGCTGAGGTTTGGATTGGACATCTGGAGGGTTCAGGGAGGCACTCAGGGTGACAAGAATTCCTTGAGAAAGAACCATTTTCTGGGCAGGGTGAAGCTGTCTAAGAGGCAGATGAGTCGGATAGAGGAGGAGGCTTTGGAGAGTGACACAGAGCTACAACCAAACCCGCAGCAGCCGTTTGATCAGTTTTGTGGACCCTTAGGGGCCCATCAGGAGGGTGCTGCTGGGGAAAACAGCCCAGTGGCCTGGATCCCAGGACTGTAAGGGAGCCAGCTTTTGGTGTCACTGCAGACTCAGGCTTGGCTTGTCCCTGGGGCAGAGTGTCTAATAGGAGCCATGGGTATTTTTAGTCTCACGTGTGCAGGCGCAGGACAGGGTGAGCCGGAGAGGAACAACTAATAAGCTGTGGTCCTTATCAAATTGGGAAAGATGACATGAGGACTGGAAAGCACAGGCTGGAACTTTTCGTAGGCCTCATTTTTTAGAGAACTCTCTTTACATAATTCACATGGAAAGATTGGGGTCAGGGTGATTATAGATAGCCCTGGCTGCAGAAACCTGGAAATGGGGTATGCTCACTGCCTGCAACCCACCAGCTCCTTTATACAGACCCTGCTCTGCCCTGGTGGGGAAGAGCTAGGGCAGGAACTATTGTGGGCCATTGGTTTGGAATAGGGTCCTTCAAAAGGCCAACAGCAGAAGTTTTCTGCATGATCCAAAGATGCGCAGGCGGTAGCTGAGTGGTATTATCCATTATTACGAGTTTACAGATGAAGAGAGGCTGGGTCAAAGAGGTCCATGGACTGGGTACGATCACCCATAGGGGACATGGCAGAGCTGGTGTGCACCTTCTCGGCTTGGATGAGCACCTACCACTGCTTTCTCGTAGCAACAGCCAGCTGTGTCTGGGATGCCTTGTCCATTTTCTTTAGCCTGAAAACATTTCCTCTGCCAACTCTGTGTCAAAGACTGCATGACTGGATTGGGCAGGGAGGATGATACCACAGTCCTGCTGTCAAGGAGCTCTGGATTTACTGAGGGCAGCATAGGAGTGTCAGCCCAGCTGAACCTCCATGTGGTTGGAATCCAAGCTCACCCTGGGGAGAAGAGTGATTGGCTGGTGTTCAGACTTTGGTGTTTAGCGTGAGGACAGCAGCGTCTCCACTGGTACACTCAGTTATCCTTCTCTGGGGCAACTTCTGAGGGCTGGGCAGGCAGCTGGGGAAGGGCAAGTGTGTTCTCCACCCATGCCTATGTTCTGAGCTTTGTGGTACATGGAGCCTAGGGCAGGGCTCAATAAGTGAGGGCTTGGGTGAAACTGCAAATGGAGGTCGCATCCAACACCCACCGCTGTCAGTCACCACTACCCCAAGTTTGTGCTGCGACAGCAATGGCAGACAGAATGTGACAAGGATTGGGGTGAAAGTATTAGAGAGAGTTCCTTGGAGCCTTCTTGTCTTGGACCAAAGTCAACTTGGCACGTGACTGCAGCCATCTGTTTATCCCTCCTCCTATCCCTCCTCTTCAATACTTGGGTACCACGCATTCACATCTATTCATTTCACTTAGCTGTTAATGCATCCATCCCTACATCTCTATGTAGACACCGGTCCTCAACCCATCTGCCAGTTCTACCCTTGTATCCATTCCATCTAACCAAGTCCATTCACCCACACATTCATCATCTGTCCATCTGTCCTTCATCCCTGTCCAATCACAACCCTTTCCATCTGGAACCAGACATTATGTTCTAGGCCTGTGTTGGATGCTTCAGAACACAAAGATGAATGAGTCCTTCTTTGTAGTTGACCTAGAAAATTGTGTTCAGATCCACTTAGGAAGGCAACAGAGCCTACTGGGACCTCAGAGGCTCACTGAGAACCTGGATGGAGTGAAAGACAGGCAGATGAGTGGGGATTAATAAGGATTCTTGGGACTCTGGAAGGACTGAGATGGGGGAGAAAGGAAAGAAGGAAGGCAGGAAGGAAGGATGGAAGGAAGGATAGAAGGCAGGCAGGCAAGAAGGTTTGGGAAGAGTGCCAGTTATGGCCTGAGCGTTTGTGTTCTTCCCACCCCTAACCATATATTGAAATCCCAATCTTCAGTGTGATAGAAATGGCAGGTGGGTCTTTGGGAGATGATTCAGTTATGAACGGTATCAGCATCCTTATCAAACTATCCCAGATGAGTGTGTAAGGACATAGGAAGAAAGTGCCATCTCTGATGCAGAAAGTAGACCTTCCAGAAGGTAAAATTTTCCGAGGTTCTGATCTTTGACTTTTCAGTTTCTAGAACTATGAGAATTTTTTCTAATCTATAGGCTTCCCAGTTAATGATATTTTGTTATAGCTGTTATAATGGACTAACAGAGGATGAAAAACATGTTTTGGTGCTCACTCTATGTTGGGCCCTGTGTCAAGTGCTTTTATTTGGTCTTGATTGTTTTTCAACAGACTTTCCAAGTAGCTACCTCATTGCGCTCATGGAGCAGGGATTGGAGAAGTCGCTGTGGACCGTGAACAGATGTGTGAAGAACAGTGCTGGGTTGCACAGGCTTGCTAATATAGGACACCAGAATAAGGGTTTGAGACAAACAGATCTAGGGCAGATGGAAAACATGTTACCTGGCAGGAGCTTCTGGACTGCACTGCTCGTGGACCATATAGAGAGGAACCATGGAGTCTGCAGGCTCAAGCATTACCACGTGGGAAAGAGGTTAAAGAGCACGCACAGCTGTTGGCATCTGGTACCTGATTGTACCTGTTGAACATGGTGTGGAGCACCCCTTTGTGGTTTCATCAGACCCAGAGATCAGCTAGACTGTCTCTGGCTGGAATATACCAGCTGATATAGGGTCAGATCTGGGGGTGTCCATACAACAGCTTCAATATCTATCCTTCCTTTTCTGATCGAGGATGTTCTCCTGTGGGTGAGGTGAGAATGAGTAGGAGAGGGTCACCTCCTAACTCCTTGCCCAAGATTGCCACTCAGGGCTACACCAAGACCTGAGCGCAGGTCAGTTTTCTGCTGACACACAATTTCTGTATTTTCTATGTTCATACTTAATTTGTATTGCTTGATCCCAAACTGTCCCCAGTCATTCTAATAAGTATCTAAGGGTCATCTATTGAGATCCTCTGTCCTGACACTGAGTGTTTCCAAATGGTCAGGTAGGTAGCCCAAGAATGTACAGGCTTTGGGACCATATCAGGGTGAAGGCTGGGATGAGGTACAGCTGCATTTGTACAGATAGATGCCTTCTGACAGCTGCAGAGATGGTTTTACTGGGGCTGTGGTAGAGGCTGGGAGAGGGAGGAACATCAATGCTAACTAGTGGGACTAGAATTGGATACATCTCACCTGTTACTCTTAATATTTATGGAAGGCTATTTCTTGGGCCGACCATCTAAGCAGCAGTGGCTCTGCCTAGCTCTGCCACCATGTGCCATGGCCAGAGGCCACTCGAGCACCACAGCTAGAAACAGCTAGCCAGAAACACCAGCCCTGCCACTCACGAGATGCCAGTGTGGGAGATTGCTCTGCCAATCTGCCATGCTGTCTCTACAAGGTTACACTGAGCCCAGACTATCCTGCCATCCACGTGGTACCCAGTAAAAGTGAGACTCTAATGCTTAAAAATTATCCAAAGGCTTTATATGTTTGGTAATGCTCAATAAACAAGATGCCTACATAATTGGAGGTGTGTCCCAATATCTAACCTTATGATATAAGCTACCCAGGATGGTCCTAGACTCATGGTTCTCCATGGCTCCTGCATCCTGCCTCTTCCTAGCTCCTCCTCTTCCTCTCCTCTTCCTCTCCTTACTCCTCCCACATTAGCTCCTCCCAAATTACCAAGTTTATGGTAAGTGTTGGGGGGGATATCCTGTTACACTCACCCACTCACCCACTCCAGGCCTGCTACTATCCATTCCCAGCCCACGGATCTTCAATTCTCTGAGTTCAATCTTTTTGTCTGTTGAAAAGAAAAAAAACCTATGTGGTTTGCTTTTCCTCATTCAGAGAGCAGAATTAGGTAAAGCAAGAGAGGTGTCTATGTGTCCGCATCCACGGGTGCTTGGTCTGATAGACTCATTCCTGATGTACATGCTCCCCTCGGTAGCCACGAGGGGAGATGTGGGAAAGGGGAGTGAAACTGCTCCAGGCCCCAGTTACCTCAGCTGTCCAGTCCTTCCTCCCCAGCCCGCCCCTCGCCATGGCCGGCCACCCACCTGCCAGCTCAGCTGTCCTCCTTGCTCACCATGTAATCCCTGCCAGGAAGAGAGGAGGGAAACATGAGCTGGGTTTGCACCCACTATATCCTGCCATCCTGTCTTTCCTCCAACTAGGAGGGGGGTAACTAGGGTTGGGACAGGGCAGAGCAGGCCTGGGGAAGAGCTTCCAGACCCAGCTGCCTCTGACTGCTGCAGAGCAGGCAGCTCATAGGGTGTGGGTGCATGGCAACTGCAGGGCCCAAGCCTTCCTTCTGGAGGCTGCATGTGGGTCTGCTTGGCCTCCTGCAACTCACACTTGCTAGGCTGGGCCAGCCCAGTGGTTCTCAATTATCCCCTTTGCTCCTCTGTATCAGGAGAGCTCCTGATAGGGTTTTCTCTTGTACCCTACAAGATTCTATTGGATTCCTACAAGACCATCTAGGAATGACAAGGTGGAGGCTCCTGCACTTACAGGCTAGTTGCAGCCTCAGCCTCCTTAGGTAAACCAGGAGCATGTTACCGACTCTCTACATAGAATGCAGATAAGGAGAAGGAGCATGTGCCCTGTACTGCATAGGGCACGGGCAACATCAGACTGTCCCTGAATCTGGGGCAGGACTGCTGGCATGTGACCACAGCTGCTCAGCTTACCCTCAGAGCATCTATTGTGTGGATATGGGATATAGGGGTGCAAACAGGCCACATACCAGCATCTCACTTTGGAATCTTGGGTGTACTAGAGTGCAGGATTGTGTGCCAGGTATTTATGTGGGGAGCTTCTAGAGGTGATCCTATCTGTATCTTTATGTTTTAGAGAACACTGTTTTGGCATATGATAGGTATTGCTTTATAGTAATTCACATGTGCGTGTATATGCATGCATGCATGTATGCGTGTAACGTGTGTGTGTATGTGTATGCATGTAATGTGTGTGTGTGTATGTGTGTGTGTGTGTGTGTGTGTGTGTGTGTGTACCTACATGGATGTAGCTAGGCTACCTGAATTTCAGGGATCTTGAGATGCTTGAGATGCTGGAAGAATCATTTTATGTCTCTGGATCCATATTCCGTCATGGAAAAGTAGATATATTCATTCTGGCCAGATGTGGATGGTTATCTACATAGTAAATACTGGGTACCTGGATACCTCCTCCTCTCCCTCACCCACTGCAAAGATTTTCTCAGGATGACTGAGGCCTTACCCTAAAAAGGAGATGGAGAACGAGTGGTGGGGGCACAGCTAGGGCCATAGGGGTGTGGGAGTACCAGCTTCTCATTGGACACAGCAATGTTCTTTAGGGCTTGCCCTCAGAACACCTAAACAAGGCCACTCTGGCTCCACCATGCAGGTCCAGGAGAAATCAGGCATGGGCTTGGGGTATTTGAGCAGCCTGGTTTCATCTCATATGTTCTGATATGGGAGACTGGTGATAGGAAACAGGCCCAGGGCATCTCAATTGCTGTGGGCATGGGTCACAGGTGATTGTTGCCTCCAGGTGCTTCCTCTGGGCCTGGCAAGGCCTACTGGGTGCAAAACTTCCCACTGTCCTTCTTTAGCCCACTCCTGGCTTCTGGCCCCTGCAGCAGCCATTGCGCAAGCAAGGCAGGGAGCTGGCCACTCACAGGGTTACCTGAGGCAGGCCGAGATTAGACAGGGCCAGGCCCTGAATCACTGGTGACAGTGACTTGTTTGTGGCAGGACCGTTTGCACTCCCCAGGTGGTCTCTGACAAGCTGCCACCAAGGGAGGAGCCTCAGTGATGACATGGGCCTCTTGCCAAAGGCTAATGGCCATCTGTTCCCAGCTACCAGCTTGGAAGCCTCCAGGGAGGGAGGAGACAGGGAAGGAATAAGGAGACTCAGAGACATAGGGAGAAAGACACACACAGTGCAGAGAGACAGATCCATGGATAGGGTCAGGAAGAAGAGAGAGGGAGAGAGAGGGGGAGGAAGTAGAGAGGGAGGAGGGAGAGGGGAGAGGAGGAAGGAGGGGGGAGAGGGAGAGGAAAGTGGAGGGGAAGGAGGGGTCTGGGGAGAGAGGAGGGGGAGGGAAAGAGAAGGAAAGGGAGAGGGAGAGGGAGAGGGAGAGGGAGAGGGAGGGAGAGAGAGAGAGAGAGAGAGAGAGAGAGAGAGAGAGAGAGAGAGAGAGAGAGAGAGAGAGAGATATGCAGCAGTGAGAAGGAGAAAGAGATGACAGGGTCCCTGAAATGCGAGTAAGGAGAGAGATAAAGGGACAGAATCAGAGAATGAAACACGCTGACAGAGAGCGATGGAACTAAGAGAGAGTCTTAAGATGAGAGGCAGAGACCACGAAGCAGAGAGGCCAAGAATCCTCTGAGACAGGCAAAGAGTGGGCTGCGTTCTGAGGTGGGGTGGGCTGGGATAGCTCTGCTCTCAGCACGCCCCCTGGTGGGAAGGACCCTCTTGAACTCATTCCTTCTGCCTCAGCATTCTGAGTGACTATGTCATGAGGGAGCCTCTCTCCCTGTGGCACCAGCAATCAGCCAGTGGTTGTCAGCCAGGTGTTAATGGGCAGCAGAATCACTACGAGGGCAGTTCTAGCATCCAAGCTGTGTTCTAGAATCTGACTCTAGTCAGGCTGAGGTCGGGAACCTACATGGACAATATGCTCCTAGGAGGTTCTGAGGGAGGAATAGAACCAGCAGTATATTCACCCTACTAGCTCACCAGGAATGGTCCTTCCTTCCTTATCTCCTTCCCTCCCTCCTTCCCTCCCTCCTTCCCTCCTTCCCTCCCTCCCTCCCTCCCTCCCTCCCTCCCTCCCTCCCTCCTTCCTTCTTTCCTTCCTTCCTTCCAGCCTCCTCATTCCAACCTGTGAGGCCCCTCCTGGGTAGGTGAGGATCAGGCTGGAGCCAGAGCAAGGAGGGCTCTGAGCAGAGTTCTTCGATGCATGGGTAGCTTCCTCCACCATTTGTTTCATTAGTGTGCAGCCACCAGAATGGGATGGGATGTGCTCTCTGCCTTGACTCAGTCCCAGTACTATGTGCAGTCTGGTAGGTCAGCGACAACACATGCTTGCTGGGCTCTGCTGAGCCTTGTTTTGTTTCATTCTCTTAAGTAGATCAAAGATCATTATTGAGCCAACCTTAGAGGTGAAGTCATGAGGTCCAGAGATGACAGTTAACATGGCCAAGGTCTCAGAGAAAGTAAACAGCAGAATTCAGGTCCGACTGACCCTAAAGTCTGTGTTCTCTGTTCTCTTCTCCATCTCTGTCTCTCTAAGTGGCTCTGTTACATCCCAGGCTGAGTCCAAACCCAGCTTCTAGCCCAGGCAGTTACCTTCCCATTAATTCCCAGCTAAAGGTGTCTGTGAGCTGCTGGAGGTTAGACACTGTAGGCGTCCTTCCTATTAGGGCCTGAGGCAAATACCAACGCTAATACTTTCTGAACGAATGGAGGGCGAAATGGAGGGAGGGATACTGTCTTTTGTCAGAGAGAGAGACAGAAAGAGAGGAGGGGGAGGCCTTTCAGTGGGCATGATGCTCTGAGCAGGGGGATGGCAGGAGACACGGCACGGAGCCCCAGTTTACCACAGCTTCAAGGGTGAGGCTGTTTCCATGTGGTAGTTTCCACACAAAAACTTATGAGTATTGTCTTAGTTTGGGTTTCTATTGCTGTGATGAAATATCATGACCAAAGCAACTTGGGGAGGAAAGAATTGAGTCAACGTATGCATCTACATCACAGTTCATCATCAAGGGAAGACAGGACAGGAACTCAAGCACGGCCTGATGTGGAGGCCACGGTGGAGTGCAGCTTACTGGCTTGCTCTTCGTGGCTTGCTCAGCCTGCTTTCTTATAGCATTTAGGACCACCAGCCCAGGGATGGCACCACCCATAGTGGGCTGGGCCCCTCCCCCATCAATCACTAATTAAGAAAATGCCGTCCAGCTGGATCTTGTGGAGGCACCTCATTGAGGTGCTCTCCCCTCAGATAACTCTAGCCTGGGTCAAGCTGACATAAAACTCTCCAGGACAATCACCTCCACCACTTCTATCACTGCCACCACCACCATCCTTCATCACCTGTGCCATCTGTACCTTGGTACCATCTCTAACAACCTCCCCTCACCCATACCACCTGCCCAGTAAGAAGATCAAGGGATGGGGAGTGAGAAACAACAGATTTGTTGAAGAGACCTTCCCTCTTTGTCGGGCTGATTTTGAGGTTCTGTGAAACACCATAGTGGGGTGATATCCTAGCTTCCCATTCTACCTTTGAGAGCACACTATGTCAGGCAGTACAGTAATAACCAGCAGCCCTCAGGGCAGGTAGCATTTCATTACGTTGTTATGGTGTCGCTGTCCTAGGCTGTTGGCAGGTGCTGTTCTGATTGATCAGCTTCTGTGTAGTGTGGACGATTACATATTTCTCATAACACCAAAGCGATGCCGGGTGAACTGTGACTCAGTTTGTGTTACTTATTGATGAGGCTGATTGTTTCCATAATGGTTAAAGCTCCTTAGTTATTGTTCTGTGGCTTCTGGGGGATTGAATTGCCTGGATAGTCCAATGAAAAAATCTAAGCTAAAAATAGAACCGATGTTTGTTCAAAAGACAGGGTTTGGGATCTGACAAATGATTTCTGAACACAAGGTTTTCAATGACTACTAACGAGATGATTGCTATAGACAGATCGATCATGTTCCTGTAACATTCCCATGTTAAAGCCCTAGTGTTTGGGAGGATGGGGTGGAGGATGCTTTAGGAGGTCATATGTCATGAGTGTTCTTAGTGCTCTTATAAAAATAAACCCCAGAGATCTCTCTCCCTGCTTCGGCAATATAGGAACATAGCATGAAGCTGGCAGCCTGCAATCTGGAAGGAAGCTCTCCTCAGAGCCCGGTTAGGTTGGGTCTTGGATTTCTAGTCTGTTAAACTGTGGACTTTCTTCCTTCAGAACTTCAAGAAATCAACCCAGTCTACAGTCACTTACAGTAGCTGAACTAAGTCAACAATCTCAATCAAATAGGATTTTTCAGGCTCTTTGAACTCCTTGCACAGACTATCTTGGGGGGGGTGGTGGTTTTGTTTCCAATCTATACATGCTCCTCCCAAAATACAATCTTAGGTGGCCTTTGCTGAGCCCCCCAGTATGAAGAAAGCAGAGTGCAGAGAAGCAGGGGAAGTCAAGATGGGCCTTCACGAGAGCAGGGATGCTCCTTACAGACAGGGCTCAGGATCGGGAACTGGTGCTGTTGAAAGCAAGTAAGTTCCCGTGGCTCACACGAGGATTGTGAAGTCTGGCTTGCCGCAGGTGAATGGACTGTTTGTATGTGACTGATGGGCATAGAGGGTTGTGTTGGCGAAATTTCAGCATTTGCAATCACCTAGGAAACCCGAGTGTGTCTATGAGGGTGTCTCCAGAGAGGTGGAGTGAGGAAACCCACTCCATAGCTTTTGCCCCAGACGGGGTAAAGAAAGTGATCTGAGCACCAGCCTTCACCTCTATCTGTTTCCTGACTCCAGATACAAAGCGAGCAGTCACGTGCTCCTGCTGCAGTAATGGACCACTTCCATGGTGGACTCAGATACCCTTCCTTCCTTAAATTTTGTTTGTCAGGTATATGCTCAAAGCAATGAGAAAAGTAACTAAACCGAGAATGTTTCCAGCGATTTAGAAGGCAATTTGATACTATTTAGTAAAGCTGAAATATGCATACCCCATGACCAGCTCAGATCAAGTACCAAGTCAGAGATGATAAGATGACAAACAGGAAAACAACTGTCTTAGCTTTCTTTCCATTGCCGTGATAAGACACTGAACAAAACCAACTCAGGAGGGAAAGGTTTATTTGGCTTATAGTTCTGTCCATCATGGCAGGAAGCCAAGACTGAAAAGAGGAATCTGGATACAGGAACTGAAGCAGAGGCATGGGGGAGTGGCCTCGTATTGGTTTGCTCAGCCTGCTTTCTTTTACACACTGGAACTACCTGCCCGGAGGTGACACCACCTCCAGAGGGCTTGGTCATCACATATCAATCAACATTCAAGAAAATGCCCTCTGGACTTACTGCGTACAGGCAATCTAACGGAGATACTTTTTTTTTTGCTACCGAGGTGCCTCTTCCCAGATAACTTTACTTATAACAAGTTGTTAAAAAAACAACCAGGGGGCTGGAGGGATGGCTCAGTGGTTAAGAGCACTGACTGCTTTTCTAGAGGACCTGAGTTCAATTCCTAGCAACCACATGGTGGTTCACAACCATCCGTAATGAGATCTGATGCCCAGCATATTTGAAGACAATTACAGTGTACTCATATACATAAAATAAATAATTTTTTTAAAAAACCAACTAAAACAGCAACTATGCCAGGGTGTGATTATATAAACTATGGTGCCGTTTCACATGGGAATACCTACATGAATTACTAGAGATGACCCAGATCTACAGAAGCCACATACATATAAAACTGAATCGTAAACATGTGACATAAGCAAATATAGAACATATATTCATGTCATATGGTATGGTATGTAATATATATAAACATAGAAACATAAACATTTAATTATAAACATACAAAACTAAGTGAACAAATGAAGGTTGAAAGGATGTGTTAATACCTAGGAAACATTCTAAAACATGTAACATACTACACACTATCTACAGATATTTGTAGAATAGCTTAATCAAACAAGTAGACTATGTTGACACTTCAGAGGAGCTCTTCTTCCGGGGAGAAGGAGAGGAATTGGAAAGATACTCATAGAGATCACCACTACATCTGTAATACTTTCTTTCAAAAAGATCTGATGCAAACACAGAAGGTATAGTTAACCTTCGCTCACTCCTGCAGTGGGCACATGAGTGTTTGTTGTATTATCAGCTGCATTTCTGATGTATTTGAAATAGTTCGTGATGAAAATAGTAAAGTGTGCAAAGGAAAGACAGAACTCAGAGTCCTGCCTCCATGGGAAATTACAGCTGCACATGGTTCTGAGAAGTGACAGTTTCGTGCTCAGCCAGGGATAAGACATTTATACCATCTCCTCCAAACTCAGGAAATAGAGTTGAGAGGTGGGGAGATTGTAAGAACTGGAAGGTACAGGGGAGGACCACAAGTGACCACCTTCTGGTCAGTCCACAGCCTTTGTGATGAACTCTCAGCTGCTACAGGAACCTGCTCTGGTCCTGCCTGGGAACAGGCCATTAGCAAGGGTGGAGGAGAGACTCTAAGGCCCTCTCTCTCTCTTATTGCTGAACCATGTCCTATGAAGCGAGTCACAGAAAGAGGGAGTCTTTTCTTTCAGCTGTGTACCTCTGATGGTGACCCCATCAGCCTCCAATAGATAATCAAAATCTAACCATTTCACAGAAGGCCTTGGTTAACCTCAAGGGGTGGCCCAACAAGACTTAGTCATGAAACTGGGGAAAAGGCAGGTAGGGAGAAGGGAAGGTTGGTAGAGGTGAGAGGGAAATGAAGGAGTAGAGAAAGTAACAAGAATGCAGTGTGTGAGTGAGCATGTGTGTACATGCCTATGTGTGAGCGTGCATGAGTGTGTGTGAGCATATGTGAGTGTGAACATTCATGAATGTGTGAGCATGTATGTGTGTGTCCATGTGTGTGAGTGTGTGTGAGCATGTGTGAGTGTGTAAATGCTTGTATGTGAGCATGTGTGAGTATGTGTGTGCATGTGTGTGAGCACGTGTGAGCATATGTGAGTGGGTGAGTATGTAAATGCCTGTGTGAGCATTGTGAGTGTGTGTATTTCTATTGCAGTTTATTGGAAAGATAGAAGACATTTCTGAAAATGATTCCCCTATCTCCTTAAGGTCCTAGGGCTACTGCATACATGAGAGATTAAATTGTTGCATACTAGAGTCAGGTTGTGTCCAAACTGTCACTGAATTGCTACTATCTGTCTACTATGTCACCCCTGAGTTCTTCCTGTCTCTAAAATCAAGTAATGATAGGAGTGCCATCCTATGTTGCCCCCTCCCCCCCTTTTGAGGGACACCTTAGAACAACTCTGGCACAAGCCTTCTCTGGCTGACTGTGACTGTGAATGTTGTTCCCTCTGAGTGACAGGGAACCTTTGGTTGCTCAGATCTTATGAGAGATACAACTTGAAATTAAGGCCACGGAGGATGTGGCTGCTAAATTCCAAGTTGTGACAAAGTCCCCTTCTTCCTAGTTAGATCTGTAACAACCTTGGGAATCATGCCTTTGATGAAGACAGCAAGACAGACCATCAGAAATCTGGTAAAATATGGCTGTCCACACTGCCAGACAACCTCTTCTTTGAATCATCCCTATTTTAGGAGATGCCAGTCAGAATACCTAACATATATTTCTTCCTTCTTGGATCGGTTACTTTACATGTTGCTGTGACCAAATGCCCGATGAAAGTAATTCTGGAATGAAGCACTGTGGCTCATAGTTTGAGGATACAGTCCATCATGGCAGAGGAGGCATGGCAGTCAGAATCTGAGGCAGCTGGTTACACTCTGTCCACAGTCAGGAAGCAGAGAGACGAAGACTGATGCTCAACTTGCTTTATTCTTTTTTTTTTCAGTCACAGACCCCTGCCTATGGGATGGCACTGCCTATATCCAGAGTAGACCATCTCTCCTCAGTTAAACCTCTCTGTAAATGCCTCCACAGACATGACTAGAGGTGTGTCTTCTGTATGATTTTAAATCTCATCATATTGACAGCGATGTTAGTGATGACCTCACTCTTCCCTGGCCTCCTCCTCCCTGGTTCCTCTTGCTGTATCCTTTCCTGTGTTGGCCCCTCACCTGCTCATGTTCTCTGGCTGTAGTTCATTCTTTGTTCTGGCACAAGTCTCCCACTGACGATTGTCAGGGCAACGTAGCAGCTTCCTTCTCAGGGTATTCTCTTAGGAGTGAGAAGGTGTTTGAACAATGCAGCTCTAATTTGCTGTTCCCTGGCTTATATGGGTCTAGTTGTTTCCCTCTATTCTGACGATGATGCTGTACCCTTGGCATGGCCTTCCAGTGCTCGGATTAAGCTCCACTCAGCGAGGCTCATCACATCTCTCCCTAATTCCTCAAGAGATCTGTGGGAGTAAGATCACTGCCTTGCCCATATCTGAAGACCGCGATATTGAGTAGTTGTTATTAATATATTACGTAACATACTTTTTCTTGGCCCCTGTTAGTTGCAAGGGTTTCATTTATTCTTCCTTGGAATGGCCTCCCTCTGAGATCTCCAGCACAGTTCAGCATCCACGTTTGTCTCCTGATGTCATACATTACTCCTGGACTTTCCCAAGACTTCTGCTCTTAATGTCCCACCCTTTGTCCTGTCAATCAACCCTGTGTGACAACTGCTCCCTGCTGGCTGCAGAGTGTCTCGTGGCCAATTTGAATGGATATTTTACTAGCTCCCAGGATTCATTAAAAATCCTCTTTCACCATACGCAAGCAATCGACCCAGTCCTGCAGCCAGCCTGGGGGATGCAGCAAGGAAGAGTTCATCCTACCTTTAGGCCCAGGACTTTTTGAGATCACCTCTTCGGGGGCCTTCTGTGTCTGTCCACATCTTTTCTTTCCTTTTATGTTTGGCATGTAATCTTCCCCCATTCTCCCTCCAGCAGGTAACCTCACATCCCGTTTCTTCTGTCAGTCACTCATAGAGTTTCGAGTGGAGCCAGCGCTCTGTTTCTCCTGTAAGATGTCCCTTTAACTGCTTAGTTTTGCTCTGGTTGCTTTTGCCATCCACCATCCATCAATCATCATTTTGGGAAACTAAAGCCCTATCATTTTTTTTTCTGTGTGTGTAGTGGGTCTTTCTCCTCTCACTCTGATCAAGCTTTTATGAGTACTGATCCTATGCTCAGAGCCAGGTCCAAACTGACCAGCACACCTCATTCCCTTGGCCTTAGTAACTGGTTTATGGTGAGAAACGTAAGTTTTTAGAGTCAGTGTGAGTCAGGTTCTGACGCTTGTTAGGTGTTAAAGTGAGGAGTTCTCTCTCACTCTTTGGAAAAATATTGTTTGCTATAGATCAAGTAGCAAGTCTGTCCTAAAAAAACCAAGCCAGATAAATCAAATCTAGCAATAAAGAGAAAGGATGCTACATCATGACCAAGTGGGATTTACTGTAGGAATGCAAGGTTAGTTCAATACAAGGAAAGCAACCAGTGTCACAAATCACATCAGTATGACAAAGACCTTCCAAGAAAGACCAAAAACCCGAGATGGTCTTGATAGAGTAAGAAAAAAAAAAAACAGCAAAAATCCAACACTAAAATAACAACAAATACTCAGCTGATGAGAAACGCAAGTGAGCTTTTTGTGCCTCCATGAGAACATGACAGTTAATGTAAATGTAGCGGTCAAAGATTAAATGTTAACCCTAAGGTCGAGATCAGTGGTTCTCAACCGTCCCAATGCTGGCACTCGTTAAAATGGTCTTCACACTGTGATGAACTCCAACCATCAAATAATTTTGTTGTTATATTATAACTATAATTTTGATACTGTTATGAATTGTAATGTAAACATCTGATAGGCAGGGTATTTGATATGTGACCCTGTGAAAGGGTCGTTTGACCCCCAAAGGATTTGCGGCTAATAGGTTAAGAACCACTGGTCTAGAACAAGAAGACTATTCTTCCCCACTTATCACCACCATACCGGAAGCTGTCTTCATAAAAATTGGCCAAGAAAATAAGAATAAAGGGCATCCAGATCAGAAAAATACAAACAAACAAAACCCCAGTAGAACTATTTGAAGAACTATTAGGTATGCAAAGTCCTAAGAAACTCATGGAAAACTGTCTTAATCTGATAGTGAGGTAACAGGGTAATGATGAAAACAGAAACGTCAGTTGTGTTTCTGTAGCCTTGCTGTGACTGTTCCGAGAATGAAATACAGAAAATGATCCTGTCCACAGCAGCATCAAGATAAACAAAGTGATTAAGAATAAGTTTAACAATGTAACTCACAGACATTGCAGAAATCAAAGGCCTTAAAGTGGAAAAACATCCTACATCAGTGGGATTACTTTAATATTAATCCTCAAATCATTTTACATATTTGATACAACTTGTATCAAAATTCCAGTGGTCTTTTTTTGGGGGAAATTGATAACCTAAGCCTAAAGTTAGCATGGTAATATAAATTTCCAGGAAGCCTAAATAGTTTTTATAAAACAAGCATGTTGGAGAACTCATACTTTCCAAATTAAAAGCTCACTGTATTGATGCATTTATCAATACTTTGTGGTCTGGTATGAAGACAGACACAGAGATCAGTGGAGAGGAACATGAGTGTCTGGAACTCATACATCTGTGGTCACTTGGCCTTTGACAAGCATCAAGACAATAAGGTAGGGAAATAGAATATTTTCTAAAAATGGCACTGGGCTCACTGGATAACCACATGGAAAAAATAAATTTGAATTCTTGTATCACAATGTAAACAAAATATTAACTCAAAACGGATGAAAGAAGTCAATGTGAGAAACCAACTACAGAATCTCTAGAAGGAAACTCAGATATAATCTCTAGGACCCGGGGTGAATTATTATTTTTCAGGCAACCAATGAAGAGTGTGGAAACTGAACTTTTTCAAGATAAAAATACCTGTGCAGCTGAAGACACCATCAAAAAAGTGAAAAGACAACTCTACTGAGTGAAATAAGATATTTCAAATAATCTATTTTATATAAAAAAAAGTCTGGGTAGACTATGTAAAGAACTCACACAACTCAAGAATTAAAGGTCATCCCAAATAAACCATAGGCAAAGGATTTGAATACTCACATTTCCAAAACTGGTATCACTGTCCAATAGTACATTGAAAGTCGCCCAACAATATTGGTCATTAGAGGAATGCAAGCCCAAAACTATAATTGTGTGAATTAAAACACACAATAACAAATTCTTTCAAGGATGTGAAGAAATTCGAAGCCTACCCATGGAGGTGGAGATGGAAAAGGGCAGAGCCATTGGGAGAACAATTTTTTTCGAAATTTTTTTCTTCAAAAAGTTAAACATGTATCTACCACATGACTCTGCAATTCCAAACAAATTGAAAATGTATCTTTGCATAAAAATGCACATATGAGTAGCAGCACTATTCATAGTTGTCTTGATTAAGAATGATCCCAAATGCCCATTACTTTAGGAGTAAACAGAACTCAGCGTCTCCATACAATGGGTTATCATTCCAGTAGAACGTGAAACAGAGTCCCGGTGCCACAACATGCATGAACATTTCCAGCACTGTTTCAAGTGGAAAGAATCCAGTCACAAAACACACTGCATGATCCCATTTGTAGAAAATATTCAAGGTGTGTAAAAAATCAAAGATTAGTGCCTGAGGCTAGGGAAATGAGGGTGTGTCTTTATATGCACACTTTTTTTGGAGAGATGATGAAATTATTTTAAATTAGTGAATTAGTAGTGGTAGATACATGACCTTGGGAAACACAGTTTCTTTTTTAACTATGAAAAAAATCAGTAATTAAAATGATAAATACATCAGGCTTTAAAAAGATACCGAACACTGCTGAGGTTCTCTGAGAATGAGGTCCCCAGTGGGGCATCAGATCAGGACTAGTGGAACGAGATGGAATCTCTTCCATTACTTCCTGAGCCTGAGCCTCTATATCCGGTTCTGTGGAAAGTCAGGCTGCTTAAAAAACAAAAAACAAAAAACCAAGCAAGCAAGCAAGCAAGCAAGCAAGCAAGCAAGCAACCAACCAACCAACCAACCAACCAACCAACCAACCAAGCCGGTTCAGTTAAACAACCCAACACCTTAGCGCCTTAGATCAGGGAGGAGAGGAACAGACATTCTGTTACCGCTGTGGGCAGCACCATTTCCTCTTGCATTTCCATCCCTATCTACTGGCTTCCCTTGTGATTCCAGTTTCCCAAAGAGTGGCCAAGGATGCCTGCCTTTGCCTACTATTTCTGCTTTCGCATCATCCCCTTCTTTCTAACTCTCCCCTACTGTCTTTGTCCCACACTCCCCGGGCCCTCTATTGCCCTCTGGTGGCTAAGTCCAGATTGCAGTCATGGGCTCCGTGCTCCTGGTCATCCAACGTAGGAGACAGGATCTACCCTAGCGTCACATGACCACATCCTAACTCCATGTGGCTGAGTTCTTTGGGTGTACCTTGGCTTCCCAGTGGGCCTTGTTTGCTCTAGTTACCCCTGGACTCTCGTCCTCTGACCCCAGACTCTTCTCCTGATCTTCCCTACTGATTTCTAAGGCTGGAGCTTTCGGTTGCTCCCTCTGCACCCCTTTCTCTTAGAAGCACCCCGAGGACACAGTCACTCATGTTTGCAGACCCTCTCTCTCATCAGTAGTTATCTCGCCATATAGTCACACCATGACCCCTCGTCAGCATCCTCAACATCACTTCTCTCTGCATCTCTTTCACAATTGCCACCTATGCCGGGCACCTTAATGTCCGAGTACCACATCTCCTGTGTTCTCCCTACTCCACCCCCACCTCTGCTTCACAACTGTAACCATACTTGGGCTTGAAACACAGATTGGAGTGTGCTACTCTCTGATTACACCAACAAGGGATCCAGCTGAAGTCCTTAGCAGAAACCACTTGGCCACCCGGCGCTCTTTCTCAACTGCTTCTCAGACACACTTCCCATCGCCCTTGCTCACACATGCTCCTCTAAGCCAGGGTGGCTTGTTGGTTGCCATGGAGCCCCTGTGGTCATACATATCTTTCCTATCTCCTCCCCCAAACTCGTCTCCTCTTACTTTAAGACTGCACCAGGTCTTGGGATTCTTTTCTAGACACCCAATTCTATGTCCATGGTCTCTATCCAGGTCAGGTCACATGCTAGGCACCTGCTTTCCATGACTTCTTGGGAAGGTCTTTGTGACTCTTCTTAAAGCACTATGCAAGCGGGGTGTTGCACCTCTGCTGTGTGCTTGGGAGGGAGGGCAAGGCTGTGTGTACAACTGGCATAGAGTTTAGCACAGACCAGGGATCAGTTCTTGCTCACAAGTGAACAGGGTGAGCACAGTGGTTAGCAGCCACAGGTCACTTGCTACACGCCAGGCAGCATTCTAAGATTCTAAGACCTCTTCAAAGGTTAACCCACACAAGCCCCTCAATAGCATTTATAAAGTGAGAGAACATAATTGTCTCCATCTCACGGGTGAGGCCACGGAGGCAGAAATCCAAGGGACTTGCTCAAGTTCATGCAGCTGAATTCAAGTCCATTTCTAGAAGCCCGGGGCACAGCAACCTCACTGCAGTGTGCTTCTGTAGGTCTGCCACACCCAAGGGTGGCCCATGTTCAAGCATCCTTTTCCAACGGCCAGCCACTGCTCAGGCCCTTCCTCTGAACAACACCCACAGAGCCACCTGGCAGCCACAAGTGAGCCCTCTGGAAGTATCACTCATCAGAACTAAGAGTCTTGTCTTTAAAGCTCATTCAGGTCTCAACCAAACAAAGTTAGTGACCCAGAGTTATTTACCCACATCTCATGGGTCATCACTATGAAATACTACTATTGATATACCTGTCTGTGTGTGTGTGTGTGTACATGCATACATGTGTGTGCATATGCTTGTGTTTAATGTGTGTATACATGCATGTTTGTGTTTATGTGTGCATGCATGTTTGTATGCGTGTGTTTGTATATATTTATATGGTATATATATGTATACATATATGTGTGCATGCTATGTGTGTATGCATGCTTGTATTTCTATGCATTGCGTGCCTGCAGATGGGAGGCTTGGTTGTTTAAAGGAAGAAGAGACAGTTTGCCATCTTTCATTTATTTGGTGTAATTACTGTACTCACACAGTAACACTTGTTTGTCCTATATGCTATTTCCCCTTTTCTGTGGAGTATTTGGAACAGGATAACTTCATTTTATAGATGAGAAAACTAAATGGTGACAGCAGGAAGTTACCTCACAGCTCATTAGGAGCCAGGCTTGTCTGGGGATTACCTATATTGGGTTGATGAGTTTAAATACCATGTGATCACAGACAGACCCTAGCAGAACCCCATTCAGCGGAGGGGTGGGTGGAGACCTGAAGCATCCTTCTGCTTAGAAGCCTCCATAGCAGGACTGTTGTCCTCACCATGGTGTGACGGGCTGCTCCCACACAGTTAAGCAAAAGTGCTCACAGACCACACTGCCGTTCTATCGCACCAAGACAGTTGTGCTTCTTCTCTTTTATGATTATTTATACTGTTGGGGGCTGGAATGGGTCCTCCTTACATTCATATTTTGAAGTCCTAAGCCTTTAGTATTTCAGAATATGACTTTATTTGGAATCTTTATAGTATTAAGTATATATTAAGTATAATACAATCTTTATAGTATTAAGTCAATGTAAGGTCATGAGAGTGGGCCATTTACATTGTCAAGTCCATGCAAGAAGAAGCCATTGAGGAATGGATGTGTCACTGTGGAGTGAATTCACTCATTGGGCTGTAGACCTGCGTGTACTCTTGGAGGAGGAATAACTGTGGACAGTCTGAGTGTTTCTGGCAAGAGACTGTTTCTCTGAGTCTTTGGGGGTAAGTCAGCTTGGCTGTCAGCTCTGAGTGGGCTCTGGGGAAAAGACTATATCAAACCTCACTTTCCTAAGCATCGCATGACTTCAAGTCTTCCAGCTAAAAACTGCTGTCATTACCCAAGGGGAAATCTCTGGCTTCATGATTTGGGGGGGGGGGGCAAATGTATGCTTTGAAGGTCTAAAGCTGTCACCAATCTTTTCCCATTGAAGGCTCTGGTGCATTTGTAGGATTCAGAATTCAGAGCTGGTGCTCAAAGGAATCCAGAAAGGCCAGGGACCGCCAGTGGATGGAGGGGACACTGCAGTTTTACACGGACTTCCATGGGTGCCTTTGAAATGCTCTGCTATCCAGGTCTGCTTAGTGCTCTCCTCTGAAGCCAGCATCTTTCAACTCTGGTGTCCTAATTCTCCCCTCTTGCCCTGGAGGTAGAGCCCAGAGGAGCTTTACACAGGACGGTGGCACTTGTTAGTGAAGTCACGGGACAGGTGGCACTCAGGACATGTAAGGGCGGGCCTGGAGCAGGACACGTCTCAAGGGCTGGAAAGGACCCAAGGTGGGGGAGTAGACCCTCGTCAGGACCTCCTGTTCAATGAAGGGTCACCAATTTTGAGAGAGCCAAGAAAGCATGCATGTCTTTTGAGGGAGATGCCATGAAAGAGAGCCAGCAGGGGATTGCAACTGGCTTCTACTTTTGCTGAAAAGAAAGCTTGTCACTTTGTTCTGTGGCACTTTGTAAACTGTGAAGTGAGGGACTGATCCCCTGTGCCTTCAGGTGATCCATGAACACATGAGCCACAGGAACACTGGCCTGAGGACAGGTGGGTTGGCCAGGAACTGCTGCAGTTCAGCTAAGGTCGGACATCTTAACTAAGGCACGCCAGAGTGTCCATGAGCCCCAGGAAAAAAAGTAAGGATATGCGTGGCTCTCTCTTACAAGGCTGAGAGACAGAAGTGTCATTAGATTCTCAGATAAATTTGACCCCAATAATGCAAGGAAGCCACAACATGGGGTAAAGGAGTCAAAGAGAGTTTGCTGAGCTCCCCTAAAGATGGAACCGTGACAAGGCTGTGGTGGAAGGCAGCAGAGTCTAGCGTGTTAACTCCTTGGAGTTTATCCATCCCATTGGTAGGGTGGGGACAGTATGGGAATTGAGATTGTTGTGGTTTCTGACCAGCATGGCACTTTCTCTCAAGACTAAAAGGCCCTCAAATTGGTATAATTGTTATGATTTGACTATGTGACACACATGACCTCAGGTCTCACAGTAACTACAGGTTTTGAGGCCCCACCTTTACATTAGAAGAAATCGAATCTTGAAATAAGAAAAGTGTCTAGAGCCAGCCAGCACAAACAGATCTTCCAGGATCTGCCATGCCAGAGCTCACAACTGCCATGCACACACTCTTCAAGGAATTTAGAGGCTTACCTGGCCTCTTCCTCCTGTTCTTCAACCAGAGAGCATCCTGTGCTCTGAGAGCTGGGTCAAGTGGCTCAGCCTCTGTGAGCGAGTCCTTTGAGTGAGGCCACAGAGTGTGCTCCAGCCCATTACACCTGGTAAATGGGACAGTCAAGTTATCAGTTGGTTTGACTTAATAGCAGGCCAGAAGAATCAGTTCCCTAGTTCTGCTGCCTTCCTTCTGAGTGCCCCCAGAGAATTGAGTTCTGGGTCACTGAATCCGATCTGAGGGCTTTAAATCTAAAACAGAGAGCACTGAGAAATGAACCGGTGGTGGTATTGAGAGGAGTTCAAATTAGATGCCAGGAAGAGCAAATTCACACTAAGAGCTGCAAATCGTATTAGCTGGACATTCCCAGCCCTGTTGGCTAACAGCAAAGCCTCTCAAAAGAAGAGGTTAGTTTTGGACTAGAAAGTAGCAAGAGACATAGTAAGGTGAGCTAAGCCTGAAGTTTGTCTCTTCTAACTTTCTATCTGGGACACTATTGCTGTGTACCAATACGACCTACGTTATATAAAAGTTTACAGGTTAACCGTCAGATAAATTAGCAAAGATACACTGGGTGTTCCACATCGGAAGTGGCAGGGGTAGTGGATGTTTTCAGGTACTGGAAGAGAGAAAAGGGCCAGGAGAGATGCTCCAGTGTTTAAGAGTGCATTTTACAGAGGACATGAGTTCAGATCCCAGCACCCAAGTCAGGTGGTCCGTAACTGCCTGTAACTCCAGTTCCTGGGAATTTGATGCCCTCTTGTGGCCTTCACAAGTACCACTCTTATGTGCACAATCCTCCCTGTAACTAAAAATAAAAATGAAATCTTTAAAAGAATAAGAAATTAGAGATGACATATGTGTGTCATGAATGTGGTGTTATTGTGTGACTTGCTAAAGCAAAGAGGTCTTTGATAGTCTACAAAATCTGGCATGTAATTAAAGTATTGAAATTATATTTTTATATTTTAAATCCATATACTTGAAGAAAGTCATCTCGCATAGAATTCTGTGAATGTGGAGGTTGCTAAGAGACTATTCATAGTTGTACACAATTTCAGAAGAGGAAAAAAAACAACACCCTCATTTCTGTTGAGAATACTTGGTTGTGACTTGTTCAAGGTCAGGCAGTTATGTCGGTTAGGAACAACCTAGGTCTCTTACATAAAACCCAGACTAGTAAGAGAGGGAATGCCATTCTTTTCTAAGGTTGAGAATTGTTATTAACCCAGACCCCATCAGTTACAAGTGATAGAAAAACAAACCATAGCAGTCATGTCAAAATTACACACACGCACACGCACACGCACAAACCACTTCATCTAAGAGTAAGATGCAGGGTGCTGGCTTCAGACAAGGGGCTCAGATGATGCAATCAGGATGCAGTTTGTCTCTTGCTCTGCATGCATCTTTCTGACTTTGCTTCCTTGTCAGAAAGGCTCTTCGCATAAATTACCAACATGGTCCCGGTAACTGTCCAAAGTCTCATGTCTTCCTGGGTTTAGCAGATAGAGTCCAGTCTCCCAGCATCAATTCATTCACTTTGTTAGTGGTTGGGGTTCATCTGCCTATATCTGAAACAACGAGGGAGATACACTGGTTAGACCAGAGCCACACGTTGAGATACAGTGATTAGACCCAAGCCACATGTTCATTTGTGGATCGGGGTCCTGTCAGATCCTCTGTAGTCCACATTGCCTCAGGCATGATGGGTGCTGTTAACAGAAGCAGGAGAGGACAGATGTGTGCTATGAGATTTCACCATCACAGATGGGTCTGTCCTTTTCCCTTCTCATCTGGATTTTGTCATGGAAGGAGATCTGTGTTAACCGAGTCCAGGAGGAAGTGTGAAGAACATCTATTGGCTGGAGGGGAGAGTCAGTAGATCTCCGTGTCTGTCAGAGGTTGGAAGGAAGTACCTGGGAGAGGAAGCCATCTGCCTACAAGGGCTTTAGCTCCAAAAAGGACACACTTGTAGGGACTCCAAGCAGTTCTTTCACATGCTAGAGATCTTGGCAATCTTGAGCTCTCTGGGATCATGGTCAGCTCTCTGTAGTCCCTGGGGCATCTATCTTCTCTACTGTGGTCCACTGTCTTGTCTTGACCCATTTTGCTTTTGCTCCTGAACAATGGGGCCCGTGATGCTCCGGGCTGAGTATGTGGTTTAAGAGCTAGGAACGCTGTCTCATCTCTTCTTTCTCTGGTGTCCAAACTAGACTTTCCTTTTCATGATTTCTGGGATTCACTGGTCAGGTCATTTCACATGGGAAATGATCCTATTGCTTAAGCATGGGCTCTTTCTATACTCCCTTCTAGTGCCTAGTCAACTGTTTGTGAGATAGGTTTTTACTGTGCAGGTCCATGCTGGCCACCAACTTAACCATTCCCTTGCCTCAGTTCAGTGTTGGGATTATGCACCACAGTGTCTAGCTGTTATCTCAAGAGTCCTTTCTCTTCCATTCATCTGCAGGCTTAGGTCCCGCCAGCAAAATGGATTCTTTCTTCCTTGTATGATAGTAAACTTCCTCTCGTTTAACATATGATTTGTAAAACAGGAAGTCTGGGGGCAAAATGAGCTGGGCGTGGCTCAGTGAAGCCAAGATTGGTGTCCCTGGCCTTTGGATCACTTGCAGTACTTTATCTTCAGGCAGACCTCAGCTGTGCACGTAAAATGGCCTCTGGCAGTGACAGTGACAGCAAGTACCCATGTTAATTTTCAGCAAGACATTAAAGAGCCCTTTCTTATATTCACAGATGAAGGGATGATTTTTGGTCTAACTGAACCAGTTTAGGTTTCTTCTGTTCATGGACCTCAAGAGTTCAGAGGAATACCGGTGACATTATTATCCCTGAGCATGACAACGACAAGTGATGTGCTTATCACTATTGGCCTACTTACTAATCATGACCTTCCTGGGGTCTAGGGCTGGTCCCTGAGTTCACATGATCTGGGTAGGGAGAGGGGAATCAGATGCTGGATAGACCTTAGACTATGTTTAATTGGGTTGTACACGTTTTATGTGTTCTAATATAAATGTTTTCCCCTAAAAGACAGACTTACCAACATCTTGTGGACTAAGTAGACCTTTGTGAGTCAAAAATCATACTGTAAACATTACGTATAAAATCTCCCAAACGGAGAAAATTCATGCCAAATATAAATGTGTTTATACCAACTTAAACTATGCCAAGAAGAAGCAACGAGTGACATCATTAAGGTTTTGTTTGGGGAGCTGTGATTATCAGAACACACATATAGCTGTGGATAGCACCATAGTAGTGTATAACATTCTAGAGAGTGATTCACAGCTGAGCAGCCTCTGTGGGGTGTTTTTCATAGCTGTGCGCGTGTGCGTGTGCGTGTGCGTGTGTGTGTGTGTGTGTGTGTGTATGTGAGTGTGTATTCTCATCTATTTTTACCCTTTACCCTTTATTTCAGAGTCTGGGCACAGACATGTGGTCTCTGGACCTGAATATTGATTCTGATCTGTGCTTGGAATAAGATAACAGGAGGCTACATCTCTGGAGGGTTGTCTTTAGCTCTTTAGCCCTTTCTGAAGAATGTTTCTGGGCTGAGGACGCTGCTCAGTTGGTAAAATACTTGCTGGTTTGATCACAGCACTGTGAAAAACAAGTCTGGTGGTGGGCTCCTGGAATCCCAGCACAGTGGAGGTACAGGAAGGAGAATCAGAAATTCAAGGCCGTCCTTGGCTGTGTGGAGAGAACATTCTGGTTTGGTAGAGCAGAGGGGAAGAGCCTGGTGAGAGGTGCTTTGGCCTTGCCTTAGCTGGTGCCTTCCATGTCCTGGCTAGATCGTTGGAGCAGAGGGTTACTCTCTGTTTCTGCCACAGACTTTCCTGCTACAGGGCACTTAGGCTCAGAAACCCGCAGTGCAGACTTTAGAGAACAGAAGTCAGTAAATGGATTTATTCACAGTTTGGCCTAATCGGGGACCAGGATATTTAGCTATCTTTTGGCTTTTTTTTTGTAGCAGTGTTATAATTTTGTAGAACAAACAAGACAAAAGCCGAGGAATATGCATATGTTAATTTAACCATGAAAGAGGCTTCCAGAGTAATGTGAAATGTCTTCCTAGGAGGCAAATGGTGAGATCTCACCCTTCCCTGCCTGGGGGGTGGAGGATTTTCACTCTTTGAGGCACATTGTTTAGAAAGGTTGATGTGCAGACAGAGGGACACAAGTGTCTCACTTTAGGACAGTGGATCTCAGCCTGTGGTGTGACCCCACAGGTGTCACAAATCAGATACCCTGCATATCAGATATTTACATTACTATTCACAGCAGTGGTAAGATAACAGTTATGAAGTAGCAACAAAGTAACTTTATGGCTGGGGTACCACCACAACATGAGGGACTGTATTAAAAGGGCACAGCAATTGCAAGGTTTACAGCCACTGCCCTAAGGTTTCCACAGAGTGGCAGGACAACAGAGCAGGCTTGTACTGTTGACTGTGTGATGGATTAAAGCATGATTTTGGCCAGAGTGGGCTTCCGTGTCCTCATGGGTCAGGGAGGGACAATGCTCTGTCATGCGCTGAGACTCACTCTGTGCCAAGCTCTGGACTGCCAATGTTACTGTAGCTCTATCACTAAGTTCTCAAAAGCCCTAGGTTAGCCAGCTCACTCAAGGTCAGCAGGCAGTCTGTGGTGGGGCTAAGGCTCCTGCCAGGACCCATCCATCCGCTGGAACTTTGAACAACCACTGCGCTCCTGGGTCTGCAAGAGCAGGAAATGGGAAGGACCTGGGTCAGCGACTGACCAGGAATGGGGGTGGTACTGCTGCCATGGTCCTCTACTGAAATTATAGGACCTAAAAGGACAGCTAGCCCCGCTGAGTCTGGAGTTGGCCCCGATCTCCCTGAAAACTTGTTTATTGGTCTTGTGGTTGTCTGAAGAAAGAGCTGTCTGTCCTCTCTCAACTTCTGAAGCCTCCAAAGGCAGGCTCAAGTTACTGAGCACATACATACACCTGCTGTTCTGTGCTGGGACAGGCTAGAAAGCTCCAAAGCGGGAAAACACTTCTGACCTGGGCTGGGGTCAGCAGTGTCTTTGGCAGGCATTGTCTTAATCTGCCAAGAGCTTCTATCTGGAAGGGAATGTGGGTCTGTTCTGGGCCTTCAAAGTTCCCTTATCTCATTCTGATTCTATCACTACCCACACCAGACTGAGCACAAGGCCAACTCTGAGGTAACCACGAGGGTAGCCTCTGGTCTGAACAAACAGCATCAGCTATGAACGACTAACTACAGGTGTTAATAAAGGTTTCCTGAGTTACAGGATAGGAACGGCTCTCTGCTCACTGTCTCGTGTGAGCCTTACCACACTCCCATAGAATGAAGCAATACCAGAGACACACCATGTTAGGGATGGAGTGAAAGAAAATGGTTAGTTTGCCTGACCACATGAAGCAAGCACAGTATGATTTGTGCTAAACACAGTTCAAGTGCGAGCACTCATTCAGCCATGATGTTACAGACCTCTCCCAGAGTCAGTGAGAGAGGGAGAAGCAAGTCCTCTAATGGTTCTTCAGCAGACCTCAGAGCAATGACACACGTCAGTAATGACACATGTGGGGAAAGGGGGCATTGTGTTGTTCTTCTCCCTACCTTCAAGGTTTGTAACAGTCTGTTGCCAGCAAAGAGGGGACCGAGACACAGTACTACACTGTCACCCACAGCAGCTTGAAGAGGTCCCCTATATTTTTAGGGAACTTAACTCAGGCCAGACTGGGGTTTGTGACTTTGATACTGAAAAGCATTTCAGAACTAAGTGCTACAGTGAATGAATTGGGGATTTATTTAAAGATATACTTTTGAAGATGGTACTTTTATTACATGTATACAGGGGCATGGAGAAGCCAGAGGAAGCAATGAGATCCTCCCTTGGGACTGGAGTTACAGATGGTTGTATGGCAGCATGTGGATGCTGAGAACTGAACCTGGGTCGTCTGTGAACTGTAAATGTTGCTAACCAATGAGCCATCCATCCACTTCACTATTAAAGATACTTTAGCACAGGTGTAAACAAGAGGAATAAGAGAAAAAGAGGTGCCGAGAAGAAATGAGGGCACAACGCAGAGGGTGGATATGAGTACGACCTCCCTGACCTCCCCAAGGGAGAGTCATGGAAATCGAGATAGATCAGGCCTGGACACCAACTCCTCATGGGAAAGCCACAATAGCTTACCCTTAGTGTTAGCCATAAATAGTTTTTGGTGGCTTGAGTGTCACATCTCAAAAAGTTGCTAAGTAGCTCCCCACCCCTTTTCTTTCTCTTTTAATGAGTGAAATTATCTGTTTGGTCCAGAAGTGCTTTAAATGGAATTATAACTTGATATAGGGTTGCCCAAGGGGTTTAATACATGTCCATCCCTGTAATTGGGTTTTCTGGTGAGATTCTTAGAATATTGCTGGTGCGCAGCTGTGGAGAAAGGCCTCAAGCAGTTATTCGTTGTGTGGGATTCTTTCCTCTCTGCTGGCAAAAGGCTCTAACTGATTTCGGGATGAGGGGCTCCTATCAAATTTTCCTTGCCTCCCATCGTGCCTCACTGTGAGCTATAGATCAGAGGTTAAGTGATTTATTCCAGGTCACACAGCTCTTTGTGCTTCTGTTGCACAAGTTTAGTGGCCCAGAAAAATATGCAGCCTGGATAAATTCTCAAAAGGCATAGGGGGACACATTTGTCGACATTCTCTTTACATGCCTCCTTATTCCTCAAAACTCTCAAAACCACTTCATGTGACCCTCTGGAAAACATGTGGACTCACTCTAATTTAAACTCAGCTCAGACTACAGCAAGCCAAGAAGTGAAGTGACACCTGTGTGGACTTACCGTGTCACCTTCTGCCTGAGGATCTGACATCATCTTCCTCCTCGCACAAGGATTTTTCTCATGCACCTGTCTCTGAAAGAGCATGATGCTGGTGTGTGTATGTCAGAGTCTCTAGGCTTGAGAATGAGTTTGTAGTAACAGAGTACCACAGTAACTGCAGTGAGCACACTATACCAGAAACACAGATAAATACATCTGTGTCCTTCCATAATGTCATAATTTATTAAATAATAATAAATCCATAAATGCACTTTTAGTAGTAACATATTGCTAGGTACCTTGATAATCTGGTTGAGGCCAACATAGAGTCTTCTATTTGAATGTTAATTATTAATATTAACTCTCATGTCATGCATTAAATACATCTCTGTATATGTAAGTTACAGGAATATATACAAACTAAGGAGGCTACAAAACAGTTGAAGAGGTTTTAGAAGGGGGCTGAAAGGAAAGAAAGTCTGTGTTGATAAGACAATGAACTCAGAGCAGCTGTGGGGAAGCTGTTGTAGATATTAAGAGGAATAACAGATATAGTTATTGGCAGAGCCTTAGATGTCCCAACCACAAGGAGATGTGTCTTCAATGAGGTAGATAAGAGGGAACCCAATTCTCCTTAAGCGTCCATAGTTAGATTGTTAGATACTAAGCGCTGCAAGGTACTGTTGAGAATTCTGTGATAGGTCTTTATTGTAAACATCTTTAATGTCCATCCCCCAAATAGGCTAGGCTGCTAGGACTGCCTGTTAAGCTTCTTGGATGATAGCTAATAAACCTTTAACTCGTGTCTAACAGCATAGTGGGAATATGCAAACCTCTTTTGGCACCTTGAACACTCCATATTTAATCTGAGGGAGCTGCACTCTGATTGTATATCACTGAACTACAGCTGTTGTTAAAGCTATGACTCCTACTTTAGGAGGGCTTTCTCCAGTCATGACAGCTCCATGCAGCTTGCATTTGTTTTGAAAGACTCCACTTTGGACACAGCATATCCCTGTGGACTCAAGATGACACTGCTTCCCTTGCAGCTATACTCAAACCAACCCCCCCCCCCAAAAAAAAAAGGGGGGGGGGGGGGGGGGGGGGGGGGGGGGGGGGGGG
>NW_021620939.1:739902-775616 GCF_004785775.1 Grammomys surdaster | reverse complement strand
AGAAGAGAGAGAGAGAGAGAGAGAAAGAGAGAGAGAGAGAGAGAGAGAGAGAGAGAGAGAGAGAGAGAGAGAGAGAGGTGGAGTCCTTCTGTGACTCAGCAAAAAGCTTGTGATTGGTCCTTGGCTTGTAATTGTTCCTTATGCAAATAAAGCTTGTAATTGGTGAACTTGGGAGCCAGGCATATAAAAGGCTAAGACTGTTGGAATTATAATCTAGCTACAAGCATGCCTCATCCCCTTTCTGGCTATATGAGGTGGCTGTTTGTCACTTTTTTTGGAGATATATTTCCTGGGTACTATGCTCCAGTGTCATGACAATATGACCCAAGAAAAGCTTTACTTGAATGATCTTTTTGCCTGGTTATGTTCTTTGTCACAGGTAGAGAAGGCTGGGCTTATTACACCGGGCAGACAAGACCCCAAGTCTTTCTGTTTGGCAGTGGTGGTGGCGGTGAGGTAGCTAAGAGTTCTAAAATGCCACTAAAGCGAAGGGCCCTAATACCCAGAGCTCTGAGCTGTAATATTAGTAGGTAGCTGAAGAGTTCCAGAGAGCAACCCAGGGCAGAGTCTGAGGTGCTAAGACTATGAAGGATGGCAGAGAAACTGGGATTGGAGGGGATGAGTGGTTGTCAAGAGCTGAGGGTGGGAGCCCAAACTACAAGGACTGAAAAGCTCTGAACACAAGAAGAGCATGAGGGAGCTGCCAAGACCTGAAGAGCTGAGGATACTGACAACCACAGCTCAGGACAGTAACTCTAGCGGCTGGCTGCTAGTACTCTAAGCCCAGTACAATTAGCCTGTCTTGAGCACCTAGAACAATAAATAGCTATGAAATCTTAGAGCCATATGCCTCTAGTGTTTAGGCTTCGAGCCATAAACTTCTGGGTGTGGAAGCCTGGCTTGTGAATCTGAAACTCAGGGTTGTTGATGCTAAGAGAGCTGCTTCTGTCCCTTGCTTATTCGTTATTTCTGTCTGCATAAAGTAGGCAGAAGCCTTAAGCCACCCTTGGGTGACAGTAGGATCACAGATAGTGGAGCCATTATCTTGGCTACTGAGTCATGATCTTGTATAGCTGTTTCAGGCTTTGTAGCAACCTTTCTGACATCTATACCTCATGACAAAGGTCTTCTGCATGGGGACATTAGAGCTCACTTCCAAGTATTGTGCTTTTGAGCTCTCAGAGGTGTGGTCTTATTCAGAAACCAAAAAGTTGCTTGGTGATAGTTGTGGACCACAGGTATCTGTAGTTCACGTATGAGAGTCTTCATGGAATGATCTCTTGGTTCCCTTGTATTCCATACCCATCCCCCTCTTCACTCTTTTTTTCTTTGTATTCCCTCCCTCGCCCTCCTTCTATCTTCCTCCTCCTAACCTCAAGCAATTTTTCTTTGGCTTATTAGGACTTCTTACTTCTATTCCACAGCCAATATAACACACAAGTGATACTAAGATAGAAGAAAAAAAATGTATGTAGTGGAGTGTAGAGATGAGAGCCACTGAGTTACATCAATGGTCACATCTAAAAGGTGTGCTTCATAAACTGGGTAACATTTTTTTCAATAAGGGTGTTCATGTAATATTTTAAAACAGCGGCATCTGATCTGTCTTGCGATACAGGACCACCATGTTCCCGACTAGGCAAGGCCTGTGGCTATGAATAGCAGCAGCAGCATATTTTCCCTGGGTGCTAGGCTTAGACTGCAGGCTCAGGCAACCAGAGACACTGGCCTTGCCACCTATGAGATGCCAGCATGGAAGATGGCTCCGCCAATCTTCCACGCTGTCTCCACAAAGCTGGGCTGTGCCCAGACCATCCCGCCATCCATGTAGGCCTGGTAGAAAATGAAACTCTAAAGATTAAATATTAATCAAAGGCTTTATATATTTGGTAATGCTCAATAGCAATATGACCATACAATTAGAGGTGTTTCCCAATTATCTAACCTAAATATAAGTTGTTACCCAGGACTGCTCTCCACACCTGCGTGGCTCTTCATCCTCATACATCTCTGCTCTCTCTGGCTCCTCCTCTTCCTCTTCCTCTCCTTACTCCTCCCACCTTAGCTCCTCCTACATAAGGAAAAATAATATATTGTTTGTAATGAATGCAAATTAATGATTTTTAAGTAAAATACATGGTTGGAGAAATTTGTAAAATTTTGTTATTAGGTCTGAAAAGAATTCAAATCATATATTTATCAAGACCAGGAATTTTGTCACAATGAACAGATGGAGGCAGAGCTGGACATCTCCACAGAGAGAGAGAGGAAGTTAGTTGCTTGATAGAGTTTTTGCATGAGTATGGGAAGAAATTATTTCACATTATTATTAATTATATATAACCTAAAAATTATAAACCAGCTCAATAGTAGGCTAGGGTCAGGTATGTCATAGACCATGCAGAGTCTTCCCCAAAGCACACATCTTGCATGATTTCATCCTAGATCTCTCCTCTTTGTCTGAATAGTTAGTATTTATCCTTTACGTCTCATCTCAAGCATGACATGACCATATTTTTAAACTTCTCAAAGCATCATGGAATACTTTTGTGAAAAGAAACTTCTAGGAAAACAATTCAGTAATTATAAACAATTCATAAGCCCAGATTCTCATCTTCGGCTTGACGAATGTCAAGTTGCTTTGTCCGGATGTTGTAGGAGTTTCTAAAGCTGTTCTTATTTCTGTACTCACAGCTACCATAACTGATGTGGAAGAGTTCCCTGGTGGGAGCTGGCTTGTGAACCAGCTCTCTCTCGCTCCTCCTCTTCCTCTCCTTACTCCTCCCACCTTATCTCCTCCTACATAAGGAAAAATAATATATACTTTGAGCTGTACAGCAATAAGACATTGACATACCCAGAAAATTCACGGGTACACACACAGGTGTTTCCATACTCCCACAACCCCCTACCCTGCCATTGCACCAACACACACACACACTGCTGCAGAGGTGTTGAAGTAATTATTTAAAATGGCCACTGATCATGCCGACTATCTAAGCTGCAGCGGCTCTGCCTAGCTCAGCTGCCTTGTTCCATGGCCAGAGGCCATGTGAGCACAGCAGCTAGAACCGGCCAGCCAGAAACACCAGCCCTGCCACCCGTGAGACACCAGTGTGGGAGATGGCTCTGCCAATCTTCCATGCTGTTTCCGCAAGGCTGGGCATTGCCCAGACCATCCCGCCATCCACACGGGCCCAGTAGAAAGATGAGACTCTAATGCTTAAAAATTAATCAAAGGCTCATATATTTGGTAATGATCAGTAACAAGATACCCATACAATCAGAAGTATAACCCAATACCCAACCTAGATATACCAACTGCCTTTGACTGCTACAGACATGTGAACATCTGCCTCCATCTCCTCTCTCTCTCTCTCTCTCTCTCTCTCTCTCTCTCTCTCTCTCTCTCTCCTAGCTCCTCCTCTTCCTTTTCCTCTTCTTCTCCTAACTCCTCCCACCTTAGCTCCTCCTACACAGAGGGTCTTGGAAGTGCTAGTTCCTGATGTACTTATGTATTACTCTTGGTCTTAGTTCTATTTTTTAATTTCCAGAAGATCTTATACTTTAACTTCCCAACCCCCTTCTCATCTCTAGTCTAGTTTAGAGCAGTGGATCTCTGTTCTCAGCTTCCTTTTAAACATTTACAATTTGTTGATAATGCCAAATGGCTCTAAAACATTCAATCTAGAGGGACTGGAGAAATGCTTCATTGGATTAGAGCAGTGCCTTGGCTTCCAAAGGACCAAAGTTTGATTCCCAGCACCTGTATATGATGGCTCACAAGTGTCTGCAACTCCAGTCCTGGGTCTGGTGACTTCTTTTGGCCTCTACAGGCACTACATGTACTCGGTGCACAGACATACAAGCAGGCAAAACATAAAATGAAAAAAATTGCTATATATAGCTATTAATATTGTCATATTAGAGATGAAGTACAAAGAAATATTGTAAAATGACTTACAATTTCATTAAAAGTAACATTGTAATAAATCAATACAAGTTAATGGATTTTTAATGAAAATAACTGTTTTCTAAATCGGGATCAAATAGGAAGAAGAGCAGGATTATTTTACATATATTAAAACCCTCTCTGGTGTTTGGCGATTTTCTTTAGATTATACCTTTCACTTCCTCTTCCTTGAGGAGCTGAAGGCAGCAAGATCCTATTTCCACCTGTGGGCCCTGTCTGCTGAGTGCTCACAGGCCGTACAGTCTCTGGGGAACTCCTTTGTGTAACAGTGCAAGAGAAGTGTGAAATGCATGAATAAATTAGGTCATTCGAAAAATAGTCTGACCTTACAGCCTCTAGAATGGGCTTCGGGAACCTGTGGAGGACTTTGGGGAGCACTGGTCAAGGACAGCTTGCTTAATAACTCCTCACGCTGGCCTGTAGACATTTAGATTGACTACCTTCCCAGTGTGTTTGGAACTGCCTTGGTTTTCTTGCAGAACTGAGGACTGGACCTTAGGCCTCACCCACACCGACCATTGAGCCACAGCCCAGCGCTGGTCTGAGTTTTTATAATGAAAGTCCTGCATTTACAGCAAATTGACTGCTGGTCATCACAAGAGGCACACATGCTCTTGGCTGAGCTGGACATCCTGATGCTAACCTCTCCCTTATCCTCTACACCTCTGTTCCTCATCCTCCTTTTTCCTTTAATCCCTCTCCCAGACCCTCTGACAGACATGGGTTGAGGCGAGGGCTGTTATGGAGGCATCTGGTAGAGACAGCCAGCTGCCCATTGTGTCCTTTCTCCTTATCCAAAGTCACGGAAATCTCATTTTGCTATGTCAAAAATGTAACCAGGAAAAACAGTATCTCCAGGCCTTGTCTGGATTAGGTGGTCATATGACATAGTTTTGAGCAGTAAGATGTTCTAGAAGTTTGTTGAGTGGGGATTTTAAGGACCACTCATTTAAAAATGGATAGGAAGGGGCTGGAGAGGAGGCTCAGTGGGTAACAGTGTTTGCTGTACAAGAACAAGGACTCAGAGCTCTGCTTCCAGCACCCATGTGTGAGCGCATACACACACACACACACACACAAACACACACACACACATGCATGAATACACCCTACTTAGGAACACCATACTTGTTTTAATTGTATTCTATTGTTGTGATTAAACATTCTCACTAACCCCTCCCCAGGGCCTGAGGGTATATGTGGGTTACAACCGTAGGCTACAGGAGGTCAAGGTAGGAACTTGTTATACCCACAGTCTGGAGCTGTGAGGGAGACAAGAGCTCCCATGCTGCCTGCTTACAGGCTTTCAGCTTTCATCACTCTTTATAAAGTCCAGGGCCCAGTCCTTGAAATGGTGCCATGCACATTCAGGGCAGGTCTTCCCACACCAATGTATGACCAAGACACACCCACAGGCCAGGAGGAGTGCTAGACAATTCCTCATCAAGATCCTATTCACACATGATTCTAGGTTGTGTCAAGTTGGGAGTTAAAACAAACCAGCATAACAACACACACACACACACACACACACACACACACACACATGCACACTTAAAAATAAATAAAATAACCATGCATAGGAGTAATGGTCACACACACACACACATGCACACTTAAAGATAAATAAAACAACAACACATAGGAGGAATGGTTTAGCTCAGTGGCTGAGTGCTTGCTGCACATTATGCCCGCTGCCCTGGGTTCAATCCCCAGGACCACAACAAACAAACCAGAGTGGTTCTACAGTACATAGGTTTTTTGCCCTTTGCTCTTTTTTGTCTTGCTATGTGGAGTTCACCTGGGATTGATGGATTTTCAGAGACATACTATAGACATGAAGATCAGGGCTAGGCCTGGAGGGAAACAAACAAGACTGAGGGCCAGAAGGGCACTGGCTTGCCACTGGCTTGGCAGGGATGCCCAGAAAGCCTTCGGTGAATTAATTATTTCTAGATTTCTTCTGTAAGTAAATGGATGGCAATAGATTTTTAAAATCTCCATCGCATGCTGGTTTCCAGATTTCCGTCGGCAAACTTCATTCGAGATCAATGGAAGATGTGTTTCTTTAGCGCATAGAAAAGTTTATGTAGAGAAGATGACAGGCCGTAAACAAACAAGGCTTCATTTATGGCTGTTGTCTAGCTGCACTAAGGACTCATACATCCCCAGGAGGCAGGAGCCTGTGCAGCGGAATGATTCTTTCACCATGGGCTGGATTAAGTGACTGCCCAGTTCTGCCCACACTCTTAGAACTGTCATCACTGAAGAACTCAGAGAAACAGCACAAGAGGCCTGCAGGGAAAGCAGTCTTCCATACGCTTTCTGGGAAGTTTTACTTCCTTGCCCAGACACCTGGACTGACATCATGGGGTCTGGTGGTGAGGTCAGAACCCGCTTTCTTTTAGTAGCATGTTGGAAGTGGCCCCATTGATTGCCATTCATTGCGGGTGTGCCTGTAGTCACACCTCAGTGCTCAGGCTCTAGGGTAGAGGGCAAGGGTGTGTGGCAGGAGTGTTGCCATATCCATTGGCACACGGGCAGCTGTCTTCACTCAGAGGCTAGTCTTGCCTACTGGTCCCACTGTCTTCTTGGACCACTAGATAAAGTAAGTCTTCCAGTCTCCAGGCCTCTGAGAGGGCTCTTCTGTCACTGTAAGGTTTCATGGTGGGGACTTCACTGCACTGATCACAGCTCTACAGATGAGCAAGGATGTCACCCCTGGACACTATGATACACCCACATGCTTCCCTGTTGGCTCAGGAACCTACTGTGAATTGCTATGCAGACTCCCAGCCTTTACAGATCTTAGTCAGCTTTCCTCTTTGTTACAATGAAAGCAAATATTAGGCTTTAAACTGCATTAATGTTTAAACAATGAAGTTGGAAACACTGAGAAAGGTAATACCTGGGCTTTCAACTTAGAATGCAATAGCCAAGATGACTAGATAGGAAGAAAGGGCGCTGGAAAAAAACAATAAAAATGGGTCTCCACAGGCTCTGAGTGGGCTCCCAGGTAGCTCCGAGGAAGCATGCTCAGGGCACTCTTTCCCTTTAGTAAACTTGTCAACTCCACAGGTAGTTACAATTTTATACAAATACTTGCACCTATTGTATCTAGTAGTAGCAGAATAGCCGTGGGTAAAGAGGGCTTACAAGAAAGTCTCTGCCTATACCTGGATCAGGATGACCCCAAGGGTGGGCAAAGGGAACAGAAATAGTAGACTAAGTCCTTTGAATCTCGATACCAGACGTGGGTTGGTCAGCCCTCGACTCTGGAGGTGTACTTTGCATCTGCAGTCTCACCTGCTAAAAGAAACCTTGACCACTTGCTTGCTCTGCCTGTGCCTGGTGTGAATTCTTCTCCTCCAGGAACACAAGGACAGAAGTGGCTGCCATGATTGGGATGGGATGGGATGGGATGGGAGGTGGCGTGAAAGGCGCTATCTCCTTATCTACAACATCCTGACTGCAGGGGCAAGCTCTCGGAGGTCACAGCCTGCTCAGTAAATGCTCTGGTATTCTCTGAATCCTGGCCCGAGGTAGGGAAACAGCACCATAGAATCTCTGAGCAGGGGCTCTACTCACACTTCTTGCTTCTTCTCTTTGTCTTTCATCACCAAGAATCTCAGAGTGCTTGTCCATGCATGGATGGATGCTACAGACGAGGGCCATGGGGATGTGTGGCTGTCCTCCAGTCCTCCAGGCCCAGGCACTCTTGAGTCAGCTCTTAGGTGGTTGCTTCTTCTGCAGCTCTTTCTTAAGAATCTTCCTTTAAGAGCTCCTGGAGTGTGGTTTTGTTTTGCTTTCCTTTCAAACATCTAAGCACCCCCACCTCCATCTTTCCCTTCCTTCTCCAGGGCCCTGCAACATTTGCAAGAAAACAGAGTTTTTCTTATTATATATGATAAATCAGTACCTTCCGAGGTTCATCACTTGTAAAGAGCCAAGAATCTGCTGTGTGGGTGTGCATGCACAAGTGGACATACATATATGTATACTTGTGTGTTCACATGCACATTTGAGGGAGAGGAAGGAGTTTGGATGAGAACAGAGACACTGAAGACAAGGATACAGGGAAGGATGGTACAGTGGGCTTTTCAAAGATGCCAGCCAGATATCAAAGGCCCAGATAGAGCAAAAGACTCTGGGTCAGCCTGCTGGGACCTGCCTGAGCTCTAAGGGGTGGGAGGTGGAAGGGACTGGGCGCTGTGCTCCAGGTGTCCCTGCAGAGTCAAAAAGCCACTAATGGAAATAGCCACCAGGGCATGATTTTTCATGCCCTGATTCCAATCACAGACCTGTCATCCAAGAAGAATATCGAAGGGGAAATCCCATTTTGTTTTAAACCAAACGTTCCCCCCACCTCCGCAGAAGTCAAAGCCCATGGAAACAAAGCTGATTGGAAAGACAGAGCATACACTGTTCTGACTCCGCCAGTGAGAGGTGGCAAGGCTCATCATTTACTGAAGGATGACTTTGCTGAAAGGGGGACTTGCCCGTACACAGTGATGACCTTTCATGCTTTCTCGGACAAGACACTTGGCTCACAAGAGAACGTGTGGCCCATCTGGTCTTTGTGAGCATGCAGATGTGGGTCCTGGCTGGTGTTAACCCCATCATATGACTGACTGTGGTAAGGAAGGCGGACTGTGGCATTGCACAGCAGGGCCTTGCAGAAGAGTCCCAGGGCGTGCCAGAGGGAGAGAAAGGGCTCTGGATCTGTCTTAGAGCAGAGCACAGGGGCAGCACCTCTGTGTCTACAGGTCATTCACACATGGGGAACTTCTTGGAAGACAGAGGAACAAAGAAGGCTGCAGGGACAACCATTTGAACACTCTAGGAAGGGACAGGCAGTATAGGTCTTCTTGTAACCTGTCACCTGTTACATGTCACATGTCATTTATGACCACTGGTGGTTGGTAGACAAGAGTTCTAAATACTTGTGTGCAGTGATTCTAAGAATCCTCACAGTGACCCAGAGATACGGATCTGGTAGAGTCGTCCTCTTCCACTGGTGGAAACCGAAGCTCAGAGATGGTGGGTAAGACATGGCCAGTCGGTGCCCCTGAACGTTTTGTCACCTCTTAAGCAAGGCATCCAGAACTTTCTACCTGTGTTAGCCTTATCTGACCTGTGGCTTCTAGGCTACACACCTCCTAGGATAGGTATGAACATGAGTCATGCAACGCCAAAAGGTTGGACACATCTGGTCTAAGACAACCACCTGGACAAGCTGTTTTAGAAACCCAGGAGGTCTGATGGTGTAGGTGAGATTTGTTCACTTGGATATCCTTAGCATATGACTGGAAAAGGCCATCTCTAAGGGGACATAGGGACTCACTGCTGTGGGCAGTGTCTTGTTCACTCCTTCAGGTCTCTTCAGTCTTGGGCACCTTCTGTTGCTTGTGCTTTTCCCGATTGGGGTGAAAAAAGTCACAGTCATGGTGACATCAGAACACAGTGGTGGTGAAGGGCAGTTCCTGCAGTGCAGTGTCTCAGGCTGTTGGTTGAATGTCACTAAAATAGGGAACTATATAGCATCTGTCAGGCTTTGGGGCAAGACTAACTTCCTGTGCTATTCCGCTATAGGAGGCACTTGAGGGTCCAGTTCCTAGCTGCTGCTGCTGTTGCTGCTCGTGCTGCTTCTGCTTCCTCTTCCGCCTCCTCCTTCCTTCTTTTCCTCCTCGTCTCTTCCTCTTCTTCCTCTCCCTCTTTCTTCTATTTAAATAGTTTTTGTTTCATTTTATTTTAAATATCCTTAAATGAAAAAAAGAAAAGACTGAAAATTTGAGACTTGGTCTAAGCTGGCCCCAGACTCTGCAGCAGGGACAGGCCTTGATCCCCTGACCTGCTTGCCTCTGCCTCTTGAGAACTGGGATTATTGGCATGTTCCACCACATCAGCTACCTTGATTTTTTTGTGAGTCAGGAGCACTCCATGCTCTGTGTAGAATATTTGAGAAATGCATACATAATATATAAGAGTTATCACATAATACCACCAATGATGCATTTCTTTTATAAGAGTGTATGCACGAGTGTATGCATACATGTATGCACATGAGGGAGTTGCACATGGGTAATGTGTAACAATTGTTCCCTGGACAATAGCGTTTGGTGGTTATACAATGCTAAATCTTATGTGCATTTAACATACTTCACCCGCTTGCTTTCGACTACGTCGGCCCAGTGTGTGATGATTTCCTTAAGAAAGCCAAGGCCACCACCAGCCTCATCTACATGCCTCGTTAGAACAACAGCCTAGCTTCAAGAGGGCTTGCTGCAACGGTATATATCCAGCATGAGTGGAGGGTCCGGAGAACAGTTCCCCTGAGGAATGTTGAGCGTTGGGAGCTCTTTCATCTGAAAAGGAGAATCTATGAGCACAGCAGCTGTCTTCCCGTTTGAAGAACTCTCCTGTGAGGAAGAAAGTGGAATGTTTACAGAATCCTCCATACGGTGAAAGAGCACTTGGGAGAGAGGGAGTGACGCTAATGCTGATCTGAGTAGGATCGAACTTAATATAACGAACAGTGTGTGTGTGTGTGTGTGTGTGTGTGTGTGTGTGTAGAGATAAGTTTAGCGTGGGACAAAGAACTTGTCTCAACATTTCATAATGAAACTCTCAGTTGTTTTAATAGAAAGTTATACATGGTATTTACAGAACATACTGTTTAAGGCTATGTGCTTTACTGAAATATGAATGTAGCTGAGCTGTGCACAGTTTATGTGACAGAGTCATACATAAGAAGGAGGGCTGAGGAAACGCATCAGTACATAAAGTACCATGAAGGTGTGATGACAGGAATTCCTACATTAAAAGAAAAAAAAAAACCTGAGTGGGTGTGGTGGCCTGCCTGTAATCCCAGTTCCTTCAACTCCCTGGGCAAACTGACTATCTCTGGTCAGAGACCCTGACTCGATAAATAGAGGGGGGAGAGATTGAAGAAGACACTCACTCAACCACTGGCTCCACATGCAAGCACACTTGTGTGTGCTTCCGCATGTGTGAACATTCATTCACACATGTATACATACCTCCTATACATAAATTCACAACAATAACAAAAACCAATCAAGCTAAAGATCGAGGGAAAGAAGCATATCCCAGAACGCTAATCACACCACATAGTTATTAGATACCTGCTTTGAAAATGTATTTTCTAGTGTTATGCTCTGTAATTTGTTTTATTTCATAATTCACACATGTGTATGCATACACACATACATACATGTACACACATGCACACACATACACACATGGGCACAATGCACACACATATGTACACACATACGCACCCCCCCCACTCAACCTAAGTCTAATGAGCCTCAATTTAAAGATTCCCATTTGCTTTTTTTTTAAAATAATGCTTATAGAACCCTACATTCACAGTAAGGTAGACGCCACTTGCTTCTCTGGTATCTTAGTGAAGGGAGTAAGATTTGAGTGAAAGCCAAGGCTGCCTTTTGAGTGTATGGTGTCTCCCACTCCCCTACATCCAAGGCCAGTTTCCATGGAGATGGAGTCAGGAGGCCAAGGATGTGACCTTTAGCTGGACCTTCTGCAGCTGCCACTAGCTAGAGCTCTTGACTTCAAATCTCTACTAAGGCCGTATGCTGTGGAAAATGGTGTGCTGGGACAGCTTCAGGGTGGATCCTGAGTGGGATCACACTGTAAGTGCAGGGGAGAGGAGGCACATGGCGTCTGCCTGGGTTGACCAAGTCTTGGGGGGAAGTGTAGCAAGCACATTTCTGGCTATCCTCATCTGTACCTTGTCTCGGGTGGATGATCCAGACCTTCTGCTGCCTCAGCATGCCCCACAAACACATTCCTCATGTCTTTATTTTGGTTGCTGGACATCATCTGTATTCCAACATAGGACAAATGTTTCCTTTTTTATGTGCCATCTTAGGTATCATAGTATCAGGCTCTAGCTAGCTTTTTTTTTTTTCCATCTCTGGCATGCCATTTCCTAAGGTAGGATTATAGTGGCCCATGGGGAAGTGTTAAGATTTTCACCTCCTCCATACTCAGGTTGAGTAGACTTGCCTGGGGCTCTGACCCAGGATGGGGCTGGAAATAAGATGTGGGCAGGTGAACTGACCTACCTAATGGGCTCAAAACAGGAAGGGTCCCAAAGGCATATGGAGCCCTTCTAAAAGGCAACATCTGTCTTAATTACGTCTGTATCCATGAGGCCTAGGACTGCTCCTGGCCTAGTCGTTCTTCAGTAAAAAACTGTTGAAAGGATCACTAAAATTCAACCTAAGAAGACAGCAGGGGTCACTGGGCTGGAATGTGAAGTCCTGGGGAAAAGCACAATTTCCTGCAGAAACAGGAAGTGGTCTGGCCTGGAGGTTGGAATAGGACAGGATTAACAGTGAGGCAGGTAGAGGGGATAGCGAGACACGGAAGCCCTGGATAGACAGAGGTGGGCAGGATGGAAACTCAAACATACTTCTATGGACTGCACACTTTCTGGTCTGAGTGGTGGGGATGAAGGACTCAGGACAGTATCCTACGTGTGAATGATTTCATTATAGCTTCTAAAACAACTGCGCCCCTGGCTTCCCCTTACTGTTCCAGTCTTCCTTCTGTCTTCTTTCCTGTCTGTCTCCCTACTGTCTGCCTTCCTTGCAGGTTCTCCTAACCATCCAATGTGAGAATGTCTCTGATCCAGCACCTCCTGTCCTCTCTATAACCATTCTTTCACAGGGAGCCCATCTCCAGCTGTGGCTCTAGGGATCAGCTCTCTGCCTGAGAGCTGCGAGCATATATATGTCTCTGTCCTCCATTTTGACTGTATCCATGAGCTGCTGATCTGAAAGTCTGGTGACTTCCTGTGGCCCACCAATAGATGATTCAACTGTGACTTACCTAATAGAAAATACCTTCCCTTCTAGTCCTAACTAAGATGTCTCTTTTTACCCCACTGTTATCTATTTCAGGAAAGGACACACGGATCTGCCAGATCAAGGCTGGCAATCGAAAGGAAGCCATGTGAGCTGTCAAGGACATCACACATGGAGTCCCAGGTCCAGTGCTGCGGGTAGACAGATGGCCTAACCTACAATAGCCCTCACTTGCAGGTGCCCTCCCTGCACCTGGGTGACATCAAGAACAATAATCTCCCTAGATTCCATGCCTTGGTGGGTAGTTTACCTCTTCCTAGTCTTTTCAACATTTACCAGACTGTTCCAGCAATCTGCCTCAAAAACCCCATAACTTTTTCTCTTTTATTCCCTCCTGCCTGTATACAGTCCTTCAGGAAGTCATGTTGAATCTGTCTCCAAAACTTTGCAAACACATCCGTTTCTCTCCACTACTGTTCCTCTGTCCTCTGTCCCCTGGACCACTCAATGGGCTGCCCTGGTACTGTTCTTGCCCGTGTCCAACCTATTCTCCACACAGCAGCCAGAAATTCAATCTTTATTTTTTTTTATAAATGGAACACATGGACATAGTTTAAAAAGACAAATGGTTCTATACAGCTTATAATGAAAACAGCGGGCTCCTGTCCCATCTCTCCTCAGCCACAATTCACACTTCCCAGAGGTGAACGCTTTCAACACTTTGGCAATTCCCACCATCCTTACTTACCCTGCTAACATTTGATTTTTAGGTTCTTAGTTATTTTCTCCTGAATTGAAACCACAGGGTGAGATGTATTCTCTTGTCACCATGCCACACCACTCAGAGGTCTCCCGAGAACATCTCTTCAAAACAGTCATGCCAAGGTCAGATTAAGGCACCAGCTTGCTGGTGTGGCATGACAGGAGCTCACAACTGAAAACATCCTTCCTGGAGGGAGGTTTAAGACTCGGGAAGTAAAACTCATGAGGGTATGTTTTATGATTCACGTGACTCTTCTTCAAGGTTAGAGAAGAGGTAATAACAGCGGTGGGGGGAGGGAGGGAAGAGGGGAAAGTCTAGCTTCCTGGAGGTTGTCCAGGGATGCGGATACTGTGAGTGATCTTCTCTATGCTAGGTGGGCTTTCTGATGATGCACTTGCCTTTGAACTCGTCTGTACTCCTGTAACTAAGTCCTGGACCATGTCTCTGTCGCTTATCCCAGTATACTCACTGGGGTGCTAAGCTGGTTTTAGGTAGAATCGTTTCTTTGGTCTGTCACTGGTGTCATATCTGGGGTGAAGATATGTTTGCTTAAATCTAAGGAAAATTATACAACAGGTGTGGGACAGGAAGGGCATGGGCATCTTTACATTTCTTTATCTCTCTGCCACTCCTTCTCCTACCTCACTGAGCCCTGCCCCCTTGTTTACAGCCTCCCCTCCCATCTGTTATGGTTTCAGGTTCTGCAGTAAGAATCTGGCTTCCTTCCTGGGTTCTCTCCCTTTAGAGCTGCATTGTTCATTTTTAGCTGGTCTGCCAGTCTATCTACTTCTATATCACCTTTGTTGCATCTTATCCATGGTGATCTTCCTTGGTTATTTTTGTCTCTGTAATATAGCTTTGAACTCCCGGTCTTCCTGTCTCCACCTTCTGAATATCACTGACAGGGCAAAATTGATCAGGGAAAATGACAGTAATATATTTATCCTGTTTGTGGTTAAGAACAATCTCTTTCTATGTGAAACTACTTTCTACCAAAGTACTCATTTACCTATTCTTTAAACTTCACACAGCTCCCGATAGTCAACCTCTGACAACTCCTTCATCAGCAGACATCAGGGGCAAGAAGGCTGTACAAGTCATTTCTCTTGCTTGGCGCTGGGAGTACCCACTGGGTTAAGTCTCAGTGTGGGAGGATTTATTACCTTTCCTTCTCAGTATCAGAGCATGGCTGAGGGGTCTTTTTGGTAGCCTGGACAAGATTGCACAACATATTGTTGCACTCCAGGGACAGATAGATTATTTGGCAGTCATGACCTTCAGGAATTGAAGAGGAGTTGATCTTCTAACTGCTAAAAGACATGGCAGAGACTATGCCTCTTTCTAGAGAAGGAAGGAATGTTGTTTGTATACCTACTAATCAAGAATAGTTAGAGATACCAACCAAGCATATTTCTCAAACCCATCAACAACTAGCAGAGATATGGGGCCCTAGGCCTAAAATGTGGCCTTGAGCATCCTGGTTGCTTCTCTTCACAGAGTCTTTACAAAAGACTGTTATTTGAGGATTTTTTTACTGAATTTATTAACAAACTTATTTCTTCTCATTTAAATTGCTCAGACTCTAGAAGGTTACATAGATGGAATGATGTTCAGAAGCCATCCTCCCATGCCCTGCCTTTTTCGCCAGGGACCCCTCAATGAGCCTCTGAAGGAACTCTGACTTCTGCCTCTTAATGATGCCTCTGTTTAGCCTCAATGGTTAAACAGAGGCATCATTAAGATCATCCCTGTCCTGATGGTAGTTAGGACTTTTTCCTGAAGTGAGGCAGTGGTGGTGGTGATAGGAACTGGAGAAGGCCTGGGATGGGATGGGAATTGGTACCTACAGCTAGGAACAAACGCTAAAAATGTGGAGGGGTTACCCACTCTTTTCATTCACTTTTCCAGCTTCTGTTGAAATAACAAGAGAGGGTAAGGGGAGATGGAGCAGTAGTACCCCTGTTTGGGCAGACTTTCCAATTATCTATTGCTTGGTCCTTAGTTTAATTTCATTGGCATATCATTTGCATACACACAATCAGAATTTGCCTGAGTCTATATAAACCTCTGGACACAGCCTTTTCTTTGACTCCTTTAGCTGTCAGCCTGAGCCTCACTCTTACTTGGGGGCCCACTTCCCAGATGCTCCTGATGTTTAGAAGTGGATTCTACACCAGTAGATTCTCTCCTAATCATCAGTAGGAGACGTGCTCTTTGGAGGAAGAAGACAAATTATCTGTAGATTGCCTGCTTTTCCATGGAAGACTTTGGCGAGACCCTTGGAAGACTGTCTTCAGATGAAGGTTCTCTTGCCCGTTGAAGATGGCCTTTTTAGAGGGTTCTTTAGAATTCCTGTTCTTCATTGATGGGCCAGCTCTTGGTGGGAATCTCATGGCCAGGAGAACTTAGAATTGTCATTTTCACTTTTGTATCCTCTTGGTTTCCACCCATGGCCACCAAGAGCTTAAAGCAATCACTTCCATGCATATAGACTCCCTGTTGCACTCACCCTTTGGTGTCTGTCTGCTTCATTTCTCTAGAGTAGTGAGACAAGTGTGACTGACAGAAGACAACCCTGCTGTATCACTGTGACTGCAGATACATGGTATCATCCTTATCCTTCCTAATGTGGCGCTGGCATTGAACCTAGAGTTTCGTGCTCCCTAAGCCAGTAGTCTACCAGCCATGAAACATCCATGGCATATATTTTGAAAAAAATGACAAAGATCTAAAACTGTCTTCTCAAAGGTATTAATCGAGCACCAACTATGCTGAATACTTCTTTAGGTATTTGACATAAAGGGAACCAAGTACACAAAATGCCAACTTTCATGAGGTTCCATCCTTGCTGGGTGGTCACATGGTAAGCAATGTCTTAGCACATGGTGAATTATATAACATGTTAGAAGCTGGTAAGTTTATGAAAGATGAAAAGTAAGGCAGGTTGAGGAAGATCCAGAGTGTCAGGAGGTGAGGAAGTTTACATCACCCAATAGGCAACCAGGAAAAGCCTCATTGGAGGAGGTGTGTCACTAGGAATGGGCTTTGAGGTCTTGGAAGCTCAAACTTGGCCAGTGTGTCACTGCCACTTCCTGATGCCTGTGGATTTAGCTGTAGAACTCACAGCTCTCTCTCCAGCATCATGTCTGCCTGAATGTTGTCATACTTCTCACCATGATAATAATGGACTAGATCTCTGAAAGCCCCAGTTAAATGTTTTCTTTCATAAGAGTTGCTGTGGTCACAGTGTCTCTTCACTGCAATAGAATCCTAACTAAAACAGAAGTCATAAAATCAAGGTCAAAGGTACCAGGAAGCAGAGGGATTTTGTTTCTGGTTAAAATCTCCAGTAGCAATCTGGATGCAGAACATTTCAGGCAGAGAGAAGAGCTGAGCAATTATCCCAAGGAGTGAACAAGCTTAGCAGAAGGCTAGTGTCTGGAGCACTGGGTGATGGGAGACTGCCAGGCAACAGGAGCGAAGGGCGGGCAGAAGCTGGATCATGCAAGTTTTCCATTATGATATGGAACTTTGAGTTATTTTAGTGTGTGTGTGTGTGTATAGGTCAGAAGTCAACATGGAATTTTTGTCTTGATCCCTCTCCACCTTATTTTGAGAGATAGGGTCACTCACAAAATCCAGAGCTCACCATTGTCCAGACCAGCTAGCCTCCGATCTCTAATGATCTGTAGGCTTTCCTCTGAACACAAAGCTCAGATGCGTGCCACCACACCCAGCCTTTACACGGTGCTAGGGATCCAAATTCAGATTCTCGAGCTTGTGTAGCAGGTACTTGGCCAACTAAGCCATTTCTCCAGCCAGAGCCCTGGACTCAGAGTGAGGTGAACTGATCCATTGCCAAAGAATAAGAGTGATTCTCCTGTTGAAGAGTCTTCTCCCAAAAGTGGGAGAGAGTCTGCCACTAAAGACAGGAGTGAGCCCATAGCACAATGGAGAAACTGCGTAGTCTGGCTTCTGCCCACTCTGCCTACCAGTTGTCTAAGAATCTCCCAGCACCTACTGCTCCAGACACACTAGCCTTCTGCTAAATTTGTTCCCTGATTGGGATATTTGCCCAGATCTTCCCTCTGCCTGAAATATTCTGTCTCCAGCTTCTGTATGGCTACCTCCTTCTTACCAAGGTCTTGGTTTAAATGCTACCAGCTACGTCTTGGTTTAAATGCTATGTCTCTGTGACAGTGCAGATCTCTAGTTTCTGTCACATTGTCTTACTTTGATGTCATTACAGTTCTTCCTTCAAAAGGATGTTTTCTTTTATGTGTGTTTGTTATGTATAAACCTGCAGACATATCCGAGCTATTTTAGAGGGCTGTCACTCTGTACGCAGATCCTTGCCTGTCTTGTTTATTGAGGTGTCCTTGGACCTAGTATGGTGTCTCGCACATGTAAGAGTCTAGGTTGCTGAACAAATGACCATCACATAGAGCCTCCCTTGTGAATGGGAATTCTCCTGCCCAAACCCACCTCTGCCCCTAGGTCCCTGTTTGTCTTTAAGGTGAACTGATTTTCTGCCCAAATGAAGATGAGCTGAATTTAAGAACGTCCTATGAGTTGGAAACTAGTGACTTCCTGGAAGGTTGTTGAAGGTAGGGAACCTTCGTCAAGGCTCTCAGGACAAGACAAGATATTCAACAGGCTTCAGAGGCATGGGGTCTCTTGCTTCCTGTTCAAGGAAAGGCTAGCCAGGAAGACATTAGATAGTGTAAAAGATGCCACATAATCCACTCAAAGTGAAATCTCTGATGAGTTGAAGTTCTAGTAAGACTCCATTCACTTTCAGTTTGTCCTTGTTCATTAGATAGAATCTTCCTGAGGTTTTGCTTAAGAGCCTCAGATGGTTCTTTTTCTTCAGCTGTGAACATCTTATTCCCTCAGGTATCAACTGCAGCCCAAATAAGCCCATTGCCTGCTTTTTGTGTGGCTTACCGTTAAGAATGGTTTTGACAAATGAATATTCATAATCAATTTCTCAGTAGTAAATACTAACTGAATCCATATTACTCAAAATGTCTTGTTCCCAAATGCTTTTTCTGCTAAGTAAACCTGCATCACAAAAAAAGTATATTCGACTCATATTGTATCTTTAAATTTAGTACAAAATACTTGTGGGAATTCATTCTATCTTTTGTTAAGCTACTTTATAATATTCTATTTTCCTTATTTATTTATAAAGCCTAAAAGAATTATTGCCTTTCCTGTCACTGTGATAAGCTATTCTGAGGCCAATAAGATGGTTCAGTAGGAGCTTTCTGACCTGAGTTCAATTCCTGGGATTCTCATTAACGTAGGAGAGTGCTAATTCCCATGGCTTTGCCTCTGACCTCCACAAATTCTATGGAAAGCCCATGCATGTACACATATGTACATGCACACAATAAACAAATGTAATTAAAATTTTACTTAAATATTTAAAAAGTAACCTGACAAAAGCAACCTAATAGAGGAAGGTTTTATTTTGGCCCATAGTTCCAGGTGATAGTCCATCAGGGAGGGCATGTGCCTGTGGTAGGAGCAGGAGGCAGCTGGTTACACTGTAACCTCAACTGGGAAGCAGAGAATGATGCTAGAACTCAGCTCTACATTTCATGCAGCTCAGCACTGTCTTGGTTAGGGTTTTACTCTGTGTTTACATGGTGTTTTACAGACACTATGACCAAGGCAACTCTTAGAAGGACAACATTTAATGGGGGCTGGCTTACAGGTTCAGTCCATTATCATCAAGGCAGGAACATGGTAGCATCCAGGCAGGCATAGTGTAGGAGGAGCTGAGAGCTCTATATCTTCATTTGAAGATTGCTAGTGGAAGACTGGCTTCCAGGCAGCTAGAATGAGGGTCTTAAAGCCCACACCCACAGTGACACACCTATTCTAACAAGGCCACACCTTCAATAGTGCCACTTCCTGGGCTGAGCATATACAAACCATCATAGCACCCAAGTCCAGAGGAGGATGCCTCAGAGGTTCATGGTGGATTTTTCTACTTCAGTTTACCTAGTCAAGATGACCCCTTCAACAGGCATTCCCAGAGACTAAACAAATCTAGATAAGCCCTCACAGGTGTAGCTTGAGGTTCATCTCTTTGGTGATTTTAGATCCTATCAAACTGACAGTCAAGGAAATCAGCACATTGGCCTGACCCATTTTATGTGAAACTTATTGACATTTGTTGTGTCAGACAAGATCGGACCAGGGGATCCGAACTCCTGATCAAGGCTAAGGAAATCTACTGAAGCACATCATCTGCATGTATGGAGAGGACATCTGTGGAAGCCTGTTGTGCTGGTATCTATTGGTTAGGCCTGAGGTCCCTGGAGATCAGTAACTGATGCCTAAATGTATTTTCCAAGCCTCATACAAACTTACCTCGTGACCACTCTCAACCAAGTTGGGAAGGGGAGTCTAAGAAAGACACCTGCAAGTTAGCAACACTAACTGGTGAACATCATTGTTCTTTTGAATTTAGATCTGTTTTTCTCCTGGTTATGGCCCCAAAGATGTCAACTATCCAAACCAACACCAGCATGAGTTTGTGACAAGCCTCTGTCTGTTAGAGATGTCTTCCTTCAGTTCTAATGGTCAGCTCACAGTGTTGCCCCTAGGGACAAGCCAGTATTACCACCGTGTTTTCCTTGATCTCTCCTTTGTAAAGCCAGTTCCATGAGATCTTGAAGAGTTTTCTTGCTCTCTTTCCTTAGTCAGTGCCCTCTGTCTGGGCCAAGCCTATGTCCCAAATTGGCAGGAGCTCCCAAGGGGAAGGAGAGGCACAGTGACCAGCTCACGCAGGTGATGCTCTTCCTTCCCTGAACTTGTGAGTTTACTCACAAGATGCCGTTGCTTCCACCGACACACACGATACTGCTGCATCTCTGTGACCCACATTCTTGACAACAACTTAAAGAAGGACATGCTTACTAAAGCTCATGGCTTTTGAGAGCTTTTCATCCCTCATAGCCAGGAAGGCACAGTGCCTGTGGTGGAGATTTGTCACATGGTGTGGACAGGAATGGCGAATCAGAACCAGGAGCAGGCATGACCTTGAAAGTCTTCTCCTCAGTGAGCCGTTTTGGCCAGCCAGGTCAGAGGGCCTTAGACCTCCACCACCTTCAAGATAGTGTCGCAGCCTTGGGACTAAACATCGGTCTTAGTTAAGGTTTCCCTGTTTTGAACAGACACCATGACCAAGGCAACACTTTTAAGAACAACATTTAATTTGAGCTGGCTTACAGGTTCAGAGGTTCAGTCCATTATCATAAAGGCAGGAACATGGCAGCATCCAGGCAGGCATAGGGCAGGAGGAGCTGAGAGTTCTGCATCTTTATCTGAAGGCTGCTAGCAGAATACTGACTTCCAGGCAGCTAGGATGAGGGTCTTAAAGCCCACACACCTACTCCAACAGGCCACACCCTCTAATAGTGCCACTCCCTGGGCTGAGCATATACACACCATCACAACACTCCAGACTGGAGTTTCAGAGAGACATTTCAGAGTCAAACCATGAAATGTCCTTACCACTTTGTTTTTATGTGTATGGGTGTTTTGCCTGAATGTCTATCTGTTCACTACTTTCCTGATGCTTGTGGGGGCCAGAAGAGGGTGTCAGCTCCCTTGGGATTGGAGTTATAGTCGGTTGTGAGTCAACTTGTGGTTCCATTCTGGGAACTGAACCTGGGTCCTCTCGAAGAGCAGTCAGTACTCTTAACAGTTGAGCCATTGTCTTCAGCCCATCTCATTCCTAATCTATCCTCTCATTCCTAGTTATTGGAGCATGAGTACTGGCCTGCCTCAACCCTTGGTTCCTTCCTGGATGCAGATGAATGTTCTCAAAGTTACTCTCTTGTTCAGACAGTACTCTCCATCCTGTCTGGACTGATCTCTCTCCGTTCTCATGACTCCTGGTGGTGCTTGCTCACCCACTGCACTGCAGCACCTGCATCCCAGCCTAGAAGGCAGTCATTGTCACCTCTCCAAACTCAGCATATTCTCTCAACTCTGGCTAATCTTTATATCTTAGAAGATTTTAATTAATTAATATGGTGTGTGTGTCATATCTTTTTTTATTTTGTTTTGTTTTGTTTTTTTGAGGCAGGGTTTCTCTGTGTAGCCCTGACTGTCCTGGAACTTACTCTGTAGACCAGGCTGACCTCAAACTCAGAAATCTGCCTGCCTCTGCCTCCCAAGTGCTGGGATTAAAAGTATGTGCCACCACCACCAGGCCATGCCTTGTATATCTTGAAAATACAAGTATATGCTATCCTTCTCCCTTCTCACAGCCTCAGGAGATGGTAGACCTTACTTATGTCTTTTCCCAGTACCCAGGGCCATACCCATATCCAGTAGAGATCTATACTTAGAAGGAATACAGAAGAAAAAAGCAAGAAGAGGAAAGACATAAAACTCTTACATGAAAGAAAGGAAGAAAGGAAGAAAGGAAGAAAGGAAGAAAGGAAGAAAGGAAGAAAGGAAGAAAGGAAGAAAGAAAGAAAGAAAGAAAGAAAGAAAGAAAGAAAGAAAGAAAGAAAGAAAGTGATGGAAACCCATTTCTAATGTGCATTGAGGTTAAATCCACAGCCGAGTATGTCTAGGAATGATTCCAACCCCAAGTCGGCCATGAGGAGACACTGTAACAACACTCTCTCTCCTGGAGCCAGGGCCTGTGTGTGCCTGCTGTTTGCAGGAGTCCTCTTCAGACACAGAGCAGTGTCTGTCCTCTGTAAACCAACAAGGCCACATGGCACTCAGGTGCTTTATTTGGACTCCGGGCAAGCGTGGACTTGCTCATGCTCTGGAAACTTCTACAAATAGTGTGCAGATCCCAGAATGGAAGGGCCAGGCCTTGCTGGAGAGGCGGGGCCTGGCAAAGGTTTGTGAGCTGGGGTGGAACAGGAAAGACAACTCCAGGCTTGCCAGACTCCTTGAAGCACAATAGAATAAGCTCATCTCGCCTTTAACATCTTAGGTATCATATCCAGAATCCAAGTTCCCCAAACCGCCTGCAGCGTCTGCCTTTCCATTTGCAACTCTGCATCCACGATGCTTCAGCAAGCACATTGGCAGCCCTGGGAGAGCAAAGTCAAACCAAAATAACCAGCAGGAGGCTCAGGCCTGCTCAGGCCCATTTCATGTCTACTTTGAGATCTAAACATGCGGTGACTTGAAACAGCTCCATCTTATCTTTAAGGTTAGGGTTCCCTCTCTTCAACTTGTAGGCACCTGGTTAGATCCTGGTGGCTGCCACCTATACCTAATCAATCAGCAGTTCTTTCTAGCCACAGGTGGATGGCTGCCATTGCACCATGGGGACTCTTAGTGTGGCAGGCCAAGGGAGGTGAAGGAATCAGGGCAGTTGATGAGTGTGAATAGGAGGAATTTCAGAGAACCTTCTAGAAATCTCCTAGCTTTTCTAAGTCCATTTGTTTCTACCATATCTTAAAAAACTGGATGTGGTCATGGAGGACTTAGGCAAGCTAATGTTGATTTATTAGGGACTCAGGGAGATTATTTGTTCTTTGAAGGTTCTTTCTAGAACTGAAAGTCAAAAGAAACTATAGTCTCAGATACTCAACTGGTTTTATTACTGAGGACAGGTCATTTCAGTTTCTCTCCTTTCAGAATGTGTGAGTTTGAGCTTAGAGGTCCTTTAGCCACGAGGCTAGAGAGAAGGGGTGTTCCCAAGCGGGCTGTGAACTCCACTGTAGTTGGGGAGGCAGCAATGGGGCTCTGAGAGTAGAGCTTAGCTCTGGGATAGTTGAATCGAAGAACATTTACTTATTTTATGTGTATGGTGTGTGTGTGTGTGTGTGTGTGTGTGTGTGTGAATGTGTCTTTGCAGGTGTCTATAAATACAGACACACATGTACCTCAGCATGTGTGTGGAGGTCAGAGGACAGATTCAGGTGTTGGTCCTCACTTTCTGCCTTGTTTGAGACAGTCTTTTGTTCACTATTTCATGTGGCAGGCAAGCTGGCTTTCAAGCTGCTGAGAATTCTCCTGTCCCTGCTTGCTATCTCACCGTAGGAGTATTAGGGCCACAGATGTATCCTTCAGCCTCCCACGGTGTGCAGCAAGTGCTTTACCTCAGTGGGGAGCCATCTCCCCAGACCTCTGGAAAGTCATTTTTAAGTCTGTCTTGTTTCCTGCTCCTGCTATAACAAAGTGCCACAGACTTGACTTAAAACAACAGGAATTTATTCTCACACAGGCCTGCAGGTGAGGACTCAGATATCAGTGTGGCGGAATTGGATCATTTCTAGAAACACTGAGGGAGACTCTGCTCCCTCACTTTCCCTACTTCTGTTTTCTCTAGCAACCCTTGGCACTCCTCATCTGGAAACACACTAAGGCAGTGGGCACACCTGCTCTATTTAACCCTTTCCTTTCTTTTATAAAACCACTGGTTTAGGGGTCACCTTAGTCTAAGACGACCTTGTCCTGAGGATCTTACCTTATCTCTACGGAGACCCTATTTCTAAATAAAGCCGCATATGTAGAAGTCTGTAATTATATGTGTTCTTTCAGAGTTATGGTTCAACAGTTTAGTCCAAACTCCATTATTCACACCACCACCACCACAACAAAACAACAAATTCACCTTCTTACAGTATACCAAGACCTACTGTGGGCTCTGTTTCATTCAGTTTCTGTACAGATGGTATCCACAGTGTAATTTCCAGGATGGAGATGTACAGGTTTGCTTGGGAGTTCAAGCCAACCAAACTCGGGCAAGCAGGAAGGCCCCCAAAGCTACCCAGAGCACAAGAGCCTAGGGACCAGAAAGCTGCACACATCAGGACTTCTTGGCCTCAAGTGTCCTTGGTGTGCTGACTTCTCTTCCCGTTCAGTTCTACTCTACTGCTATTTCCTCTCGCCCTTGCGTGCACAGCGGGAAGATAAAGTTCGTACAAACTGTTAGGTGTGGACTGACCCTTCAGGTGGAGCTCGCAGCACACACACGCCTCCTCTGTAACAGAGCAGAATAACCATGGTGAGAAGATATTTCTGTGTTCTGTTCTTTCCCTTCTCTTGAGGAATGAAGCATCTTGATGCAACCTGGGACTGATATCTGCTCCGTCCTCCTCTCATTCTGAGCTGGAGCTCCGAGTGCTCTCTCCTGTGCTGCTACTGAGGTCCAGTTTCCTGAAACTAGGGAAGAGCTGTTCTCAAAAGGGTTCCATATGTATTATTAGGAGCTCAAGGTTTGTTGATTGACATGTGACCATGCCAAAATGCAAATATGCGCCCAGTGATAGAGAGAGGTGAACCTAAGAGCACTTTCAATGCCACTGTCCCTAAAGTCCTGGAGTTCAGACATTGCAAATCAATCTTGGTGCTCTTGCTTGCTGATCTAAGCTCTAGCTACAGTCTTTCCTAAATGAGCACTTTAGGCAGCCCCAACCAATAAATCACTGTTGCAAGCCCGAATGAAATCCATTTGGCATCTTTGCATTAATCTTTTATCAGAGATTAATTTGTCCGATTAGTCAAGGATCCCTAACAACAATAAAGCTTTGCCTGGCAGAGACCAGAGTCTCAAGGGAACAGCCTGTGGAGTGGGGAGAGTTTCATTATCTTGATGGGTCACTCAGGGAATGAGAAAGAAAGTTTGGAAATTTACAGGCTCTGTGTGACAGAGCCGGTCATGGAGGGCCTGTCTGTCTGGTCTCTCTGGACTGAGAATAGCTGACCTACTTTCCCTCTGGACACATCTAGCTGGTTGAAGGGAGATTTTTATTTTTTAACTTTTTTTTTCCATCACAGCACACACACAGTTCTGCATATTTATTCTATACCCATATCTCATGTTCATGCCGTCACAGTTCATATTCTGTTATACAGTTAGCAATTATTCTTAGATAGTTATTCCTCTTGAAGTTGTAGGGCTTTTCTCTAAGACACAAGAAGCAGTTGGGGAGGAGGGCAGTTGACTTCCTGCTATGTTTGATCCTCGGATGAGAAGCTTTGAGTGTGCTGCATCTTGACCATGGAAGGTAGGCCAGGCAGGATGCTTCAGGAGGGGGAGTAGACTGCCTTGTGTGTGCTTCTGTCTTTGCACGTGCACACACGTCTATGTGTTGGGAGGCATCAGCCATGTCAGTGTGTATTGGAGAGACTGGCAGGGGTGGGTAAAGCTTGTTGCATGGGGTGTTAGGAGAAGTAGTCACGTTCATGGGTAAAACCCCTGTCTTCATGGGGTTGTCATTAGGATTTGTGCCAGCGTATGTCGCATGGAGACATTGAGACCAAGGAGAGTTTTCAGTGTAGACCTTGACAATCTTGGATATAGGAGGAATCTTGCTTTGAATGCAGGTGACTGAGATCCCACAGAAAGAAGGGAAGCAGATGAAGTTCATAGCAGTGTGACTTCTGTCTACCAGGGACCCAGGGGCCACTACTCTATTTTGTAAGATCAGTGGGGCAGTGCTATGGGGCTGGAGGTGATATGTGGTATGAACGGATAAACCAAATAGTGGGATGTTTGGAGAGCCAAGCACATGGACCTGGGAAGATGGAGTGGAGGAGGCAGCTAATGACTGCTGCTATATGACTAGTCATGGGACACGCTCACAGACACTTGAGGACCCTAGAAAATGGCTGAGTGAGGGCGGAGGTTCAGTCACACTTTTGAGAGCAGCAGTGATTTGCTCTGGTATCCTTCCCCAACATACAACCTACCCTTTTTGAGGATATAGACTTCTCCCAGAGGAGGTGCAGCATAAAACCTTGAGTTAACAAGTAAACCCTTGTGTGGTGCCATACTTATTCATAAATATCCTCTCAGTGAAGCTTTGCTGCCTCCTGGGAATAAGATACATCCTTCCACATTTATAGAGATGGTCTGGAAAGAATCCAGACTTTGGGCCCACAGGGCTGAGTTAGCAGCTCTTACCTATGCTGCTAAAATAGAACCACTTAATGTCTTGATTAAAAGAAAGTATTCAGAAGGAATCTGGCATTACTGGACTATGTAAAGATCAAAAGGCAGCTGAGAAACTAATAATCTGTGATTATACAGATGATGAACACTGGGCACGGGACTGAATGGAAGCCCTTTCTAGCATTAATACAGTTTTTGTTTGTTTGTTTGTTGTTTATTTTGTTTTGCTTCTCATGCTGGCCTCAAACTGCGATGTAGCAGAAGATGACACTGCTCCTCTTGGGTCTCCCTCCTGAGTGCTGGGATTACTGTCATGTGCCTCTATGCCTGGTTTATCCAGTGCTGGGGACTGAATCAGGGACCTCATGCACATTAGCCAAGCCCTCGACCAACTAAGCCTCACCCCTAGCCTTGGAATTCAGTTTTTCTTCCGGGTTCTCTGCTGGCCTCACTAAGGTTCTGAGAGACGGGCAAGAAGCAGAGACTACTAGCACATGATTGTGCAAGCAGCTGTGAGAAGGCCTGGGGCTGGATAGGGTGTGGGAACCCTTGATTCAGTCCCCAGTGAGCCTGGCTGGCACCTGGTCTGGACTGACATTCTAAAGGCCCGTGTGGTTCCAGGATCAGGGCGTTGTGTCTAAGTACCAGGATTATCCCCAGCTTCTCAGACGAAGAACAGAGGGCCTGGGGTTGTTGGTCTCAGAGGCATAGAGATGTCAAATTGCAGCCAGGATAATGGCTCACTGGTCTCTCCCAAGGGACCTGCAAAGCTCTGGTCACGTTCTTTGTTGAAACGAAGAGTTCTACAACAGCCGAGGAGAGACCTGGTACTGTTTCCAAGGGGAGGTAGTGCCACAGGCTCACAGTAAGATCTCTCAGGCCAAGTGGAAGTAATTTCCATCTTCAAAAATAAAATGAACTTGGTTTAATAATTCAAAGAGTCTAATTTTGTTTGGACTTATGATGGTCAGGAAATGCTCCCCTGGCCCACTTCTCTCCCTCCCACTCTTGGTACCATTCCCTAGGGAGCCTGTCACCTGCTTCTCCCGCTCCAGTTCTTAATTGCACAATTGTGCTTCAGTTCCCTAGCTTTCCACTTTTAGATATTATCTATTGAAGTTTTATTTCAAGGTTTGGATTTAGCTTTTACACGTGCCCACGCACGTGCGTACACACACACACACACACATATCTCCCCACCCCCACTTACACGTACATATATACATACATGTATGCACACACACACACACACAAGCACACACGTACACATGCACACACATGTGTGCGCACACGTGACTCCATTTCTACTCACCCCTTAGTCTGTTTATCTCTCAAGATTTGATTAAACAAACATGATATTCACAGAATGACCATAAATGTAATTGACAATTGAGCAACCTAATGTTTTCTGGTTATATTTCCTTTCTTTAACATGGTTTTCTGGTAGGTGGGAAATGGGAATGATTGCCTGATTTTTCATTTGTTTTTACTTCGTGTCTCTGTCCCTAGCCCTCTTCATGTGCAGGCTATCTGTCACGTTCCTGTGCTCCTCGGATGTCACCCTGGACTCTCCCAGGCCTTAGGTGCATCTGCTGACCCTCCCTCCCTTCACTGTGGCCCTGGTGGCCCCAGAATCCTATCCTTTCTTTTTTCTTCTGTAACTTCTTTGTTTGCTGACAGGGCTTCCTGGGGCTTCCTGGGAAAGAGCAGGAGACTTTAGGGGCTCCAATATTTACAGTTGTCTCTACTGCCACCAGAATCCAAATCTTGGTTCCCGTTTTCTTGTCATTTGGAAGGCACTGTGCCTTCCAAATAGATAAAGTCCTAGCCCTACTGCAGGGACTTCTGGCTCTTCTGTAACTGACTACCCACCAGCATAATTTTTAAATGCCTTGATTTTCAGCTAGCTTTCTTTTTCCTGTTACTATCAAAACTTCAGAAACTGTTAGCGTGTTGGAACATGATAGTTAGGGTGACCCAAATCTGTGACCCTGCACTTACTCCAGAAAAAGCTTTCTCTTATTTCCTGGGAGGTGAGAGCTATGTTTTATGTGTTAACAACCCCGGTTGTAAACTTCATAATCACGTACATTAGCTAAGATTTGTTGTTGTTTGATTAGGTTTCACCCGTCCCCTTTATTGGGATCTAGATGAATCGCTTCCATCTGAAAACTCACCCTGGATCCTAAGATATCTTCTATTCTTTCTTTGATGATCATCCCTTTTTCTTTTATAGTTTCTCAAGCTTCTGATGTTCAAATGTAAATCCCCCCCCTGAACTGATACTCTTATTTTTTTACATGTCTTGAACTTGCATGCTTAAAAACAATCTATTTTTTAATTTTATTTGATTTTAAAATTTAGATTTTTAATAAATTCCTCAAAACCAATATTCTTTTTAAAAATGACACTTTATTTGAGAATGAAATATTTTTTTCTTGTCTAAGCATTTATTTATTTTTGAGACAAGGTTCCAGAGAGTCCAAGCTGGCCTTGAACTTGCTGTGTAACACTTCCTTGAACTTCTGATCTCTTCAAATGAGTCCCAGAGCCGGGATGAGGCCAAGCAGAGGCTAATTAGAAAGAAAACACATTCTCCCAACAGAAGTAGGGAGAGGATTTTCAACAAACTGGAAATTCACCGCCAGTTCCTGGAAGTCATCTACTGCAGGTTAGAACCCTGGGCTCTAACCCTCAACTTGTAACTGTACCACTACCTGGGGGGCACACAAAGCCAAGCTTCCTGGGTCCCATCCATTCCAAATTTTCTGATTCAATAGGCCAGGGTGGGCTTGCAGATTTACATTTCTAGAATATCCCTGGGTGTTGCTGATCTTCTGTATCTGGCTTTGTGCACATGTGCACACTCAGGTGCATGCACTACATTGATACAAAACTAATTAATTAATTAATTAAAAAAGATCTGCTAAACCCCACCTGTAAAACTTCCTCTTATCTCTTCATAATGAATGTGAGATCCCACTAGATTGTCTCACATTAGTCTTTGATATCCAAATCACAGTTATGCCTTTGACATGTGTGTGTCCTCTCTCTCTAGCATGGACACACACACACACACACACACACACATGCACACACACGACATCATCTTTCACTGAAGTCCAGTTGTATGGAGAGATGACCAACCAGGATGATCATTGACATTCATTGATACTCCTGATTTGTATCTGTCATCCTCACACACTGTCCCCTTCACCATGTAGCCAAGATCTAGCTACCCCTAGTCTGCTGCTCAGTTGAACAGCCAGGAGCCACAGGTGTCCATAACCAACATAGTATCTGTCTCTGAAGGTGGACTCCCCTCCTAGGAAGCCAGTTTTCTGCTGGCCATTTATTTAGTCAACTCCATAGTCCCCAGTCCCGTGTTGGATACTAGGGAGATAGTGGTGAATGGGGCACACTCCAGTGGGATCTCATGCTGGTGTAAGACAACAGGCTAGCTGCTCAGAGAAAGCGTAATCAAGAGTCATAGGAACACATCCAGGGTGCTGTAAACCCAGATGAAGAAGGAGGACATCCATTGAAGCCCCCACCCCTTTGCTGCTGGGATCTCTGCCTCAGGCTGTTGGGGTCACCTTGACTTCTCAGCTCATGGCTGCTTCTTGTAACCTTCACATATTGCTCTTGTCCGGTTGTCCGGACACAGTTGCCCATATCCCCTCCATACAGGTGCAGCATGCTTAGCTGCAGCCTTTTATAAATGAGCACACATGGCTGAGAGATGCTTGGGAAAGTTGTGTGGAGCTGTTATTCACCATCTGCACAGTTCTTTCCTGAATTTCCTCACCTACTACTCTGAGTGACAAATTACACTTCCGTCCATTTATGTACAGAAACTGAGTGAGTCTGGGCTAGGCCACTTTGTGTCCAGTGAGCATGGCAGTGTACAGATGCAGATGTGAGGGTGGAGTTGGTCCAGGAGGACTTTGCAGCCAGAGAAGGGGTTTTCTCTTTGGATGTCAGGAGGACAGAGCAGGACTCTCACAATGCATAGAGCGTCACAACACTGATACGTTCTCCCGAGAGTCTGAGAATGATGCTGGGTTGAGTCTTTTGGTAAAGGAGGGATAGAAGTAAGCTTGAAACGGATGCTCTCTCCTTTTATGAGGATGTTGGTTCTTGAGTTCTCTCAACACATTCTAGCCCCTTTGTTCAAGAACTGTCTTCCTGTGACTAGATACGACATACCAATTTATCACTATTGTTATATTTAATTAAATTGCTGTCTTCTGTTTAATATTTTCAATTAAGCTCCTAAAACCAGATCTTTCTTATAGATCTAAGTAGTTTCTTTCAAAGGCTTTGTCATGGGAGCCTTTTTTATTACTGCTAATCCCCCATAATAAATAACATAAACTCCGGCAATGCTACATCGCACATTTTCTCCCAAATTCCATCTCTTTCTACATTTATTATTGACTCAATTTATGTTCTTTAAATCGGTTTCCAACTGGGTGGCAATCCTCTAATTTACTGAGTGATCAATTTGAATTTGTTTTATAAGATTCCATTAATTACTGTGTCTGGTTCTTTGCAGCGCCTGGAAGCAGCAGCTCCCTTTGAGTTTCCTCCGAGGTTGTATGTTTCCACAGGAGTGCTTTCTTTAGGTTAGGCTGGCACTGTGCAGGAAGCTATGGCACTCCACTCTGGCTTTTCCAGATCCTTTACCTTGTAGGTTTGTTTCCCAGTGAATCGCCCAGGAAGCAGATGTGGTATTTTTAGAGGAGGTATTAGTTTCTGAGAAGGGCCACATGGAAGCTCATATGCCCTTCTTATTACATGTTATTTTTTGGGTTCCTATTCTATTCAGACTGAGGGCCATCTAGCCCTTCCCTGGGTAGACCAGCCTCACAGACATGACTGTCTCCCTCCCACTGGCTACTGGTCCAGCACACTTGTGCACTGGTGAATTTCTTCCATTAGTTAAAATCAAGACTCTCCCTCCCTCCCTCCCTCCCTCCTTCCCTCCCTCCCTCCCTCCCTCCCTCCCTCCCTCCCTCCCTTCTTTCCTTTCTTTCTTCCCTCCTTCCTTCCTTCCTTCCTTCTTTCTCCTGTTTGCCCTCTTCTTCCCCTCTCCCTCCCCTCCCCTCCTTCCCTCTTCTCCTCCTCCTCCTTCTGGTGGAAGTACAGTTGTCCCAACACTATTTAAAAAGAATTGGTGCCTTTTCATCGATGGACATGTCACCTCTGCCAAATTTGACTGAGCATAAATGTAAAGGCTGACTTAACTCTGGACTCTCAGTTCTGCCTAACTGAGCTTGGTAACCTGTCCTCCCTTTTGATTTTTGTCAATGTAGAAACATTTGAAACCAAGAATATGAAATTTCTTATTTTGAAAAGACCGCTTTGACCCTTTCAAGTCTCAAAAGTTTTGGACATGAGCATAACTTCAAAAGATTACCTTGGAGAAGTAAGACAGTTGGATGGCTAAGACACAAGTAATAATTTGCAAGTACTGGGCAGTGGCAAACCAACTGGTTAGTGGCACTGCCATGAAGGATGCTCCAACAGGCTGGCACAGGTCCCAAGGGCCACCTGAATTTGACAAACCAGAATCCTGTATGTTCTCAGCCTCTTTATTTTTCATTTAAGAAAGCCAGGAAGGGCTTGTTTCCACACACAGAGACAACCAAAAAACTAGTGGAGCATGAACTTCGGGCCCCTCCATTGCTAGATTATTTTTGAAACGTTAGGGAATGTCTCGGTACTGTGCTTAGCCCTTACAAATCATTCAAAGATGAACGGTTGACTCTAATTGTGGAGCCTTGACCACTGCCTGCTCATGTCTAGCTGCTGTTTGGGTCAATGTTGGAAAACCAAGGGCTTTCCTGGTATCTACCAAATGGATCTTGCTGGGATGTATATGGTTTGGGGTTAGTGGTATATATTCCTGTGATCCATCACTCTCCAGTTCAAGCCATTGCTGATCTTGATGGTAGAGGGATGGTTTCCAGAAAGACTATTACTATCCTTTCTGCAAACTCACAACATGGTCCCAGCTCTGAAGGTTCAGGGCCTGAGGTATTCTGTGAGATAAACCATAAGTGATGGAGTCTGTTGTCATGAATTCTTCATCAAAACAGAAGTTCATGTACACAGGGGCATTCTCAACTACACAGAATGTGCTGGTGTGACCGGGGCACAGACCCTCTTTTCCTTTTTGTTTTTTTTGATGGGGTGAATGGAAAAGCAGAGTTGACTGGAATACTAATCCTGCAGGCATGGCCCCGGCAACACTTCCAACCACAGGTACAGCTGCAACTGCTCAGACATGAAGGAAATTTGCTAATCGTGTCCCTAAATCTGACAATAATACTAAAAATGAAACAATATTGCCAATAACGAGCAGTGAAGCTAAAAGAAACTTTTCTAAACTGTCAATAATTTAAAACCAGCCCCAACCAGACAATCTAGAGGGGAAAAATGAGTTTTCATCTATTTCTCCAGAGAACATATTATAAAATCATTTGCCTATGGAGACTTAATCAAATATGGCCCCAAATATAGAAAAAAAAATTAAGAAGCATGTTGTGTAGTGAGGCATTACTTTTCCAAATGATGTTAGCATTTTGGACTTGGAGATATGCATGGATTTATCTTATTGTAATTTATAACATTATTGATATTTGTCACTCAAATTGTAAATTTGTTTTTAATTTTTGGAATTAAAATATAATTATACCACTTCTCCCTTTCTTTTCCTCTCTCCAAATATTCTATTCCTATGTCCCCCTTCCCTCGCCCACTCTCAAATTTGTGGCCTTTTTTGCTTTGTTATCAATACACGCACGCATGCGTGTGAGCCCCTCCCCCAGCCTGCTCAGTTCATTTGCTGTTATGTGTATATATCTGCTTTCAGGGTTGACCATTTAGTATTGGATAACCAGTGAGCAGCCCTTTACTGAGGAATTCACCTGTGTTCTGCATCTCTTGGTTGCTATTGTTCTTTGTTTAGGAGTGGGACCCTGTGAGAGTTCCTCCTATCACGTTAGCTTGTCTATTGGTGTGATAGCTGTTCAGACCCTGTTTAGGTAGCCATATTGTTGAGGTAGCATGGAGGAAGTTTGTCATTTCTCAGAAATAATCTCACAGCAGATTTTCTGGTCCTCTGGTTCCTATACTCTATCCCCCTCCTTTTTTGTGATGTTCTCTGAGCCATAGGTGCAAGAATTGTGCAGGAGATGGCTCAACTGGGGCAGAGCATACTGAGATGGTTCTTCTCTGCATCTTGACCAGCTGTGGTTTTCTGTAATGGTTTCTGTATGCTGCACAGGGAGGTTTCTTTGATGATGAGCCAGGGCTGCTCTTGCCTGTGGGTACAGGATAAGCATTTAGATTTCTGGTAGAAATTGTGCAGGTTTAGTAAAACGGCAGAATTGGTTCTCTTCCGAAATTCATGGCCTAACAGGCTCTTGTCTAGGTTACCAGGACTAGGCTTGGGATCCTGTTGAGTAGGTCTTAAGTACAATTAGACAATTGTTGGTTATCGATGAGGTATGTATGCTCCTGTTGTAACCTCAGGATATCCTGCCATGCTGGTCACTGTTGTGGTTCACAGGTGTCATAGCTGGGTAGGTCTACTGGCTGCCTCCCTTCCTTGGGCAATTTGCAAATACCTCAAAGAGGAAACTTCAGATCAGATCCAGCTCTAATTCTCTAAGTCCTGTGTTGGAAGTGCATGGTGTCTTTCTCTTGTCTTATTGATGTAGGGTGTACTCGAGCACAATACAGAAAAGGAGTGGGGGTAGTGGGTAGCCCTGTCATGGTTCTGATTTTAATGGGGTTGCTTCAAGTTTTCTACATTTAGGATGGTGTTGGATATTTGTCTGTCATATATAGCCTTTATTATGTTGACGTATGTCCTCTCTAGTCCTACTCTCTCTGGGACTCTATCATGAAGGTATATTGAACAACTGGGCCCAAGTTGTCATTTTCTAAATTTTCTTCCAAAAAAGTATTTAATCTCTCTCTCTCTCTCTCTCTCTCTCTCTCTCTCTCTCTCTCTTTCTGTGTGTGTGTTTGTGTGTGTGTGTATGTGTGTGTGTGAGAGTGTGCGCACTCTCGTGTGCACGCGTGTGTAGACAGTTCTTTCTGCCTACCTTGTTGAGGTAGACTCTTTCACTGTCCCTGGCATGCTGCAGAGGTGATTCTCCTGTCTTTGCCTCCCGCCTCACTGTAGGCTCGGTGAGATTACAGTTGTACACCACCACAAACGCTCAGAATATTATATGGATTCATGGACCTGAACCCAGTTCACTAACTAGGCTTTCATAGCTCCACATTACCCTGCTAAGCTATCTCCCCAGCTCTGATTTTTCTGTAGACTTTTTTCCTTGTAAATCAGTATTTTTTTGCTCCTAACTTGCTTTGATTTAAATATCTTTAACAGAGCTCATGTTGACATTTCATCGCCGTGGTGAAGCGGTAAGTGGGGCCTTTAAGAGACGATTAGGTCACAGATGTCATACCTCTATCAGTATACTGATCTCCTTATGTATTGCTGGCATCAGAGGTGACTTGATCACCTTGAGAGGGAGTTTGTTGTAACAGCCAGTTTGGCTCAGATCCCTTCTGTAGCCACTAACCCTGTGACACCCTTCAGTGCTTCTGGATTTTGCAGCAGCCCCACCAGAAAGAGCATGCTCACTAGACTTGGCCTCTCAGCCTCCAAAAGTATAAAAAGCAAATTTATTTAAAAAATAAATGGCCTGGCCTATGATATTCTTTTATAGCAATAGAAAACAAACTAAGGCACTTTCCACATTTAAGTATTAATCTATGTAAGAAGTATTTGTAAAGATGCAATGGAGGAGTTAGAGTGAAGACTGAAGGAGCTGAAAGGATTTGTGGCCCCATGAGGAGAGCAACAATACCAACCAACCACAGCTCCCAGGGTCTAAACCACCAGCCTGGGAGCACTTATGGAGGGATCCAGGGCCTTAGCTGAATATATAAGAGTGGAGGGCCCTGCTGGGCACAGGTGGAAGATGAGATCCTTGACCTCATGAAGGCTGGACGCCCCAGGGGGTGGGAGTTTTGAGGGTGGGGAGGTGGGAGTGGGGGGGTAGATAGAGGTTACATCCACAAAGAAGAAGGAGGAGGTGTGAGGGGATTGGGGGTTCCTGGGTGGGTGGGGGATGGGGTAAGGGGACAACATATGAAATGTAAATAAAACATCCAATAAAAAAATTAAAAAAAAAAAAAAAAAGA
>NW_021620939.1:733235-739802 GCF_004785775.1 Grammomys surdaster | reverse complement strand
AGAGAGAGAGAGAGAGAGAGAGAGAGAGAGAGAGAGAGAGAGAGAGAGAGAGAGAGAGGGAGAGAGGCAGATAGAAATTGCATGTATATGTTCATGTGTACACAGATGTACCTGTGAGTGCAGGTGAGCATGTGTGTAGAGGTCAGAGGGCAACCTTGGTAAAACCATGCCACATTGGGTTTTTCAGTTAAAGTCTTATACAGCTATGAAGGCTGGACAATGAGCCCCTGAAACCTCCTGTCTCTGTCTGCTAGGTTCTGGGATTGCACATAGCATGTGATCACAATTTTTTGGGGTTTTTTTTGTTTGTTTATTTTTGTTCATTTGCTTGTTTTAAAATGAGGGCTCTGGAGATCCAACTCAGGTGCCTGTTCTTCAAGGCAAGTCATTGTACTCTGGCCCTCAAGCCAGCCCAGTTACTGGATTTCAAATTAAAGCGACCTGTTGACTTTTTACTCCTAACCTTTAAAAGTGGGTTCATTTGGATCATTTGGGCTCTTACTCGGTTCCTTCTCTGGATATAACTTTTTAAAAACTCTTCTTGTGAACAATAAGTAGTCAAGAAGCCCCAGAGTTCAGTTCCCTGCCCTGGCCCACATGGTGACTCTGCAGCAGAAATCTGGATCAGTGAAGCTGCTGCGATCTTGGCAGTTCATGCTCCAGCGTCTCCCTCCGGCAGGATTCTCTCTGCCTGGGCATTTGTGCAGATGACCAAAGGCTGAACATGTTCTCAGAAGGCTGTCCCAGGCCAAGAGAGTCCTGGGGACTCACGGGGGAAAGAACTTCAGAGGGCGTAACCACCAGTGCCCAGACTGTGTCCTCTGTGGCCCTGAAGGGCAGGAGTCTGAGGAAGGACAAGAGGGATTGCAAGAGTTAATGTGATAATATCTGTTGATTATTTTAAGATGTGCGAGGGAAAAATATATTATAAATAGCAAGGGCCACACCAGAGTCAAAGGGTAAGCTTGTTGGTGGCCTTTTCCTCTTCCTAAGATTTCTGATGTTTCAAAACAAGATTATTTTGGGAGTGCATCTATTTTAATTCAAAAGATTCTTCTGGAAACACGTTTCATGGCTAGAGAGCCTGTCTCCTTCTTGTTCTCCCCTGGCTTTTTCCACGGAAAGGCAGAGCTCTGGTTTCACACACCTCGTGCCGGCCTCGAGCCTTTCAAAACCTTTCCGGGCACCACCTGGCCGCTGTGCACATTAGCTTTGGGTCGGCCTCAGCGTTTTAATCCCCCAGAATCCTCTTTGTTTACCATTTGACAGCTGGTTTCATTTTGGACGAAGGCTCTCTATAACTTGCAGCTTGACATAGATGAACTTATGTGCATGTGTGTGTACGTAAGTACATGCAGCCAGAATATACCCTGACAGTATTGGGAGAAGGCTGCACTATCCTCCCCCCCCCCATCTAATTTCCCTCTCTTATTCTCATAAACCTAGGCCAGGATTTACTGGAGCATTGGCAGAGAGTAAAAGCTTGACTTGAGTGCAAATACTGCTTAATAAAGGACATTGAACCTTTTTTTAGAGAAAGCTTAGGATCGCAACCATAGCTGGTCCTGCTCCTTGGCAAGACGGTATTTCTTCACCCACAAGTCAGAGCTTCTCCACATCCACAGCCCGGCTACCAAGCCAGATGCTGAAGTCAGGCAGGCAGCTCGGATTCCTGCGGCTCCTATTGCTCTCACTGGGATTAGCACAGAGACCGGCCTGCTGGAGCAGTGGGCTGGAGTGGCCTTCTCCTCTTCCAGCCTGGCTGCAGTTATGTCTTTGCAAGCACTTGCTTTTTAAAAACTACTCTTGCTGTCTTGCAGACATGCCTTGCTCCTGTCTCTCCTTCCCTGCCCCTCTGTTTTTCTGCTCTGCCTGCCAACAGTTTGCATGCGCAAAGAGCAGCCTTCTACTGAGCTCTGAAGAAATAGAGGCATTGCCACCATCTTGGTGATCCCCGCGGGCAGCAGAGGAGGGGTGGAAGGATCTGCAGCCCAGGATGACAAAGAAATCCTACTGAGTAAGAAAGAGGAAGAGAGAAAAACTCCTTCCCACCCTCATCAGGAGCTGCGCACCCTATAATGAAGACGAATTAAGATTTAACAGTGTTAATGCTGTTGAATTATGGGTTTGATTAAAGTGGCCGATCATTTAGCAAACACGGGCCCCAGAGGCTCATTGTTTACAAGCTCAGCAAATGCAAACTGACTATTCTCTCCCATGGATCTGGGTGACTTTGACAAGGCCTTGGCTACTCGATGCTCCAAGTACGTTTGCAATATTTTATGAGTGAGCCAGGGAGTGCATGCAGGTGGGCTGAAAAAAGGACAAAACCACATTTTAGATTTACCAAGATGAAATGAAATGTGAAGGCATGATGAACGGGAGGGAGGGCTCTGAGAAGCTATAAAGAAGCCTGCCATTGTGAGGTTAACGGGAGTTTCTTCCAGGAATGCTTAGGAGACAACTCCAGTGCACCTCGGCTGTCCCTTAAGTGCTACCGTGTCTAAGCATTTTCTAAACTATTTTAGCAACAAAGCAAAACAAAACAAAACCCAAAGACAAATAGTATCTGTAGGTGTATGTTAAAGAAGAAACAGGTAAAAACAAGATTAGAAGCCAGGCCTGGTGGTGCACGCCTCGAATCCTAGCTACATAGGAAGGCTGAAGCAGGAACCTGGAGAGGACAAGGTCTGCATGGGTTACACAGGGAGTTCAAGGTCAGGCTGCGAAGCTTGGCAAGACTCTGTAACATAGTAAAACGTTTTAAAAAGGCCTGGGGTTATAGCCTAATGGTAACATTCTTGCCTAACATGTTCAGGACCTCCACTGTATGGCTGTCACCCCCACCACAATAGCTAGTGGTTAGAATTGTCAAAGTTGGGCAACAGAGGTTGCTTTCTGTTGTGTGTGTTGGGAAAATTCCACAATATAAATGTTTTCTCCACAACTTAAAACAATTCCTCAATGACAATCAGATAGATGGAGAGCCAATCACGAGACTCAGAACAAGACAGTATTTCAGAAGAAAAACACAAAACCCAGGAAACACAAATGCATCATTAAGTTTCTAGTAAAAAAAGAGAAAAAAAACCCCATACATTTCTTAAGACTTGAAAACATCTTGAACCTTTTAAAAGTAATTAAGTGAAAGAAATTAGATTTTCAGTCCCTCTTCCTTAAAAAATGAACCAGCCATTTATACATATTTATTGGATGGCACTTGATATTTAATATCTGTACAGGTGGCTGAAGGTTTAAATGCTCATCATTTCTTTGTGGTAAAGACAACAACAAAACATTTAAAATCCTTTTCCCTTGGCTTTCTGAACACACGGTGGATATTTTCTGTCTAAAGTGACCACAAAACACCGAACTTTATCTCTCCTATGTAACTACAATTTGCTGCCTGTTGAGGGGCCTCTTTCCGTTTCTACCCCTCCTCTCCTAGTCTCTGGTGACTGCCATTCTCTCTTCAGTTGGAATGAGATCAAGTAGTTTGGATGGTACACATGAGCAAGATCATACCACGCTTGTCTTCCTGTGTCTGGTTTATTGGGTCCTGTTATTTTCTCAGTCAAGGAATGAAAATCAGAAGTTTCTATAATGGAGCATTGGTCCCTAGGTCCTCTGGTCAGTTGCTAAGAGTGCAGACTGGGGCAGCATTTTGGAAGGCAAATTAGCAATGTGATTTCAACAAGTCAAAGTTTTTTCCTATCCAGGGAGCCAGTGATTCCACATCTAGGAATTTTCCCTAAGAAAACTGGTGAAGATGGCCTCAGCAATTGGTGATTTATGTAGAAGATGACTTTGTTGGCACTATTTAGAGGACTGAGCTACTGGAGATGACCCAAAATGCCAACACAAAGCTACTGGTTATGTAACATACAGATAATTAGTGTGTCCATTCCACAGTCATCTGTCAAGAGCCTTCGGTATGCCAGACACAGAGGACAGAGAGATGCATCAGACAATGTCCCAAGGAACTGGCAGGGTATGGGGACACAGACAGATCACAGGTGACAAAGGCTATTTATATGATGGCCTATAATGCAGAGGTTAAAAACAGCAGCTGTAAGAGGTGGCTTTGCTTTAAGGTGTATATAGAGTAGAACATTGGATGTATTGCCTTATATAAGATGAATATGCAAAGCCATGAGTGATTAATAAACAAAATGAAAAATATGCATAAACATCTCCAATTAATGGGCAACAAGAGACCATGATGTCTTGAGGATATCTCTCTTACCCTGAAATTTTCTCTAATCAAAAGACATAATTTCATAATTAGAAAAGATAGCCATAACAAGAGAACTAGGTTTCATTTAATTAGTGCTTATTACAAATTTCATGGATACTTGTTATTACTGATGTTCACAACAATACACATAACACATATAGTATGCATACAGGGCTTCTTATTTATCTCACAATGGTATAAGAAAGACTACAGTTTTAATTTATTATTATTATTAATTTGTGTGTGTGTGTGTGTGTGTGTGTGCATGTGTTTTGAGACAGTGTTTTTCTTTGCAGCCTTGGCTGTCCAGACTGGTTTTAAACTTAGAGATCTTCCTGCCTCTGCCTCTCCCTCCTAATTTATTTTTTTAAAATTTGAGATAGGGTCTCTCTCTAGAGCCTGGCTGGCCTGGAACTCACAAAGATCTGCTTGCCTCTACCTCTGGAGTGCTGGGATTAAAGGCATGGCCCACCATGTCTAGCTTCATATTTACTTTGAACAAGTGTTCAGCTTTTAATTCTTGTTTTTAAGAAGCTACAGCTTCAAGTGGTCCTGAAATACAAACAATCTAAAATGGTACATGATGAAAAATGCTGTCCCCACCTCTGCCCTGAACCTCTGTGCTCGTTCACCATCTTTGTGCTTCCTCACACAAGATTTAGCCCCTGTCACTTTAAGATAAACTATAGTCTTACAGTTCTTTTTTGTGTGTGTCCAAAGTGAGACCTTATGCTTACTGTTTAATACCTTCTTTTCTCACCAAAATATACTCTTTCCCTCATAGTTGTGTGGAGTAAAGTGTCTGCTCATTTTTAATACTCACGTGATATTCAACTCAATACAGGTGCCATGATTTAATTCTGTTGCAGATGAGGTTTGCAATGTTTTTGTTTTCTGAAAATCTATTGTGTTCTAAAAAGATAAGATTTGCCTCAAATATGTACCTGGAAAAATTTCCCACATTAGTTGACATGACTCCTACTCGAATATTCATCCTGTTTTGCAAATGAAGAAAAGAAATCTCAGAAAAATTCTGAGCTGGCCAGTGCCACACAGCTTGTGGAGAATAGATCTAGTCTCTCAAAGAGAGACAGGGGCTGGCCATTCTTTTTCCATTAGGGTTGTAGGGGAAGATAAGCATCTCAGACTTAATGAAGCCTGAACAAAGAATTTAGAATTTGCTCAACTTGGGGAGAAGTGTTGGCTTGTTATAATTAATCTGACATTGAAGAGGAAGCAATGAAGACCTCTGGATAATTGTGAGCAGAAAGACCTGGGGCTGAGGATTAGAGAGGGATGGGATGATCAAAGACCCAGGGGACCTTAGCCTTGACGATCCACATCCGTGGGCGTCAGGAATTTGAAGCAGTTAGCTTTTTTCTTAGCTCTAGGAAAAGGTAATGCCTCCCCATGATCCTTCTCTGGGAGTTTTTCTAGTCTAGTTCAGCTCCCGAGGTCTCACCTTGGTAAAATGTTTGATACGGTGGGGATGGATGGGTTGAATTTGAGTTGCAGGTAAGGGTTTGGGAGAGTGTTGGGATGTTGGTTCTATTAGCCTGCAAGCCATACTGCAGTACATCCTGATTCTCTTCAACAAATGCAAAAGAGAACTTTGGAGGAAGTTGGAGATGCAGAGTGTGTGTCCAGGTGAAGCCTGCATGCCAACACCTCAGGATTGCTTAGTTGAGAAAGGCGAGGAGCTTAGAAGATTCGACCCCTTGCCACCATAATAGATGTGTGAGGCTGACCCACCAGACGGGGTTAGCAGACAATCTATGGATACTCAGTCACACCTGAGGTTTACATAACCAACACGTGACTTTAGCGTATCCTGCAATGTTTTAATTTGCTAAACAAGGTTACCAGAGGGGCTGGGATCAGGCATCCCTGTCAGCATGAATTCTTTTTCTGTAACTATTTATTCATCACAAGTGGAAATACTTCAGGAAGATAGAGGTGGGTCCTGACAGGCTCCTAACCCTAACCTTGATATTAAAGGGGACCATCATGTCGAGAACTGTGCTGGGCCTTATGTGTTTTCCTACTTACTGGTCATCCCCTTAGCTCACCACAGTTTTACAGATGCCAGCATGAGATAAGAGAGCAAAATTGTTAGGTAGAGCAAAAGCAGTGCCAAGAGTCTTGCTATTTTATACTGCTTCTTTGAACTCCAATAATCACAGGGTGATGTAAAGAGGGTCTGGTGATGTCTATGCACAGAGCATTACAGAAAACAAACCTGTGCTTTGGGGACTTGGGTCTTTTATAATAGATAGGAATCTCTCTCTCTCTCTCTCTCTCTCTCTCTCTCTCTCTCTCTCTCTCTCTCT
>NW_021620939.1:727199-733225 GCF_004785775.1 Grammomys surdaster | reverse complement strand
TCTCTCTCTCTCTCTCTCTCTCTCTCTCTCTCTCTCTCTCTCTCTCTGTGTGTGTGTGTGTGTGTGTGTGTGTCATACCAGGCAGCAAACATGTCTTGCCCTTGCTCTAGAGGGAGGCATTGATGGAAAAGTACTCTGGTGCCTCCTTGCAGTATGTAGGGGAACATCCACGGAGGGGTGTCTCCTTACACATGTACTTAGACGATTGCTCCAGAATGATTAAATCTCAAATATGAAATCTATATTAATAAAGCTGCAGGCATTATAGATAAAAAAATCCTCAGGGCTTCCAGGCAAGACTATCAAATTACTTAAATGGTTAAGAAATTAAGCTTTTGCCAGTCTCCTGTAGACAGAGATAGAAAGGATGGAAGCAAAGGGACAGCTTCATTTGGTAATGGGTCACTGCAGATATGAGGTCACTCTGGAGCAGGCTGAGTCCTTAATCCAAAATGACCAGTGTGCTGAGAGGAAAAAAGACACAGGAAATGTCCTAGTTAGCTTCAGTTGTCACCTTGACATACCTGGGAAGAGAAACCTCAACTGAGAGATCGCCCGACACTGGGTGAGCCTGCAGGCTTGTCTATGGGGCGTTTTCTTGATTGATGGTTGATGTGAGAGAGCCCTGCTCATTGTGGGTGGTGTCATGCCCAGGCAGGTGGTTCTGGGTTGTAACAGAAGGCAGGCTGAGAAGCCACAGAGAACAGGCTAGTGAGTAGCATTCGTCCATGGCCTCTGTTCCAACGCCCTCAGGTCCCTGCCATGGGCGCCTGCCCTGTTTTTTTCCATAAACCCTAACCTGCAAGTGGAAGTAAACCCTTTCCTCCCTAAGTTGGTTTTGATTAGTGCTTTATCACAGCAACAGGGACCAAACTAGGTCATGAAACAAGGACGTCATGTGACCAAGGATGCAGAACCTGAAGAAACGAGGTAGCAGCTAACTAAGCCATGTTAAGCCACAAGACACCCCGAGGCAGGGAGAGATAGTGACTCTCCCCCAAGGGCTTCAAGGAGATTGGTTATGCCTGCACCTTGGTTTTCTGCTTCCAGCCTTTAGGAACATTTTATTTCTTGAAGCCACAGTTTATGGTATTTAGGCTAGCCTTAGGAGACTAATCAAGATAGACCCTCAACATGGTAACGTTTGTAAACCTTAAACCCGAAGGCCAGAATCTTACTTGGATAGGGAAATTTTGGAGGTCTTCCCACCAAGGCAAAGGTGCCACTGTCTTTAATATGACTAAGCATTATTTTCGATGTACTGGCCAGTGTAATTAGATATGAATGGACATTCAGAGCCAGAAGAGTTAAGCAGGGAAAAAATCACAAGACTTAAGTAACTCTGTGCACTTATCCTAAGACCCACAATCTCATAACTGGGTATTTACATCAGAGAAATGCCAACTTATTCACAAACCTACAGCTGATGTTAATGGCAGCATTGTTTACAATACTCTAAAGTATATAAGACATAATATCTATAATACCCCAAAGTATGCCAAGACATACTTCCATTGCTCAGTGGCTACTCCTCACAACAAAAACAGGCTATCAGTACATTAAACAACATGAATGGACTGTAACTCAAATGGCATATTTTTCAGTAGGAAAATCAATTTTGAGATGTCAGATACTGTGCAATTAATGTGTGTGTATTCACTAGCTTACTTATTTATCTTCTTGATTTATTCATTTGTTTCATGTGTATGAGTGTTCTGTCTGCAAGCATGTCTGTGTCACATGTGCACAGTGCCTGTAGAGCCCACAAGAGGGCGTCAGATCCTCTGGAACTGGAGTTACAGCAGGCTGTGAGCTGCCATGTGAGTTCCGGGAACCAAACCCAGGTCCTCTGGAGGAGCACCAAGTGAAGTGATCTTAACCATTGAGTCACACCTCCAGCCTCTATTTATGATTTTTTTTTTGAGACAGGGTTTCCTTCTGTTGCGCTGGTTAGGCTAGAACTTCACATGCAGACTAGTCTGACCTTATATTCTTCTGTCCTGCATGAAATGAAGACCTTCCTTGACTTTCAGCCCCCTACTGATGCTGTCAGCTATGCCTTTAATGCCCACCCCCCATCATCACACGACTCCACAAATTCAGTGGCTTTCGGCCTTTTCTGTAGGCTCATCTTTTGTGGCAGGCACTCCTCAGCATTTTCCAGAGAAGTTTCATCTACAGGTCAGTGAACTCTTCTTTTTTTCCTGAGGGTACTGAATTATTGATTCATTAACAGACAACCGCAATATAACTCAAGCCTGAATTAAGTTGATCTGATGGACACATTTCCTCTAGAAAGCACATGACAACTTGGCTACACTCAGGAGCGCTACGTAGCCCTCTATACTTGTGGCATTTTAAGCAGAAAACTCACTAACAGAAGCCCCCAAGTGTGAAAGATGTGGCGCTCAATAGGTCATGAAAAAGATCACAGTTCCTGGCATGCACCTTGAGGTGAGACGGCAGAGCATTGCCTTGTGTGACGTGGGACATGTGTGCCGAGTGATGTAAGCTTTTCACACCGTATGCATGTCGACACACAGTCACACATGAGCCACAGGTGTCTGACTTGGGGATTTTAATCTTTTCCATGAATAGGCAAATCTTCAGAGACAGAATTCATAAATTATGAGGTTCGATTGTAATTGAATCAGTAATTTGGATTCTGTCAACCAAAACACTCTAAAAATCAAAGAGCAGAACCAAGCTAATGTGGCTGTATACGTTGACAGGCTTTTGCCTAGTATCACCTGCATCAGAGACCAGCAAGGGCACACTCTAACACATTCTTCGAGATTGATATTTCCTTGATACTAGACAAGATGAGAATAATGCAAGAAAAAACCCTGTAAATCAATTTAAAAATTTTAATCAAAACCCTAGAGATTTGAATGTAAGAGCAGTAGGAAAACAGAACACAACATAATCAAATTAACTTTGTCTTGGCACTGCATGGCTGGCTGTGGAATAAAACCGAAATAGACCGTGGTTACAGATGAAGGCAGGAAAGCATATTATCATCATGAATATATTTTTAAAACCTACAAAGATCAAAGAATTTGTGCGGCTGCTCGTAGCACCTATTGGAGACACGGTGTCGTTTGGTGGGAGTTTTAGAAGCGATGCATTTAAAATTAGGGGAAAGAAACAGAGCAAGCCTTCCAGCTACCGCTTTTATTCAGCATCTTACAGAAGTTCTTGGCTCACACAGCAAGGCTCAGAAAAAGAAACAAAAGATAAAATAATTGTTAAGGAATAAAAAGCTACTACTATCTGGCAGTGATGTGATCATCCACATAGAAACATTAAAATCAGCATGATGGATGGTTCTTAGATATAAGGTCAATATACAAAAATGAAATGCATCACTATTAACCATCCGCGAATAGTCAGAAAATACAGTTAAAAATACTATTTGCATTAGCAACAACAAAAAATGTACGGCACAAAAGAATAAATCTAAGACCAAATGCTCATGACCTTTCCAAAGAAATTATTAAACTTCATTCAGAGACATTGAGAGGGTCCTAAACAAATGGAGTGATATATCACATCCACGGACAGGAACGCTCAATACCATAAATATGAATTTTCTCTACAGCATTCTATAAATCAAATTATTTATTTATAGAAATATATTCCAGGGTTTACTCTGGATTTTGCCAACCCTGATTCTAAAATTTACATAGAATAATATTTATTCCAGATAATAAAGTAAGACTAAGCTGAAGTAGGCAGAATAATTTTTTAAAAGAACAAGCAATGATGACCCACTATTCTATTAATGGAAATAGTGTGTCATCTGTACATGACTGAGGAAAGAAACCGGTGGAGCCCAGAGCCCAGAAAGAGACCCATACATATGTGTTTACTTATATATACAATATATGTATGTATAACTACTATATCTACATATGTATGAAGCTTGCTTTATGACAGAGGTGAGCTTATTATGAATGGAGAAGGAGAGACTGCTCAATTATAATCCTGGGCCAACAGTTGTTTACATGGAAACAAAACAAAATTCAATTCCTGCCTGTTAGTATAAGCAAAGACTATTTCAGATGGATTTAAAATAAAAATGAAAAAGCTCAGCATTAACTATTCCAGAGGGAGACAGATAAATGTGTGTGGCCTTGGGATAGGGAGGGATTTCTGAAACAAAACATAAGAAGCACAAAAAGCACGAAATGGAAAATATTGGTGAATTCGTCTGTATCATAATTAAAATCTTGCAACTATCACAAGATTATACAAAGTTGAATGGAAAGCCACAGATGATAAATTATGATACATTCAACCAATAATGGATTCATGTCCGTACTGTATAAATAACTTTGGTAAATTCAAAACCGAAAGACAATACGATATAAAAAAAAAAACAAGTAAAAGATATAAATGATTTCCCGGAGAGAAAATCGAATAGTCAGTGAACCTGTGAAAGATGTTCAGCCTTAGTAATTAAGTCATTTAGTCACCTTGTTACCTAATAAAGTTCATGAAACTTGATGGCTTCAAAAACAGATGCTAAAATACTCAACTGTTTTCCAATGTTCAGTAGCTTAGAAAGTTGGAAGGGACCCAGTGAGGACAGCTTATTCTGGTCTCACATGGCATCTGTTGGGTCTGGAGGTGCAGTATGGTTTCCTTGGTCCCCGTGCTGGCCTTTGGCCCAGAGGTTAGTAGTGGGGTGCCAGGTGAAGTGATTTGGTGGTTATGCAACTTTTGGGGCTTGACCAACTCAGTTCTTAGGGTCACTCTTTCTCTGTGTGACCTCTGATGTCTCTCTGTATGTACTTTCTAGCACTGCATGTGGAAACTGTACACGCTGACTCCAGGCTCCCAAGGACATTGAAGGATTTTGAGGTTTCTGGCCAGCTCTGGCCCTGCTACCCTGTTGCTGCAAATGCAGTTCACAGAGATGGTCCAGATTCAGGAGGAGGAGTTGATAGAAAGGCCACAGTGCTGACATGTGTGTCACTGAAGGACACCAAGTTAACAGTGTAACACATAGGAGAAATGCGGTGTAACAGTATGATGAAATTTGATACCCCTCAGATTGGCAAAAATTGAAAAGGATACCAGGAATCAGTGAGGGCATGGACTCATAGAGCCTTAAGTGGGTTGCTGTTAGTGTGACTTGCTTTAGACACTTTGACCGGCATGTCTGTGTCAGAGTGGTCTGAATGCTGTGACCCATCTACTAAAAAACACAGAGCATTCCAGAAAACCTTATCAGGAGGCTAGAAACATTCACAGTAGCATTATTGACAATGTAAATGGTTTTTATGTCAACATTAACTGAAAAATGATAAAATTCAATGAACTAGTTACACATATCCACAGGAATGAGACTCCAAACATTAGGCTGTGTAAAGAAAGCAAGTTGCAGGATATAGGTTCCCATCACCCCACTGCTGTTATTATTACTGCTGTTGTTATTACAACTATTGCGATCATGTTGTTTGACACAGTGGGGACAGAACCCATGACACCACAAATGCTAAGCAAATGCTCTACCTCAGAGCTATATCTCTAGACCTTTTCTTTCTTTCTTTTTCTCTTCTTTTTCTTTTTTCTTTTTGGTTTTTCGAGACAGGGTTTCTCTGTGTAGCCCTGGCTGTCCTGGAACTCACTCCGTAGACCAGGCTTGCCTCGAACTCAGAAATCCACCTGCCTCTGCCTCCCAAGTGCTGGGATTAAAGGTGTGCGCCACCACTGCCGGGCCTCTAGACCTTTTCTTTACTGGTTGATTTTTTTTTTTAAGTTCTCATTAAGTGACCCAGGCTGGCTTTTAACACACTCTACAGCCAGGCAGACCTTGGATTTGTGATCTCTCTACCCCAGTCTCTTGAGCAGGATCACATTTAAAAAGCAGGGCAACGGTACTGTTTTGTTAACTGACCATGAGACTGACTTGTGGGAATGCTGTATCTAAGAGTTACGTTATGGGTATTGAGTAGGAACTGACATTAAGGAATTGAGAAAGTGGTAGGAAATGCAGACACACACACATACACACACAC
>NW_021620939.1:702048-722199 GCF_004785775.1 Grammomys surdaster | reverse complement strand
CCACAGACCCCTGCATCCCACAGACCCCTGCATCCCTGAGCCCCCTGGATCCCACAGACACCTAAGCCTCCTGCATCCCACCACCCCTCCTCCACATCCCTCAGCCCCCTGCATCCTTCAGCCCTTGCATCTCACCACCTCTCTCCCCACATCCCACAGCCCCTGTATCCTAAGCCTCCTTCATCCCACAATCCCCTGCATCCCACAACTCCCCTTCATCCCATAGACTCCTAAGCCTCCTGCATCCCTCAGCCCTCTGCATCCCATAGACCCCTGCAACCCTGAGCCCCATGCATCCCAGAGCCCCCTGCGTCCCACAGACTCCTGCATCCCTCAGACCCCTGCATCCCACAGACCCCTGCATCCCTGAGGCCCCTGCATCCCACAGACCCCTGCATCCCACAGACCCCTGCATCCCTGAGCCCCCTGCATCCCACAGACCCCTGCATCCCACAGACCCCTAAGCCTCCTGCATCCCACCACCCCTCCTCCACATCCCTCAGCCCCCTGCATCCTTCAGCCCCTGCATCTCACCACCTCTCTCCCCACATCCCACAGCCCCTGTATCCTAAGCCTCCTGCATCCCACAGCTCCCTGCATCCCTCCACCCCTCCCTCTACATCCCATAGTCCCCTGTATCCTAAGCCTCCTGCCTCCCTCAGCCCCCTGCATCCCACAGTTCTCCGGAACTCATCACCCCTCCCCCTTTTCCCCATCCCACCACAGCCTGTAGCACTCTGGGCTGACTCACCAGTGGCATTCCCTCAGCAGCATTCTCAGTGTGAGATCTTCAAGACTGCTTTCTTCAGAAAGTAGTTTTATCTAAGACCAGGCCAGATATTGAATGGAGATGTCAGGTGTGATGGGAAGGAAGTCTCTGACTGGGCTCACTGCCTGCTGACCAGTGTCCCTGTAGGCACCTTCTGGAGGAGTGGCCCCACAGAGGTCATCTTCAGCTCCTTACCCAGAGCAAGGTTGCTCCAGAAGACTGTGGATCAGCAGTTCTCAGCTTGTGGGTCGAGACCCCCCACAGGGATCGCATGTTAGACATCCTTCATATCAGATATTTAAGATTCATAGCAGTAGCAAAATGACAGTTGTGAAGCAGCAATGAGAGAGTTTTATGGTTGGGGGTCACCACAGCACGAGGAACCGTGTTAACAGGTCGCAGCGTTAGGAAGATCGAGAACCACTGGTGTGGATGAAGCCAGCCTGAGAGAGTGAGGCAGTCCTACAAGCCGTATACTCAGCCTCTGCCCCATTCAACTCCACACAGTGTGCCCCTCTGTTTAGATGTGCTGGATGTTTCAAAGCTGGTAATACAAAGGGCTCTGCATTCAAGACAGACAGGTCCCCTAAGAATGAGCTGTTTAAATTCAAACAATTGAGTATTTATTACGCTCATAATCTTGTGCCATCACTACCTCTAATGAACTCTGAAACACTCCCATCACTGTGAAATAAAATTCTGCCTCTACTCACTGTCCCTTCTCATCCTCCCCTCTCCCCACTGCATGGCCACCATCAACATCTTTTCAGAAAGCAGTCCCCTACTTTGGATATTCTGTATAAATGCAATACATCATGTGTGACATATTTGTTCAGATTTCTTTCAGTGTAATGATTTCAAGCTACAGGGTGTAGTATACATTCTGTTCCTTTTACGGATAAATAATATTCTGACATATGTATGTATGATGTATGTATTTAATACATTCATTCATCCATTCATGGACATTTAGATACTATATACACCTTTCTGCTAGTGTGACCGTTGCTGCTAGGAGCATTTGCGTACAAACTTGTTTGAGCATCCATGAGTTATTTGGGTTGTATGCCTTTGTTACTTTTATATTGCTATGATAAAAAAAATGTCTTCACAAAGTAACATAAGTAAGAAAGGATTCATTTTGGCTCATGGTTCCATGGCATAGTCCATCATGTCAGGGAAATCACAGCATCAGAAGCGTGTTGGTCATGTTGTATCCACAGCAGGAAGTTGATGGAGATAAAAGCTACTATTCAGTCTCTTGCCTCTTTTTCATTCAGTTCACAAACCACCCATGGAATGGTATGTCCACATTTAGACTGAGTCTGTCTCAATTTTCACAACCAAGGAGATCCCTCACAGGAACACTCAGAAGTTCTTTCCCTAGGTCCTGTCCAATGAACCATGTCAGCACCCATAAGCTGTGAGCACCAGGCCATGTGCTGCTTAGCTTGTTGAGAGACCCACATGCTTGTAGTTTGCTGGGATTTTCATACCTCTGTGTGATCTGCTGGGATACTCAGATACCATAACTGTTTAAGTGTGGGAGAGATATGGTTCTGGGTTATAGTTCAGGCAAAGGGGCAAAGGACGAAGGGTAATATGGTTGTTGTGGTCAAGGGGTGCATCTGTTGGATTGGAGGTGCCCATTATATGCCCACATGGCTGGAAAGGGTTAGCTATTATTGCTTGAGACCACAGGAAAGGCCTGAGACAGAGATCAAGGAGCGTCTCAACTACCCTGTCACTTGTGTCTTAATGTACTGAAGATGAGCTTATCTCAGGCACTGTTTCCAGCAAATTCCATTATTGAATCATTTCAATGACTATACAACCTCACAAAAGAAGGTTCCAGGCTTCTTTGGACCTTCAAGTGTTTTCCAGACATGGAGTTCATGATTTGTTAGCCTCTCTTTGTGTCTGGATGTGTTCCCAGGGCACCCTGTTCCTCATCTCTCCATGAGGGGTGGCATTCATGCTTCGTGTGTGCCAGAGTGAGCTTCTTTAGATACTACTTTAGGGTGAGCAGAGACATCAGACAAGAACATTTAAGGGGTCCTGGCATGTAAAGAATGATAATTTAAAGACCAAGAGAGATGCCCAGAGAGGTTAGAGGAGGTCAAAGAGTCAAGAGAAAGTCCTTTCAGCGATGTCAGCAGACCTGTATGTGGACATTTGGGTGGAAGTCCATGGGGTGGTAGAGGCCATATCAGGTGTGTCATCACTTCTGCCAGACTGTGCCTGAGGGCTTTGTGCCTGTAGCACCTACAAACTATGTGAATGGGGCATAATGACTTCCTATCTAGGAGGGGAGCTGGCAAAAGGGCTGATTGGGCTGAGCATCTCCCTGCCTGAGTCCAGCTTCATCACCTCTCCCTTTCTCCATCCATGTACCACAGTGATGGATGGCAGCCATTTCCTTCTGCAGGTGCAAGGCCCAGGGGTGTGAGCGATTATCCATGAAGACAGCACGTTCATGTATTCCCCTTAGAAAAAATTAATTACATCCACGTAAAGAAGACAGGAAGAATTTCAAGGACCTGTCCCACTTCAACAGAGTGGGCATAACCAGGACTATCAGAGAGGTCCAGATTCTCTGAGTACAGGAGTTATAGAAGAAAGACACTTTTTCCAGGGAGAAAATTACTTGAGGTCTCATTAATACCATTAAGTTTCAGGGGTGACAAGTGAAGGCTGCTTGGTAATTGACTGTGGCTGTGCTGGGGAACCAGCTTTTGAAGCGACCACGGTCCCTCTTCCTGCCTCTGCTGGTTGCTGACCTGCTTTGCCACTCCCATCCACTTACGCTCCGTTGCTGCTTAAGCATAATGTGGGTCTGGTGACCAGCAGCCTGGCAGAAGTGCGGCTGCTTGGAGGGAAGAGCCTCTGCAGAGTCCAGGCACGTAGTGGGCACAAAGGTCATAGGCAGACAAGCCTTTCTGTCTGCACTCTCTTTCCTCTGTCCTCAGCTGTGGGTGTCTGTACACGTACAATCAGTCAGGACCTCCATCCCAGAGAATGGTTATTCTCTGCCTGCCGGCCTGTCTGCCCCACCCGCCTCATCTGTCCGTCTGCCACGCCCACTCGCCTGTGCTCCTGCACCTGCCTGTCTGCAGGTCTCTAGCTGGCTGGCCCCTAAGGTCTTGCTAAATTGACTATGTACAGACCGTCTCTGTGCTTGCTCTCTGTCTCTCTCTGTCTCTCTGTCTCTGTCTCTCTGTCTCTGTCTCTGTCTCTCTCTGTCTCTTTGTCTCTCTCTCTCTCTCTCTCTCTCTCTCTCTCTCTCTCTCTCTCTCTGTCTCTCTCTCTCTCCACTTTATTTAGAGTTTTCTTTCTCTTTGTTTATCCCAGCTCTCTCCCTTTCATTGTCTGATGTGGTCAGTGTCTGCTTCCACTGGAATCAATCTATCATTGACTCTTGGCCCTTCTGGAGTAAGCAGCAGAAAGGCTTGTAATGCCTAAACTCTGAAAGGCCCCATGCTTCCATTCCTTGACACTTTGTAGGCTAAAGACCCTCACTTCACATGGAGCGATGGAGGTGGAAAAGTAACTTAAAGACATCAATAGCAGCCGGGGCGGGGGGGCAAGAGCCAGTGCCTCCTGGTTCCTAACATACCTTGCCACCCAGATCTTTCTGGGGATCTACTCTGCAGTGGTCATCAAGGGTCAGACACAGATCTTGGGCTAGGACAATATGGGTCTTTCTCAGTCCTCCTCATAAAGTGTCCTGGGTATGTATAGTTTCTGCACACAGACTTTTACAAGTGGACAAATAAAGACTCAGAGAGGGAGGGTAATTTCCTGAGGACACAGGGCTAGATAACCAGTGCATGCTTTGCTTGGCATTTTTCTTATTCCATTGCAATGCAAGGCTGTCTTAGGGTACTGTTTTGTGGGACAGGAATAAGTGCAAGCCACACCTTGGTGTGGATGTGCATCTTGTGGGTATCTGTGAGGCTTGTGTATGTGGGTATGTGTGTGTAGGTGTTGGGGGGGGGATGTCTAGGCATGTGTATTGCTACAGTGTGTTGACATCTGGCTTTCATTTTTAGGGAATTCCTTTAGGCAACATGAAGTGCTACTGTTCAGTCTTCTGAAAATATGACAAAATAGTATCCTTGAGCCCAGTGGACCTGTTAAGTGTAAAAAAAGGCCTGGTAGGGTCCATATCTGTACCTGCCAGGTCTAGCACACACACACACACACACACACACATACACACACACACACACACACACACAGTAGGGATCATGGAGGGTCTTAGGTCTTGGCTCCTGAACTTCCTTTCTTGTCTTCTTGTGCCCAGAGGTTTGTGGCTGTGCCCTCCCTTCAGGAGAACAGTGGGGTAGGTTATCAGATAGCCACAAGTCCTGGCTGTAGTCTTCTTTGTGTTAGAGGATGACATATCTTACGTTGTTACAGACAGCCTTGGTGTGAGTCATGCCTCCCTCTTTACAGCTCTGTCATCCTTCAGTCAGGAGCTTGCTTCCCCATGTGTGTTGATGGAGGCAGCCCGGACTTTGAGATAATCAAGGCTATAGGATGCTGAGACCTAAAACTTTCAAATGTTGTCTTGGAGATTTCAGTATCTCTTGGGGACCTCAGCTACTCTCCCTGGAGGTGAAGGTGAGTAGGTATGGGAGACTTAGAAGATGAGGATCTGTCCTCCCTCCTCTGACTAAGGCATTCTGATTTTCCGTGCTCTATACATTAAAGCTGTAAGAACTTGGTCATGCTGACACACTGACTTGACTGTACTATGGTTTGAATGAAAAATGTCTCAGGTTCATGCGTTTGACTACTTAGCCCATAGCCAGTGGCGGTGTCTTGTGAGGTTGTGGAACTATAGGTTGTATGGCCTAGCTAGCAGAGAGGGTCATTGGTGTGACATTGAAATGGAGATTTGCTTCTAGTTCTTGCCAGAGCCTTCTGCTTGATTCTGTAAGATACACAGATGGTGCTACTGGGAGTCTAACACTATGCCTGCTATACAGCAATGGACTTGGATCCCCAGAAACTGTGAGCTAAAATAAGCCTCTTCTCCCTGAAGTGGCTTTCATCAGGTATTTGGTCACAGTGGTGAGAAAAGTATCAATATAACTTGCACTTTCATTAGTGTTCCTTGAAAGCGCCTAGCCTTCTGCCATGCTGTCATTGGAACCCTTAGCTGGGGACAGGGAAACATTCAGCCCCTCCAATACTTTTCTTGAGAAGGCCTGGGAGTGATGTTCAGGGACAGGTGAGCAACTCTCAGGTAACTCTGAGATCTCAGCTGCATTCTGGGCTCCCTCTTCATGGGAATCTTAGCCAAGACAAGATGACCCCTGGGTGGGTGTGAAGTCGGCTGCTTCTATCTCAAAGGAAGGGTGCTGGGTGGGTCATGTTGCCTCTGAGAGGACCCAGCAGGTGACAAAAGCTCAGAGGGGTGGGAGAATGTCATCCTCCACTGCTTATTCTGGGTCACTGAGCGCTCCACACCTGGCATCTGTGGAGCTCCCAGGAGGACTTGCTGAACCCTGCCCTCTCTCCGGGCCGACCTCTAGTGGAGTTTCTGTGAATGGCAGCCCATCTTCAGGAGGTCTGCACTTTGAAGGTCAGCTGAAGACAAGGGGTGGCTTGGCTAAGGTCAGCCACAAGACTACAACTGTGGGCAACCTGGCCTCTGAATGGAATTGGCTCCTGCTTAGTCTGGGCTTCTCTGGGGCCAGGGTGTCCTTGCACAGAACCTGCTTTCCACACTCCTACTCTGGTTCCTCTTCTGTGGCTGTGGCTCTGCTTCAGCATCTTTCCTCCTGCCCTCTTTCAGCCTGGATGCTAGGTGGGGAGAAAACCATGAGGGGAACCACAGCTTTGCAGCTTCCCAAGGATACTCGCTGCTGGGTAAGTGTGAGCTGAATGCTCAAAGAGTCTTCAGCAACAGTCTGAGTGCTGGATGGTGCATGAGGGACTTGGCCCTAGGTTGGAGAAAGGCTCCCACCTCTGGCTCGGGGGTGGGGGGGTGATCTGTGCCCTATGCAGAGTTAGCTCCTGCTGGGAAGCATGAACCAGTGTGACAATTAGTCAGGGTGGGCAGGGGAGCTTGGGATAGCCACTGACTGGGCACTTTTGGGAACTTGTCCAACCCCAGCAGGAGGTTCTCTGCTTCACACTTCATTGGCAGTTTCAAGTATATTTTGTTTGGATGGCAGCTCATGTTGTGGTGTGTGTGTGTGTGTGTGTGCGTGTGTGTGTCTGAGAGAGATAGACAGAGATCCAGTGTCATTCTCAGTCATTCTCTCGCTAAACTTGGAACTCAACGATTCAGCTAGATTGGCTGGCCAGTGACCTTCAGAAGTCTGCCTGTCTCTGACCGTCTTCTCTCTACTGCTGGGATTGCAGCACTATGGCAGGGTTTACACTGTGGGCTGGGGATGCAAAGCCAGGTCCTTGTGCTTGCATGGCAAACACTGTATCAGCTGAGCCGTTTCTTCTGGCCCTGAACTTTTTTTTATTAGATATTTTATTTATTTACATTTTAGATGTCATCCCCTTCCCCCCGTCCCACCCCTCCTCCTCCTCTTTGCTTTTATACCATTTTAATTACATGCATGTATTCAAGTCAGTTCTAGGTTGAGGGTCTAGCAATACAATAGATGCAAATAGTCAAGCAACAAGCAAGACAATAAACACAAATAGACAAAGAACAAGCATAGCATTAAACACAATTATGTGAACACTCTCTTGATCACTGTTTCTAAGGGCTTATCAGGATGACCAAAATATCTGAGACAACTTCTTTGTCCTAGCCCAAAGTCATTTTCATACCTGAAGCCTACTTCCTTGTTCTAGCTTAAAATTTGTAACGGACCCTTCTGCTGCTCCAATCTGTGGGTCAGGGTCTAGCAAGAGAGAGAGTGGGGACAGAGAGATGAGAGACTCGAAGAAACGAGATGAGACAGAGTCTGGTCTATTCTTTCCTCAAGTCTCTCCTTGAGTCTCCCCTTTATTGAAAGGAAATCATGGGTATATATAAGCATAAGCAGGGGACTGAAGCTGAAGACACTTTACCACGTGCACCTAGCAGCTGGGGGCAATAAACAACAAAACAAGATATAGGAGAAAAACATATTTATCAGAGTGTGCTCAGCTGTTGTAGGCTGTTGAAAACAAGTCTCTTGTCAGGGCATATGGCTCGAGATAGCTGCAAAGATGATAGCCGCTTTCTGCTCAGAGTCGGCTCCCAACAAAAATTTAGCTTCCTGCCTGAAACTACTTCTTTGTTGAACTTCTTAGCCTCTGTATTCCAGCCTCTCTGAACTCAGCTTCAGGTCCCAGGAGGTCATGAAAGCATCCCCTGGGATGTGGACGCACAGACCATTACAGAATTCTCCCATTCTAGCACTAAGCCTTGTCAAAGGTTCAGAGGGACCATAAGCAGGTAGGGAGAGCATATCTCTATCTGAGAGTTTACTGGGGAAGCCAGGTTTTACTGTGTGTAGAGATGGAGGGGTGTGTTCATGACACATTTGAGGGAGCAGTTTGGGGACTGAAAACCACTTCTGTCCTGACAGCTGATGGGCTAGCTGGATCCAGAAAAGGAAACACCTAGAGAAGAGGGCACATGTGTCTCTGAGGGTCTATCTCATACCTTGACCTTTCAGTTCTGGGGAGAGCCCAGGGCAGCGGGGAGAAATGTGCATACAGGTACTGAGTGCTGCTCCACACCATTGGAATTTGTACAGCACTTCATGGGCCCGGGCTGCCCCATCTCTGAATCACATAGGAGTTAGGACTCAGTGAGCATCTGGGTCTATCTTCTCCATGCAGAGCTCTGAGCATGGGTCATTCACGCTTTGCTGTCACATCTCCTGTATGGAGGAACATCCGGGTACCCAAGGCAGCTAACATCTTGTAGGATACAACAGCGTCACTCTTAGGATAGAACTATCTAGAAGTAACTGTCTTTATGGCTAAACATACAGCTGTGCAGGACAATAATACCTTCAGGATTTTATTAAGGAATAAAAGCGATGTGGGGAATGAATGGCAGGCACTGGCAGTGTTTGCCAGGTATAGCTCACCTGTGCCAAAGCCCCAACTTGCAGCTGAGCAAACAGCTCTGGACTGCTACTCAGCCAAGCAATGCTGAGCACACAGCTAGAACTCAGAGGTGCGGACTTGCGGTTCCAGGTGTATTTTAAGAGGAGTTCTTCAGGAGTATTTGTGGATTCTGCCCAGGACCTGATGTCTGCCAGAATAGTAGAAGGGGAGTAAGGAGGAAGAGTCGAGTGTGAAGTTTTCAGCCCTAAAGAAAAGAAGGATATATGCGTTAGTGAAGAACTGAGTGGTAACTAAGTTTAAACTGTGTGTGTGCATATGTGTATGTGTGCATATGTGTATATAATTCCTCCTCCTTGTGTGGATGTATACCTCTATGTGTAAGCATGTGTGCCTCTGTCTCTGTCTGTCTCTGTCTCTCTCTCTCTTGTGTGTGTGTGTGTTGTAGATTATGGGAAGACATGCTGGGGATGTGGGGACAAGAGGCCCTAAAGTGGTACAAGGAGATCTGCAGCCTAACACATGAGCATGCACAGGACACCTTAGGGCTCAGTGGAGGACAGTGATTCTGGTGCCATAGGAGTCACTAGGTCTGTAGAGCACAGAGCTGGAGAGAAACCAGGGTGAGTGCTAAGCCTTCTGTGACCCTCCATGGAGGTAAGAAGACAAAGAGCGGGGAAGCAGCAAGGAGGGCAGAGGAGACTCAGGACAGTGGGACAATTCCTGAACTGAGGACAGGAAAGAGTGTCAGCAAAGCCCAACAGGTTCCCAGCCAGGCAGAAGGGCAAGGCACAGGGGTAAACCTAACCGCTGTCGCCCTCTTGAGGGGAAGTGGCTCTGCAGGGCATCATTATCAGTCTGTGGTGTGACATGGGAGGAGTGCTGACAAGAAGGTGCCCACAGTGACCGAGAATGGAAGGAGGCCATGTGAAGGTTGGAAGGACCACTGTGAAGGACCGAGGAGAATGCAACAGAATGGAGGGCCTTTCAGGGAGAATGAGGGGGTGGAATTTGGGGTGCAGAAGTAGCTGGCTAGGGGAGGAGTGTTGGTAGAGACAAGGCAATGAACTCTGGGGCTCTCTTGAAGCCTCTTATATTTAAAAAAAAAAAAAAATCACCAACTGCTCATCATTTCCCGGCCTTTGCCACCTCTGCCTCCTCCCCAGCTTACCTCTCTTTCTGTTCTCTCCCTCTCTCCTCTTGGTATCTTACCAAGTCTTCTGGGCAGGTTCCCCCTTCTCATGAAGTCATGGCTTCCGCTGACATGTATCAAAAATTTCTTCCAAAAAAGGATAGCATGTTTTACCAGAAGAATTTCACTGAATCAATTTTTCAGCAAGCACTTATTATTCATGCCCTGGGTTAGCTTTATTTTAAGCAGCACTAGGGTTCTGCACTGAACTCTGATCACTCCTGTCACCTTCTCTACCACTCATGGGGCCTGGGTGACTTTGGGTCACACGGTCACGTGATTGTGGTGCCCACACAGAGGCGACAGTAATGTGTCTTGTGCAGAGGAAAAGCATTGGACCTGGAGAAGGAGCAGGTCTGCAAGCCATGGATATCCTGTTGGCCAGCTGTACACTGTGGGAGGGGTGGGACTTCTTGTATGGGCCTTAAATGCCTCGTCTTTAAGGTGAGCTTGGTCAGTGCATCTGGAGAGGCTGGGTCCATGCTGCAAAGCCTGACTATTGGCATCCCGGGGGCTGAAGTAGCTTCGTTAATCACTCTGCAGAGGATGCTGAGTACACTTATCCAGGTCTTACTTATTCTAACTGACCCTGCCTGGGCAATTCCTTTGTAACCACACCTTTGTTTCATATATATAGCTTTACTGGGGCCTTCTACCGTTGCAGGATGTCTTGTCCTCCCAATGTATGTATGAACATTTTCACTGTATTTTATATATCTCCAACCATGGGCTTTCCTAATCAAAGACAGACAGCATCATTTCCCTGGCTGTATCACCTACACAAAAGCCCAGAGACCCCTGGGATCCATGTTGTCTGGATGTCCAAGAATTGTTCCTTCTGTTGGGGCTCAGGTTCAGCTCTGGGACTCCAGATCTCTGGGGCTTTCTAGGTGACAAGGCCAAGACTATACCTTGTGTCTTGGAAGCCAAGGAAGTAAGTATTTTACTAACTTGCTTATTCCATAATTATATACCGAATGTCTGTTTTCTGGAATGTCCGGAATCAAAAGAGATACAAATTCCAGAGGTTTTCATGTTTTAGAATAATTGCCTAGATTTTACTGCTGGGGCATCCAGCCTAAGAGGACTAAAAGTCTGCAATGCTCCAAAGCTTGAAAACTTTTGAGTGATATGTCTGCTTTTAGAATGTTTCAAATTTCAGAGCATTTGAGTTGTGTATTTTGGTGTCAGGAATGTTCAACCTGAACTTCTGTAGTACGTTGGAAGGGGGCCCCCAGACATCCAGGTCCTACCCTCTCATATCTGTTAATGTTACCTTATTTGATATAAAGGTTGTTTTGTTTCCCAGAAGTATCCATATGAAAGATATTAGTTATTTATAATGTATATTGTGCATGCACACACACACACACACACACACGCGCGCGCGCGCGCGTGTGTATGTGTGTCATACATGCATGTGAGAGTTTGGATGGGGTGCCTGGCACATTCAGGCACAGAGGCTGGAGAATGATGTTGGATGCTTTTCTCCATCTCTCTCTGACTTATTTCCTTGGGGCAGAGTCCCTCACTGAGCCATCTAGGCCAGCAAGCTCCCAGGATCCATCTACCTTCACCTCTCCCCAAGTTCTAGGGCCAGAGGCATGGGCAGCCATGATGCCTGGCTTCTTTTCATGTGCATGCTGGGAATCCAAACTTGGGTCCCCATGCTTGTACAGTGAGGGCTCTTGCCTACCAAACCATCTCCCCAGCTGCTCACCTCAAGGACTTTGAGGCAAGGAAAAGTCCCAGGAAGGAGATGAGAAAGCTACAGGGAGAGGCAAGCAGAAGATGGAGGTCTATTACTAGAGGCAAAGACCCACTGCCTCCACAGCTGGAAACAGTGAGGAAGGATTCCCTCTTAGACTGTGTGCAAGAAGTTTAGCCCTGTTCACACCTTGGGTTCAGACTTCTAGACTGAAGAACTATGAGAGAACACTTTCTTTCCCAACTAAGTTTGTGGTAGTTTATTATGACAGCCACAGGAAAGGAGTACAACTCCCCGAGGGCTGCCCCTGTGTTAGGCATTGTACTGCTGCTACTGAATCAAGATGTCTCTGCCATGGAGAAGTTCAGAGCTGACAGATTACTCCAAGACAAGTCACTTCCTCTGTTCAATAAAGACTTCCTGGCACATTTCCCACATGCCATAGGGACTGAGCAAGACAGACCAGGCCCCTGCCTTTCTAGTGCCTACAGCTAGAGTTAATGTGGTCATGGTAGTTAGATTAGGGGTCTATGATCATGGAGTTTACAAGCCTTGTGTCAAGTCTGCTGCAAAAGCAACAGAGGCATATGGCAGACATGATGATAATTAACTCTGCTAGGCACTCTGAAGCACTGTTCTGATTTCAGAAGCAGCAATAGCTGGATTTGGGTGAGAGTGTTACAGTTTGCATGGTGCTGTCTCTGTGTTCACCTCACAAGACAGTTCTGAAAACCCAGGAAGGATGGGGAGTGGAGGTCTCCAGTTGACACACGTGAGATCCATGATGGTTCATTTCAATTGTCTGCCTGACCAGATCAGGAAGTTGAGGCACACTGTTGGGTATGTCCGTGAGGACATTTCCAGAGATGATTACTTGAGGGAGTAAGACCCGACACTTTCCCATAACATGAGGGTTAGGACTGAATGGAAACCCAGAAAAAGCAAGCCACCTGAGTTCCAGCATCTGTCTCTCATGCTTTCCTATCTACCTGGATGTGAGCAGGCAGCCTCACGCTCCTGTTGCCAAACCTTCCTTGCTTTGATGGACTGTGTGCCTTTAACATGTAAGCCAAAAATAAATCCTTGCTCCATGAGATTGCTTTCTGATGGGAATTTCATGATAGCAACAAGGAAAACAACTAATAAAAAACTAAGCAAGACTCAGGTGGGGAAGTCAGGTCATTAGTCATTTAAGGTTTTACAATATTTACTGAGTGCACCCTGTTCTAGGGTTTTATAATTGTTACTGAGTGTATATATCCTGTTCAGGGGGTTTTACAACATGTACTAAGTGTACCCTGTCCAGGAGTTTTACAATATTTACTGAGTATATATATTCTGGGGCTCCTAAATCTTGAGTTTGGGGACCAAACTCCCATATGTTGGCCCTGATATAAGTAAAGAACATTTCAAAGTGACGTCTCAGGATCCCACCTTGATGTTCACAGATTGTCCTAGGCAGTTTTGGATGAGGTCTGTGAGCACCCAGAGTTAGTCCGTACAGTAGACTGACTAATGGCTCCTTTAAGACCTTGAGTCCTGTTGTTTGCATGAATGTCATGGTTAGAAGGGACTTTGCAGGTGTGATAATAATGAACTTTTAATGGGGGAGATTTACTAGATTATTCCAGTTAGTTCGTTGAGACAACAGGGTTCTTAGGAAAGAAATGTAAGAAAGTCAGATGTTGGCTTTGAGAATTCAAGAGAGGTTAAATCCAAGGCAAGTAAGGCAGCCTCAGAAGCTAGATACGGCAAGGACATGATTTTCTCTTAGAAACTCCATGAGGAATGTGGAGTTGTCTTCATCCTGACACTAGGCTCCCATATTAATTACTTTTCTGTTGCTATGATAAAATACCCTGGCGAAAAGCAAATTAAGGAAGAGAGGGTTTATCCTGGCTCACTGTCCAGCATGGCAGGGGAGGCATGACAGCTGGAGCTCAGCCTGACAGTCAGGAAGCAGGCTGGTCAAGGAAGTAGAGAGAACAAGTGAAATATCAAAGGTCTTCCCCAGTGACGTACTTTCTCCGCAAGGCCCCATACCCTAAATGTGTTATATAGGCACAATGCCTATGAGAGTAACAATATTAATCTCACTTCTATATCAATAAGAAACTCGTACCAATAAAAACCTTAAATTTGAAATCAAAGTAAATTTTGTACCATTTAAGAAATTATAACTTCAGCTTAATAACAATTATACAGATTTCTACCAATAGGTTATGGCTATGCAATAAATCCAAGCTATTCCTCCCTGCTCCAACAAAACCACTACTTTTCCCTAGAAAGACAGCCAAATATTAACCACCTCAGTCCCCAAGCCCAGGGAATAGGGGCACCAACTCTTCATTAACTTCTTCAAGCTGATTATGGGCATTGGGATATTAGAAGAGGGGCAGGGGGAAGAGTAAATTGATAAGCCTCTGACGTCTGTGTCTTCACTGCATACAGCTGAGATTCCAGGACATCAGAGGTTCGAGCAGGTCTTGATGAGCAGATACACCAAGGCTGTGTATTCTGCAATATACAAATTTCAAGACAAATTTTAGTATCAAGATATTTTTTGTTTGAATTCTGGAATCTAGTCTTCTGGTGGCCTGTCTCTATCATATCTAATCCATATAATTCTGGGAGTTTCTCTGAGGGTGTGCTTCCACCATCCTCCCATTCCCGCCTCCCTGCTCTTAAATTCCCCAGCACTAGGGAATCCAAATTATTGGGTACCATGGCCCTCCACTTCCACTGATGCCTGACAAAGCCACCCTCAACTACCTATATACAGGTGAAGCCATGAGTCCCTCCCTTTGTGTTCTCGGGCTGGAGGTTTTAGAATGGCTATTCCAGCTTGTTTCTTAAGACCATTTGCTTGAAAAATTGTTTTCCAGCCTTTTACTCTAAGGTAGTATGTGTCTTTGTCACTATGGTGGGTTTCCTCTATGCAGGAAAATGCTGGGTCCTGTTTATGTATCCAGTCTGTTAGCCTATGTCTTTTTATTGGGGAAATGAGTCCGTTGGTGTTAAGAGATATTAAGGAACAGTGATTATTGCTTCCTGTTATTTTTGTTATTAGAGGTGGAATTATCTTTGTGTGGCTATCTTCTTTTGGATTTGTTGGAAGAGGATTACTTTCTTGCTCTGTCTAGGGTATAATTTCCCTCCTTGCACTGGAGCTTTCCCACTAATATCCTTTGTAATGCTGGGTTTGTGGAAAGATATTGTGTAAATTTGGTTTTGTCATGAAATATCTTGGTTTCTCCATCTATGGTAATTGAGAGTTTTGCTGGGTATAGTAGCCTGGGCTGGCATTTGTGTTCTCTTAGGATCTGTATGATGTCAGTCCAGGATCTTCTGGCTTTTATAGTCTCTGGTGAGAAGTCTGGTGTAATTCTTATAGGTCTGCCTTTATATGTTACTTGGCCTTTTTCCCTTACTGCTTTTAATATTCTTTCTTTGCTTTGTGCATTTGGTGTTTTGATTATTATGTGACGGAAGTTATTTCTTTTCTGGTCTAGTCTATTTGGCGTTCTGTAGGCTTCTTGTATGTTTATGGGCTTCTCGTTCTTTAGGTTAGGGAAGTTTTCTTCTATAATTTTGTAGAAGATATTTATTAACCCTTTATGTTGGGAATCTTCACTCTCATCTATACCTATTATCCTTAGGTTTGGTCTTCTCATTGTGTCCTGGATTTCTTGGATGTTTTGTGTTAAGAACATTTTGCATTTTCTTTGACAGCTGTGTCAATATTTTCTATGGTATCTTCTACCCCTGAGATTCTCTCTTCTATCTCCTGTATTCTGTTAGTGATGCTTGCATCTATGACTCCTGATTTTTTTCCCTAGGTTTTCTATCTCCAGGGTAGTTTCCCTTTGTGATTTCTTTATTGTTTCTACTTCCATTTTTATGTCCTGGATGGATTTTTTCAATTCCTTCACCTGTTTGGTTGTGTTCTCTTGTAATTCTTTAAGGGATTTTTGTGTTTCCTCCTTAAGGGCTTCTACCTGTTTACCTGTGTTCGCCTCAAATTCTGTGAGAGTGTTATTTATGTCCTTCTTAAAGTCCTCTATCACCATCATTAGAAGTGATTTTAAATCTGAATCTTGCTTTCCTGCTGATGTGGGGAATTCAGGACTTTCTAGTATGGGAGGGAGAACTAGGTTCTAATGATGCCAAGTAACCTGGGTTGCTGATGCTTATGTTCTTGTGCTTGCCTTTCGCCATCTGGATCACCTTAGCACTACCTGCCCTGTCTTTTACTCCTGGAGCCTGTCTTTCCTATTATCTTGGTTGTTTCAGAGCTGTGTGGGCTGGGTGTTACTACTAGGGTTAGAGCTGGGACCCAAGATCTGCTCAGTGCTTGGGCCCAGACCGGAAGGAACCAGTGCATCTTCTCAATGACTCTTGCTCAATGACAGTGCTCTGAAGGCCCCATATCCTAAAGACTCCATAACCTTCCCAAACAGCATCACTGTCTTAGGGTTTTTATTGTTGTAAGAAAACACCATATCCAAAAGTAATTTGGAGAGGAAAGAAAAAAAGTCTGTTTCAGCTTATAGTTTCATATCTCAGTCCATCACCATAAGGAAGTCAGGGCAGGTACACAGGGCAGGAACTCAGAGGCAGGAACTGATGCAGATGCCATGTGTACTGGCCTGCTCAGCCTGCTTTATTAAAGAACTCAGAACCACCAGCCCAAGGTTGACATCACCCACAATGGGCCAGGCCCTTCCCCATCAATCACTAATTAAGAAAATGCACAACAGACCTGCCTATAGACCAGTCTTATGGAGGCATTTTCTCAATCCAGAGTCCATCTTCTCAATGACTCTTGCTTGTATCAAGTTGACATAAAACTAACCAGTACAACCCACCAACTAAAAACCAAGTATTCAAATGCATGAGCCTCTGTGGGGGCGGGGCATTTCTCATTCAGATCAGAATAGCTCCTGGACTCCAATATGAGGATATGATCTATCTATGTTGTTTTGGTAGCTACATCTGTGGCAATCTATTGGCACAACAATGGGAAACTAAATCAAACAGTCTCTTTGCTTCTTAAGAGTGACTTTAAGGCTAGGACTCTATCTTCTTACTAAGTTCCTTTCAACACCAACTTGCCAGAGCTGCTGTGTGAATCAGTCTTGTGCAAGGTTCTTTTTCTCTGGCACCATCACTCACTGGAATTTCCTGTCAAGGCAAACAATACCCTCAACTTGTTTTTACCAATGGAAGATACTGGAATAGAAAACTCACTGAACAGGAGAGAGACAGGCCCGTGGCACCTGGATTTTAGCTTGCCTGATAGAACTGGGAGGAATCATCATGTGCACTGTTGTTGGTAGCAATAGCAACAGTAACTGGTCCTAATTAAGGTAGGACGTCAGATAATACTGTTGTGTTGGCAATGCACCACACACTCTAGCCTTTTGCACACATCTTTAAATCTTCATAAGAGCCTGGAAGGTGTCTGCTTTGCTTATTTATGGAGCATAAGGAGCTAAAGGAATTGTTTGAACGGCAGAATCAGAACCCACAGCCAGACAAGGCTGACAGGAGAGTGTCCTCTCGACTGGACTGTAAGCATTTTGATTCATGTTATTACAGATAGCTGCAGGGAGTAGCCTCACTTCCACTGCTCAGGTGAGGAAGGTAAAATCAGCAGATCCAAGAAAAAGCCAGATGTCCCTGTTAAATGCCCATGCATGATATAACCACAGGTGAGGTCCTAGCCCAGCATTATGGGGGAGTGACTGCGGTAAGGAGAGGGGTGGCATCTACAGAAAGGTGGCTGTGTGTCCTCCAGGGAGGGTGTTAGTGAATGATCATTGCTTACTCCTCATAACAATGACATGAGGTGACACTGGAGAGGCTTAGGAACTTGTTTCAGGTCCCATAGCTTATAAGAGTGGACAGCCATGTCAGGGCAAGAGTGATCTCTACTCTAGGCCTGAGAGCGTCTCAGAGTTTACTGAACACAGCTTCCCTGCCACTTCCTGTTCATGAGGTGGAGCTGCTCTGGAACCTCTGACTTAGGACACTTGATCTGCACCATCCGTTGAATTCTCCTGCCAGGAACCACCCCAGACACACCAGGTATCAGAGGTTTGAATTTTCTAGAATAAATCAACTAAATTCTCAAAGAGCTGTTGAAACATCATCATCATCATCATCACCATCACCACCACCACCACTGAAAGGATGGGGACCAATAGTGGAAGGGGATGTCTCAGGGGGCCCATGCCGAGGCATCCCTTCCATCTGAGGGACCAGCCACACGATGGTATAACATAGAATAGAGTTCATTCAGGGCATGGGGAGGAGAGCCAGGAGGATAGGAGAGAGAGAGAGAGAGAGAGAGAGCAGAGGCCGGCCATGACCACGTGACCACGTGGAGAGAGGGGGAAGGGAAGTGGGGAGGGAAGACGGCAATCTGCAGGCATGGGAGTAAGGGGGCAAGAGAGAACAAGAGAGAGAGAGGAAGGGGCAGGCAGCCCCTTTTATAGTGGGCAGGTCTACCTGCCTGTTGCCAGGTAACTGTGGAGAGGAGCATACCTGGCCACTGCCAGGTAACTGTTGGAGGTGGAGTTTATACAGAATATTAACAACCACCACCACCACCAGTAAAAAACTGAGATTTCTTTTTTTCAGTTAGATGACAAGTTTTGTGGCAATGTGCTTCCGCTCTGTCTGTGGAAGACCTGAAAGAGCTTCTGTCATTGCTAGGTGACTCTTCTGAACACTGATGTACTTCACTTCCCGACTCAGACACCTCACTTCCAGCCCATAAGCTTCCCTTGGCCAGCTACCAAGCTCTGCCCATTGGTTTTCTCAACACGGTTTCCTAATTAAATCTTTAGGGCCTTTAATTATCACAAAACATGGGATGAAACAGGAAGAAGGCTGGGAGAGGACCAGCTGTGGCTAGCGGGGAAGGTCAGACCTTGGACTTCCTCCAAGGTGAAGACACACAGCTCTGGGGTCAATGGCATTAAATGGCTCTTGGGTTGAGCCATCAGTGAGGAAGACCCAAGAAGGGGTCCCCTAGTTGATTTTAAAGTTGAGCTAAGAAAAACTTACTTTATGCAAACGACCAAGTCACACAACAAGTGTGAGCTTCTGCCTTGACTAAAGCAGGCATCTTGTCTGCTCTGGGCAGCGAGAGGTGAGGCTACAGAGGCTCTTTGGCATGACCCCCATGGCGACCAGCTCCAAAAAGCATGCATAAAGATATTCAGAACAGAATTGACAAGGAGAGCCTTGGTCTCTCCTCCTTTTGATCTCCAAGAAGGAGAGCCCCTCACACATCTACCTGCCTCTGAGGTAACAGAGCTGCTGGGAGGACTCTGTAAACCCCAGGTACCTAGCTCTAAGGCAAGAGGAGCCTGGGGGGATTTTCTCTTTGCTGTTTACTCAAAGCACTGAACTTTGTTTAACTCTCTACCTGCTGTTTGTCCTTCCATCCAGAGCAAAGCCTTCCAGCAGTTCTCAGCCTGAAACTGAACAGTTCTGAGAATGTTTTGTAGCTTGCTGGGCACAATTGAGAGGTGAGAAACCTTACCATCGATCCTTAGGTTATATATAGTGTATACTGTGAAAGGGGACGCCCTAGTGTCACTGTCAGTACAAAGAGGAGGACCTTGTCTCTCTGATTAGTAGTACGTTTATGAAGACAGGCCTGCCTGTGAGCCCAGATCTTTAAAACATTGGCAAGTGAAGAAAAGCAGCCTGAGAGAGAAAACACATACCTTCCCAGGGAACCTCCTGAGAACCTTCCCCTGGGGTAGGCTTCACCAAGGGTGAATACCATATGAAGACTGGAAACTTCTTACATCCTAGGTAGAAATGGGCCATTTTCTGGTAGAGGGACACCAAGTAAATATTACTTTCTCGTCCCTAGTTTGCAAGAATGTATGTGAGTGTGGTTGAGAGATGTTTGGGATTAAATTGTGCCCACTCTCACAATTCATATGCTAAAGTTCTACCTCCCAGCAATCTAGAATATGACCATATCCATAGATAGGGTCTTTGTAAAGGTAATCAAGTTAAAATTATGTCATTAGAGAGGATGCTAATCCAATGGCTGGTGTTTGTGTGAGACCAGGACAATGGCTCAGTCAATAGTGTGCTTGCCTTAAAAGCACCAGGACATGATTTTGAGCCCTAGAACCCATGTGAAAAGCCAGAAATGATGGCACATGCCTATTGTCCTAGCACGAGGTGGCAGAGACAGGAAGATCTAATCAGTATGTTCCAGGCCAAGTAAGAGCCTTACCCAAAAGACAATGTAGACAGCACTCGAGGGTGACATTTAAGGTAGACCTCTGGCCTCCACTGCACTCTGTTGTTTGTGCACATACCTGTTCATGAATTAACACACACACACACATACACACACACACACAGAGAGAGAGAGAGAGAGAGAGAGAGAGAGAGAGAGAGAGAGAGAGA
>NW_021620939.1:681928-702038 GCF_004785775.1 Grammomys surdaster | reverse complement strand
AGAGAGAGAGAGAGAGAGAGAGAGAGAGAGAGAGAGAGAGAGAGAGAATGAATGAGAATAGACATGCCAGAGGAAAAGACTACATGGAGGTAGATATACAGAGAAGCAGGCACTGTAGGCCATGGCAAGGCAGACTCTTTCCTCATAGCCCCCAGGAGAAGCCAGCTGGCCCCTACTCTGAGATGGTGTCCTGGTTAGTTTTGTCAAGTTAACACAGGTTCGAGTCATTTGAACAGAGGGAAATCTCAATCGAGAAAATCCCCCACCAGACTGGCCTTTGAGCACGCTTGTGATGCACTTTGGTAAATTTCCTTGATTACTGATTGGTGTGGGAGCACCCGTCCCACTGTGGATGTTGCCATCCCTGGGTTGCTGGTCCTGGGATGTATAAGAAAGCAGGCTGAGCAAGCCAGTAAACAGCACAGACTCTAGGGTTCTGACCTGATTGAGTTCCTGCCCTGATTTCCCAGAGCGATGGACTGTATGTAACTGGAAGGGGAAGCTGAAATAAACCTTTTCCTCCTCAAATTGCTTTTGATTATGGTGTTTTATCACGACAGTAGTGACCCTAACTACAACAGATAATTTGAGATCTCATTATTGCACACTAATAGGATTTCTTAAGGTGGAACAAAATAATCCCACAAACAACATGAAGTGAACCAAACCAAAACAGGAAACAGAATACCATCCCTACCTCCACCTTCACCCACTAGCATACAAAAATGCTGTGGCTAGCTAAAATTTCAGGCCTTGGAGAATAAACAAGACTTTCCAGAAAGCACTATGAAGCTGCTTGGGCCCATGCTGGTACCCTTTCCCACTGACCTTTCTTTGCATGCAGAAAGGACAGATAGTTTGCCAAACTCAATTAGAAGACAAGGAGAGATTCTTCATTAATTTTTAAAAGTAATCTCCAAGGCTCATTAAAAACTGTGTCATGCCTGTAGTTCAGGGTTATCTTCTGGAGTCCCATGCCTGCCTTTCTGATAGGAGGGAGGATTCAGACAGGCTAAGACTGCATAATCCACAAGGCATGAAAGCCCAGTACCCACTAGCACTTATCACATGTTGTGATGGTTTGTATATGCTCAGCCCAGAGAGTGGCACTATTAGAAGTTGTGGCCTTGTTGGAGTAGGTGTGGGCTTGTTGGAGTAGGTGTGTCACTGTGAGTATGGACTTTAGGACCCTAATCCTAGCTGCCTGGAAGCCAGTATTCTGCTAGCAGCCTTCAGATGAAGATGTAGAATTCTCAGCTCCTTCTGCATCATGCCTGGATGCTGCCATGTGTCCACCTTGATGATAATGGACTGAACCTCTGAACCTGTAAGCCAGCCCCAATTAAATGTTGTCCTTATAAGAGTTGCCTTGGTCATAGTATCTGTTCACAGCAGTAAAACCCTAACTAAGACACATGTCTATGAAGGATAACTGTTATTTTCTCTAATCCTCCAAATCCTGCCTAATAGATGCCTTTTAAATTTGTGGGTATTGATGGTGTTTATGTGCTTATGTGTACATACATGTTTGCATGTATGTACACATGTATGTGCGCATGCATGTGGAGGTCACAGGTATTGACTTGTTGGGGTGTCTATCCCAATTTCTCTCCACCTTACTTTTGGACACACGATTCCACACTGAACCTGTTGCTCACTAATAGAGCTCAGCTGGCTTGACAGCAAGTCCCAGATATCCTCCTATCCCTTCCTGTTGGAATATCAGAGATAACTCCAAAGTTCAAGTTGGATTTGATCTTTCTAAAAGCCCAGGGGAGTTCTTGCTTCCTCTAACCTGGGCATCATGTACAGCTGCTTTTGTCCTGGCAACAGTTAACTTCTTCCTCTTGCCCCGCTGCCCAACTCCTCCTGTAGGCTTCACTCCTGTGTCAGCCCCTCCTATGCAGACCTGAGATCACTGCACTGACTTTTTGCTCTTGCTCTCAGACCATGTTCCCACAAAGGGGCAGCACGAGGAAGCAGGATGAGCAGTGTGCCAGTGAATTTGATCAGAGATTGGAATCTCCCCTGCAACTCAAGTCCCCAAGTTGACCTCCAACTAATCTAGTTTCCATCATTGCTTTTCAACTTAGCCTTCAAATTATTCATCAGACAGAGGAATTGTCTTCTATCAAGGCACCGACACCTCCATCCTCAATGCTACAGCTGTGGGTCTATATAATAGTTTGGAAAATCAACTTGGCTGTGCAACTCTGAAGGGCTCAGGTCCTCAGGAAGATCCATCATCCCTGAGCCTCCAGTCAGCACTCTGTGCTCACAGACTGTTGACTCAGCCAACACTGGAGAGCCCTGTCGTTTCCACAGTCTCTGATAGTTTTCCTCTTTTGGGGATGCATTGTTTGGCTGTGCAGTGGTTCTCAAATGTCCAGGGACAACAGAACCACCTGGAAAGTTTGTTAAAACTAGGCTGCTGGCTCCACTCCTAGAGTTTCTGACTCAATAGTATGGGCCCAAGTATGACAACACCTTGCATTTCTGGGAATGTGGTAGGTGGTGCTGATGCTGCTGGCCCAAGAATCACATTTTTAGAATCAGTGTAAGAATGTAAGAGTATTAACAGTCTGCTTAATCTGAATGTAGGCTAACATTTTATTAAATTGACAATTATGTTCATATTGTTCATGCATTCAACAAATATTCACTGGTCACCTATAGACTACCAGGCTTTGGAGATTGTCTCATGCTTTGGCTTAATGTTAGCTTTGTCAGATATCTGAGTGGCTACTGATGCTTTCTTCTAGATTCTACTTGCTTTAGGATCTGCTTTTAAACTCAACTTGACTTTCAGTTTGTGTCTATGTTTGCCTGAGAGCTGTGTTTCTTGCAGGCAGCAAACTGTTAGATATTGCATTTAAATTAATCAGTCAGTCTGCACCTTTTAACTAGAGAATTAGGCTATTTATATTCAAGGCCACAATGGAAACATATGGAGGAATTTCTGTCATTTTGTTATACTGATATTAGCATCTTTACTAATTCTTGTTTGCTCTTCTGTAATGGCAGATTCTTATGAATGTTCTCATGGTCTTGCTTACCTTCCTTTGCTACATGCAGGGTCCTTTTATGCAGTGTTTGTATTACTGTCTTGATGGCTAGAAAATTCTTCCATTTATGCTTTTCTTGGGAGCTCTTTATTTTTCCTTCAGTTCTGAAGGATAACTGCTATAATTTCACTCAACTGCTGTTTTCTTCTAGTACAAGAAATACATCATTCCTTGACCTCCCTGCTTCCAGAGTCCCTGTTGAGAAATCTATTATTCTAATGGATTTGCCATTAGAAGAGAGTTGACACTTCTCTTTTGCAGATCCCAATGGATTCCTTTCTTCTGTCTTCTTGGCATTTTAACTTAACTTGATGTGAATTTCTGGGCATGCCTGTTTGGGATTCTAAATGCCTCTTGTACTTGGATCTCCAACACTGCTTGAGATTTGGGGAGTATCCTGTTATTTCACTGAATAGATTTTAAATTTGAGCCTTGATGTCTTCTGTGTCAAAAATAAATGTATTTGTCCCAGGGACTCATATATTCTGTACACAATTTCTTATTTTTATTGTTTTATGGATGTTCTAATGAATGAACCTTATGTTCAAGCTGCAGATACTTTCAACTGAGGGTTTTTTTTTTTTTTTTTTTGGTTTTTCAAGACAGGGTTCCTCTTTATAGCCCGGGCTGTCCTGGAACTCACTCTGTAGACCAGGCTGGCCTCGAACTCAGAAATCCACCTGCCTCTGCCTCCCAAGTGCTGGGATTAAAGGCGTGCGCCGCCGCCACCACCCGGCTTGAGGGTTTTAGTTTTAAATTTGACTTATTTTCACTTCTAAGATTTCTGTGACTCTTTTTTTCAAGAAGTCTATTTCTTCATTGAACTTCTTACTTATGACATTTATTGTTTGTTCATTGGGTTATTTTTCTGTATTGTCTTGTAATCCATCTCTTAGAAAGCAAACTCTTGAGCTGTTTGGTATCTTACCTACTTCTATATGCCCAAGGTTAGTTATTGAGAATCTCAAACTTTGGAAGGAGCCATATTGGTTTGTTTTTGCATAGCACTTGTGTTTCTATGTTGAGATTTGAGCATCTGTTTGGATGCATAGGTTTTCCACTGCTATGTTTGAGCTGTTTTAGGAACCAGCCTTCTTTTATCAATAGGTTTTGGGCTGTCAGGTTGTTTAGAAGTATTAAATACATTCTTGTTGGGTTTTGTCATTAAGTTTTCCTGTTGTTTCATTGATGGTAATTTGTGTATTTGGACACAGTCGAAGTGCATCACATCCTCCTGGGGATATTTCATTCCCTGTGGATGTCACAAGAATGGGGTACTTCTAGGCAATCGGACAGACGCATAGTAGTGCAGTGAAGATGGAGTAGGTGGAGTATGCCCTGTGCTTACTCATCAGTCCTGCTGACAGTATACTGTCAGAGAGTGTGAGAGTGGCCTGTGCTGCAGTCTCTCACAGGTGTGGTACCCACAGGACTTTTGTTGTTTCTCTTTGCTGTGGCTCTCTGGGTGAATGTTCAGGAAGAGGTCTTCATCATCATCCCCCCATAGCTAGACCTTCATGGATCCTGACTGTTGGCTGTTTTCTGAAAAGCTCTCCTGTTCTTCAAGTTTAAGTCCCACTGAAGTTTGAGTAAGGTGGTTGTGTGTGTGTAGAGTATCTGCTAATCTTTGTATGGGCTGAGAGCAAAGCTCAGAGCAGAGCATCCATAAGTGCATTTGAAGGCATGTTTGATCCCCAGCAACAGGTAGAAAGGAGAAAACAGATAGCAGTGGTTATCACATATAGGCATGAACACATACAGAAGGAAAAGACAAACCAAGTACAAGTCTAATATCCATAATTCTGACTGAAGGGACACTAGCCTGCAAACATGGCTCTGGTCAGCCTTACCCTTCTCCACTCCCCCCAACCCCCATTCCCTCTGCCTTGCTAAAAGCCATTAGATTACATTCCTAAAGCTAGCCACCAAGGTTCATTCCCTTATTTGGCCATTTCCTCCCCATAGGCTGACTACCGAGGTCCATCTATCAAAGTATTGAAGTCTGGAATCAAAAGCTCCCTTTAGCTCACCTAATTAACATGCCCAATTAAAATTAAACACCTCATCCTAACATGGAATTTCTCCTTTTCCCTTTACAAACTGCCATTTGCCATGCGTTTGGCCATGTCTGTGTCCTCTCTATCCAGAGGCAGTCCTTTGTCTCCCAGGACAAATAATACCCTTCACCCCTCTGCCTTGTTTCCTTTCCCTTCTCCCTCATCCTCTATTTTCTGTCTTTGTTTCTTATTTTCTGTCCTTTGTCCCTCTGGGGCAAATACATCTCCTCTGTGTTGAGAACTTGGTCTTGGGATATCTTGAGCTGACACCATTCTCTTCCCTGATGACAACAGGAAGGATAGAGAACAAGCAGTAGAGACCAACATGTTTCAGTTTCAAATACAAGCAAAGGATCACAAGTGCTTGTTGCCAAGCACGATGACCCCAATTCAAATCCAAGGCTCACATGGGGGAAAGAGGGAACCGACTCCCACAAGCCAACCTCTGACCTCTCATCACTAAATAATGAATCTAAGAAAAAATTAAATTTCCTTAGAGAGAAGATAATTGAAATAGTAACATAAAGGAAAAAAAAAGGACATTTCAAGAAGTCTAAGAGATAAGGGAAGTGAAGCTCATAACAGGATAACACTGTGTGTGTGTGTGTGAGAGAGAGAGAGAGAATAAAACAATCAGATAATTTGACAAAAAGAAAGACTAACAACAATATATATTTAAACTTACAAAAAAAGATGTGTGCAAGAAGCAGTCAGTAATTTTTCAAAAAGGATCTTAAAATCTTAGAAAATAACAATAAAACGAAGAAAATGTTGCATCACCGCACACAAGAGTGAATAATCACAAGTTCTGCAATCCGGACGTGTCTCTATGGCTTCTCAGGCTGGGTGCCTCTTGCAGAGGTCAAAGAGTGGAGAGCAGTTGCCCTGTCATTTTTCTGTGTCGCTTGCTAGTAGGTCAGTGCTAGTGGTTTGGGACTTGAGCTGACTGTGATAACTTTGTCTCTCTGCTTCACAAGGCAGCATTGAACCCGAATCCCTCTGGATGGAGGCTACTACTGACAGATGGGCTGTACCTACTCACAGGACCACACTGATAGCTATGTTCTGCTGCTTCTTAGGGTCTCAAGAAATCCACCTGGAGGGTGGTGCAGCAAACTGTAGCACTTGGAGGAGGCAACAGAGAACACACCAGAACTCTGGTTTCTGGATCCTCTGTCTTACATGCGTCATGGGCTTGCTCAGTCTCCTGAAGTTATTTTATTGACTGTCCATTTGAGCTGCCATTCCTTAAAGAGAAAGTAGGCAGGTTCTTCCACCCTATTCTGTGTCACCCACCCTTAACCCAGTGCACATATTTGTCAGTGATTTTGCTTCAGTGGAGCAAAACCAGGGCCAATCTGGGCTACAAGGTAGAGGCCGTCTGGGACAGCATAGGAATATGTGTTATGGATTCTAGAAGAAAGGAAAATGTAGGCAGTTAGATTTTCCAAAGCAGCAAGCCCAGGCTTGACCTTCTCAAGAAGGTTCCTTGTCATAGCTCTAGTTTTTGTACTAAGAAATGCATAGGCCCTTTCAAGCACAGATGGGTCATAAGTTACACAGCTTCCAGGTCACCTTTGTTCTCTGTATTTCAGTGCCAACTTTCCCAGCTACGTCTCCCCTGCTTCCCCTGTTAGCCCATCCCTCTGCTACACCATGAAGCTGCTGTTGGCTTGGCATTCTTTCTCTGCCTTCTGTTCCTATAATCAGCATCTTTGAGTCTCTCCATCTCTGTCTGTCCAACAAACACTTTAGTACATTTCTTCAGTCACTTTGCTGAGAAGGTGGCTTCTGGATGTTTTGATTGGGAGTCCCAGAGAAGCTGGAATGCTCTGCTTGCTTCTACTCTACCCTTCTGGCTCTTCCTGGTCAGTAGAATTTCTTGACCACGAAATTGTTATTTATAAGCAAATGTTCTGAGCATCTATGCTATGAGTTCAGAAGACTCTTCAATGAGGAGAGGAGAGACAGGCACAGAACTGATTCCTCCACAGGTAGAGGCACCTACTCTGGCTTAGCCATGAAGAAGAGCCTTCCTGAAGGGGACACCTGAGTGGGGTGGCAAATAATGGCAAATTAGCCAAGTAAAATTGAGAGAAAGTATTCTAGGCAGAGGAGAGCCAGAGGTAAGAGCTGAGGTCACTTGAGTGTCACCATGTGTTCAGGGATCTTCAGACACTTGATGTTAGAGGCTAGAGTGACTGAAGATGAGGCTGGAGGGACCATGGAGTCTGGACTAGAGGTTCTTTCCATATTCAAGAGAAGTAGAATCTTAGGCACTGTGGTAGTTAATCTTGATTGTTATGTTTTTTTAAACTTAGGACCATCTAGGAGACACATTACTGGTCATGCCTGTTGAAGGTGTTTCCAAAAAGGTCTAACATTCAGTCCACCCTGAATGTGGAACACACTTGATCTGAGATCCTGGACTATAAGAAAGGAGACAGTGACCACCAGCATTCCTTCCTCTCTTTCTGCTTACTGACTGTGCGTGCAATGCAACCATGGTCTCATGCTCCTGCCTCCACACTTGCCATCCCGGTGCACTGTATCCCTCTTAAACAGTGAGTCCAAATGACCCTCTCCTTCCTTAAGTTGCTCTTGCCGGGCGTTTTGTCATAGCAGATAGGGAAATGTAACGAATACAGGCATCAAATGGGGAGCTCCGGAAGCCTCAGGAATAGGAATGTCATGAGATCTGCATTCTCTTTGGGTGGTGGCTGTAGGCAGTGGATCAGGGGCAGGCAGTCTGCACAGTATTTGTAGCAATACTTATTAATCCCATTGTTGCACATTATCATTAGCTGAGGGATAGAACTTACCTGCAACAGTGAAATCGTCTACATATTTTGCTTGCTGTCTTGGATTTCTCAAGCCCAGCTTTTGGCCACCAGTCACAGGCCCGTTCAGTCTCCTGAAGTTATCTTGTTGACTAATCACACCTGAGCTGCCATCCCTTAAAGGGAAAGCAGGCAAGCTCCTCACTCTGTTCTGTGTCACCCTCCCTAAACCATTGCATGGGTTTTCAGTGAGTTTGCTACAGTGTAGTCAAGCCAGGGCCACTCTGGGCTACAAGGTAGATGTTTTAATTAAGGATAATTCCTGGAGCTCTAATTAAGACAACAAAAGGTTTTAATGGTGATCAGAGGCGCTTGTTTTCTCCAGGTCCACGGGGCTGAAAGACCCCAAGAACCTCTCTCTGTTCCAGCCAGTGTTGGCACCTCCTCCTAATGCTTGGCTGGCCCAGGTGTGGGAAGATGCGAGTTTACAGATGTCCGGATGCCTGCGGCTGACATCAGCTTGAGTATCTTCTCTAAATGGCTGCTCCCAGGAACGGGCTGCTAACCCGGAGGAGTGTAAACTTAGGTGGATATCTAACAATGTCCCTCAAAGCTCTGTCCCCTAGTTATTCAATCAAAGGCTGATCAAGGCACTGCTGTGAGGGCACTCTGGAGAGGTAATTAGAGTTGCTAATTAACTGGCTCCTAGCTAGGGAGATGAGCCTGAGTTGTTCAGGTGGGGCAACTGTAGTTCAGAGAAGGGCAAGAGAGGTAGGAGAACTGCAAGCAGACAAATTTGATGATGTGCTTCTACTAGCCACCAACAAGGACCAAAGAGAAGTTTCTAGAAGTCAAGAGTACCCCAGCTCTTAGTAAGAGTACAAGAACCTCAGTTGTACAACCCCCAAGGAATTAAGAGTCTGACAACAGCCTGAATAACAGCATGGATGCAGTTCTTCACTTAGAGTCTCCATAAAACAAAAACAAAAACAAAAACAAAAAGCCTTCTGTCCTTCTCCCATCTGTCTTCCTCTTTACCTCAAGTCAAAGCTGGTTAGAGGGTTCAGGCTCCAAAGCTTACAAACAGAGGGTCTTTGTTGCTTGTGATGGAGGATTGATTTGGATGAGTACTGATGACGACTGAGAGATAAGCAAGAACCTCGTCCCAACTGGTGGGAGGTTTCCTGAGAGACAAGCTTCAGTCACTCAGTGGTTCTGAGTGTGGTCCTGTGTGTCACCTTGGAATAGATAGCAATGTGAGTCCTTGAGCCCCACCTCAGGCCTGCTGAATTAGAGAGTGATGGGGGTGGGCGTGAGAGGAGGCAGAAACTACGTTTTCATAAGTCCCTAAGTGATTCTGATGCCCAGTCATCTTGGAGACCACTGGTGGATCTCTATCATGGTAAGTATCAACTTTAGGAACACCTGGGAAGCTCCAAAAGTTGTAGCCGTCAAGATTGTATGTGTAACCAATCTACTCAGTGTTTCTGGGAAGTTAGCAATATTTAGTGTTCTCTGTGCCTGGAATGTATATGGGAATTGCTACAAAAAAAGCCTGGTACATATTTGGAGCTTGGTGAGCAGTGTCTAACTAGATGGATGGCCATTAGCACTTCGGCAAGAATCCCTGATTTTAGGGGATTACTTCCTATTACAGTAACCCCCAAACCTGGCCCTGTGAGGTTTCAGAGTAGTCTCTGTGTCTCAATACCCCTCAATGGGTATTGAGACTGTATGTGACCACAATAATGTTTTCTCGTTTGCTTTGCAACTTTTTTTTTTGAGATAGGGTCGTCATGGAACTTGGAGCTCACTGATATGGGTAGTGTGCCTAGAGGTAAGCTTTAGAGATCTGTTTCTCCCTCCCAAGGACTGAGAGATGCATTGTTACCCCTGGGTTTTTACATGGGTGCTCTGATCTGAACTCAGGTCCTGATGCCTGCACAGCAAGCAGTTTCCAGCTGGGCCAGCTCCCCAGATGGCTTGCTGACTTTTGAGAGATGTCAGCTTTGGTCCAAGTATGTTTAAAAAAGAAATCTCTAGTCTGGCCTATTTATGGTTCTTGGAAAAGGACAGAGATGAAATACAAGAATGGGAATGCACATTAGTAATGATTGCCATTTTCTCTAACATTCCTGCTTTCAGCCCCAGCCTGTGGAAGGGAAGGGATCCTTTCTGAGACATGGGAACGAACGACATCATCTTTATCCCATTACCTGACTTTCTCCGCAGGGCTGGGCAGAGCTGGCACATCCATCCAGGCTATTTTTCTTCTCTCACTGATACTTTCTGCCTTCAGGTAAACTGACAGCCACCGCATGGCCTAAATACAAGCAGCCAGGCTTCCTCATGAGATAAATAACAGACACTTTAGATCACAAACCTTCAGGTGCCCCACCCCCAAATCAGGCCATGTCCCCTCCCCCAGTTTCTCATTAAACAACTGACAGGCCCCTTCAGAGACTCATCAGAACACAGTGGGAAAAGAAAGCCAGCAAGTTTGACATGTCCCCCTTTTAGCTTCAAGAGAGGTTTATGTTCTGGGCCTCTTGGCACTCGGATCAGGTCAGACTAAATCACATGGCATGGACCTTGTCTCCACCCTCTAAAATCCTATGTGAGTAAGGGACGTCCTTTGTTTCCCAGGAGCTGAAGGGCCTGCCTCTACTTTCAGGACCTCTTACATGCTGTTCATGGCAGCTATCTCTCCTGGTCCTCTTTGCTTGCATCTGTTATAATGCAACTTCTCTTGTGCTTTGAAAAGAAGTCTTGTCCAGAGACTGCTCCACCTGGGTATCCATCCCTTGTGCAGTCACCAAAGGTAGACACAGATGTGGATGCCAAGAAGTGTCTGCTGACAGGAGCCTGATATAGCTGTCTCCTTAGAGGTCTGCCAGAGTCTGACATATACGGAGGCAGATGCTCACAGCTAACCATTGAGCTGATCAAGGGGTTCCCAATGGAGGAGTAAGAGAGAAGACTGAAAGAGCTGAAAGGGTTTGTGGCCCCATGAGGAGGGCAACAATACCAACCAACCAGAGCTCCCAGGGTCTAAACCACCAGCCTGGGAGCACATAGGGAGGGACCCATGGCTCCAGCTGTATATGTAGGGGAGGATGACAGTGTCAGGCATAGGTAGGTGAGGAAGTCCTTGGTCCAGTGAAGGCTGGACGCCCCAGTGTGGGGGAAATCGTGAGTGGGGAGGTGGGAGTGAGAGGGTGGGTCGGGACATATCCCCATTGAAGCAGGAGGAGGGGGGATGTGGTAGGGGGTTCCTGGATGGGAGGGGAAGGGGATTACATCTGAAATGTAAATAAAATATCCAATAAAAAAAAAAAAAAGAAAAGAAGTCTTGTGTTTTGAAAGGAAGGTATTCTCCCTGTACCTGTCCCCCACCCCTTTTTTCTCTCTCCCCTTTCGAGGCCATCTCCTGCTGCTGTCTCTGGTATGATGTGCTGGCTAATTTTATGTCAATTTGACATAAGCTAAAGTTATCTGAAAGGAGGGAGCCTCAGTTTGAGAAAATGCCTCCATAAGATCGGGCTGCAGGCAAGCCTATAGGGCATTTTCTTATTTAGTGATTGATGGGGGAGGGCCCAGCCCCTTGTGGGTGGGGCCACCCCTGGGTTGGTAATCCTGGGTCTCTAAGAAAGCAGGTTGAGCCATGGGAGTAAGCCATGGGAGTAAGTCAGTAAGCAGCACCCCTCTATGGCCTCTGCATCAGCTTCTGCCTCCAAGTTCCCACCCTACTTGAGTTCCTGTCCTGACTTCCTTTATTGATGAACTGTGATGTGGAAGCACAAGGTAAATAAACCTTTTCCTCTCCAAGTTACTTTGGTCCTGATGTTTCATCTCAGGAATAGTAACCCTCACTAGGACAGAAGCTGATACCAGGAGTGGAGCATTACTCTGACAGACCTGATCATGATGTATTTTTTGAGAGGATTCTGGAAGACTTTGAAACTTTGGGCTTAGAAAAGTCATTAAGTGTTTAAAGCTTGATGAGCCGTTCTTTTTTTTAAAATTTTTATTTATTTTATTAAATCAAATCATAATTTTTACTTATTCACATAGGGGGTATAAACACAAAAAGGCAAGATGTGGGGAAGGGGATGACACTGGAGCATGGGTGTTCAGGGGGAGTACAGATATGCCCTTCTATACTTGGTGAGCCGGTCTGTGGGAACTTGGAAGATAAGAATGTTGGGAGAGATGCTGAGGAAAAAGGCCCGGTGTGTGAGCTTCAAAGGGAAGCAAAGCCTCTACCAGGCCGTTTATGTGAAGAATCTGTGGTGTCTGGCCAGCTGAAGCCACAATTAATAGGAAACCAGCACCATTGAAGTGAAACCTTCATGTTACTGGGACAATTGATTGATACTGTTCAGCTGAGAAATTAGCAGTGGTTAATAAGGGACAAGCGTCCTTGAGACAGAACCTGCTGGGAAACGTTTTCTCAGAATCAGCCTACGGAAGCTGTGTTCCAGAGGCGGCCAAGGTTGTACCCAGGTATTACTGATTTTGAAGGGATCATGGAGAAGAGCTGAGGCTTAGTACTGTAAGAGGCCAGAAGAGGCCACTGGTGAAGGTACAGGTGCAGTAGCAGTTAAAGGCCCAGGATTAATGGGCCATGTAGAGAAGTTGAGGCTTGACACCATGAAGAGAGCCCAAGACAGATTATTGGTAAAAGTTCAGTCTAGTTGCAGTGGATGGGCCCAGCATTTAGAGATGCCAATACTGTGGGATGACTGCCAAGAACAGCAGTAAGGGTAGAGTGGAGCCGGCCTGAGCTTAGAAGACAAGCTATATGTGCTGCAGAGGACAGACTAAAGTGACCCAAGCCCCTTGGAGGAGCCCAGAGGATCATGAGTGTGTCCCAGACACCGGACACTGAGTTATTTGCACAGTTGGAGTTTGGTTCTGCTCCAGATTGCTTGATTCAGACTGTGACTATATCCTGGTTATTCCTTCTCGAAGTAAGAATGTATTTAATTTATTTTTGATTTTATGGGAGCCTGTAGTTGAGAGACTTTAAACTTTTAAGACAGAGATATTTGGATTTTAAAAGATATTGGATGTTTATAAAGAGACAACTTTTAAAGTGTTTGAACTTGTAAGAGTGTGGGATCTTTTTAAAAATTTATAAGATGTTTTATATTGTGATGTCTTTATTTTTCCTTTTTTATTGAAAATAGATTTTATACTCATACAATATATCCTGATTAAGGTTTCCCCTTCATCTACTCCTTCCAGTTCCTCCTACCTCCTCTCCCATCGGATCTACTCCCAGTGATGCCTTTATTAAGGTGTTATCTTGGGGATAAACTGTGGAACTGCATAAGGGTATCTTGGATCATGGCTGGGCAGGGGCCTGGAACCCCAAGACTCCAAGGGAGAAGCAGCAGGTGTTCGGCCACGTCCCCAGAACCCAGGGTCCTGACATGTAGTCTTGTCTCCATAGACCTACATTGCTCAGTCACGTAGGCCATTACAGCCTCTCCCAAAGTGCACAGGTAGAGTGACTACAGGTCACAGGCCCTAGGGATTTACATACTAATGAAGGCCAGAGGGTGGAGCAAATTAAGCATTCTTCCCAGATTCTCCCCTTTTCCCTCCCTATTTAACTTAGGTCTGCCCTGAGATTCAGGGGGGTATGACCAGATCCACCTACCATCCGCCATGACAATAAACCCTTAGGAACCAAGGACTTTCTCATGTCATTGGGGCCTGCCGTCACTAGAGCCTCCAGCCTTTAGAACCCCAGACCTTTCTCCTATATTTGGGACCTGCCAGTGTGGAACGCCTCTAGGACTCCTCCACCACTGGGGCTTTTTTCCCCCACAATAAACAACAAAGGAAAGATTGTGGCTTGCCAGTGACATGTTTGTGTGTTAAGCTGCCATGGGATCAGTTGGGCTGGCTAGTACTGTGTCAAATTGACACAAGCTAAAGTTATCTGAGAGGAGGGAACCTCAATTGAGGAATTGCCTCTATAAGATTGGGCTGCAGGCAACACTATGAAGCATGTTCTCAATTAATGACTGACTGGGCGGGCTCAGCCCATTGTGAGTGGCATTATCCCCTGGGCTGAGGGTTCTGGGTTCTATAAGAAAGCAGGCTGAGCAAACCAATAAGCAGTAACCCTCCATGGTCTCTGCATCAGCTCCTGCTTCCAGGTTTCTTTCCTGTTTGAATTCCTGCCCTGAATTCCTTCAAAGATAAACAGTGATATGGGAGCATAAGAAGCTTTTTCCTCCCTAATTTCTTTTGGTCATGATGTTTTATTGCAGCAATAGTAACTTTAAATAGGACAGATGTTATATCTCTTGCAACTGATCTCCCACTCCTGATCATGACTCTACTCCCATGATCAGGGGCCTCTCTCCTAGCAAAGCTCATTCTAAAGGGTACTTGGTGCCAGCTCCCTTCTGTCAAATCTGCTGTTCTTGTTCACCTCTTTTCTGACTTATACAAAGACCCAGGGGGCAATTCTCAGCGCCACTGAGATGCTCTGGATGGGACTGGTAACAATTTATTCCACTGGAGTTTCCAAGTAGACCCACTGACTGGATGCTCACAAGTGGAGCCAGTCTACAAGTCTGTGGAAGTCACTGCACCCCAACATACTCTATTCACAAATGATGCTATTTCTAGAAGAAAATGTGTCTGGAAGTTGTTAGACACCAACTAGCATCAGCAAAAAGATTGTATCAACAACGCTGTATTACTGAGAGTAAAAAAGAAATGCAAACAGTTTGCAACAGTTACAAACCTATGGTCTCCCTTCTACTAACTTGAGTCCATTCTCAAAATTTTCTGCTGTTTCTGTTACCTTCAGCCCCTGATTTCCTAACTCACCTCCTTTCCTCTTGTGGCTTTGAGACATTTCATCTAGCTTGTTACCAAATGCTCTTCGGAATGCTTTTCTTTCTCTTCACCTCATAGTTGCAGCCATCATTGACTGCACCCCAGTTCATGAGGGGTGACTCATTGCAAACCAATCCAGGATGTTCTCTATTTCCCCTCTTGTGCTTTCAAGTGGTGGAGGAACACTAAGCAAACATGAGTAATGTGACATCACCAGGCTGTTTCTTAGTCTTCCTCTTGTGCCTGTTTTGTTTAACTCACCAGTCCATATGCTAATTAGCTTCAAAGTCTCTCAGAGTTACAGCTTGTGTTGATGCTAATTTGGAAAACAATGATAAAATTTACACACCAAATAACGACCCCCCTAATTCCCTTAGCAACTATCTCCAAATCTGATCCCAAATTTCATTTCATGTTGGGCAGAAGGTAAACTTGAAGAATCCATTTGAACAGATGCTAACAAAGCCAGACAACATCCTCTCTTCCATTCCTGGCACTGAGCTGCTCTCTGGGGTAAAGTCCTCAGTGCAGGACAACCTAGCCGCCTGCTTCCATTCAATCAACTAAGAGCTTTTTCTGTCCCTTCTCCAGCATGGAGGACCAGACAGAGGACTAGTAAAAAGAAATCCATGCCCATCTCTACCCAAAGAAAGCACAACTCCACCAGGAGAGCTCTAGCTGTGGTTTATTGATTCTTGAGAAATGCTAGAATATTCTTCAAGGGGTTTGTAATGCTTCATGCATTCCGAAGCCTGGACTTAAAGGGCACATGGCCTGGTGTGATGTTACCTGCCAACATGCTGGTATTTTCAAGCTGTCGGCAGATCTTCATGCTGGACTATGGATCCAGCATTGTAGGGTAGAGGGGGTTCAAATTGACACAGGTACCCTCAGCAGGAAGTGTCCCAGCCAGGCCTGTCTGAAACACCAGCCTTGGCTGCCACATCATTCTTTCTTCTGGAGATACTGTGGGCCTTGTCCCCACTTGTTGTTAGGAGAGGTGGTGGATGAGAGAAACCTGACCTTTAATGCCAGACACCAGCACAGTGATGTAGGACTGGGTTATCCTCCCAGACTTGAATGGTCTTCCGCGCTGAACCCAGCAGCATCAAGACGATCGGTTTCTCTTAGCTGGCCATGATGGGAGACTGGAATGGCTACAAGGGAGACACTTGACTTGTGGACACCTTGTGTGGGTGGCAGTTGCTGGGGCAATGCAGGCAGGCAGGGTTCCATGCTTCACTTTTTTTTTGTCTCTCTCTTCATCTCCATCCCCCTCCCCCATTTTCTAGTCTCTATTAGTTCTCTCTTGCTCTAGCATGTTCTGTGCAGAGCCTCCTGGTTTTGGATGGAGGAGAGTCCCTCTCCAGAGATGCTCTCTGCTGACTCTGTCAGTGGTACACAGGAACTGAGCCTCTGTAGCACTGTGGGGTGGAGGTGGGGGTTCCAGTATTTTTTTAATTACCTTCCAAGATGATCTAAAGCAGGCCATGAGACTTTCCTAGAGGAGTTTGACTGCTTCCAAGAGAAAGCAGAGAGCTTGGTTAACACAGGAGAGGAAGTGTGGCTCCCAGAAGCTCGGTTTAACTATGGTGTCATTTATATACCCTCGTAGCCACTTTGGGTGAGGAGTAGATAGAATTTGGCTTCTTGTAGGTAGAGCAGGCCTCTAGGATGCTTTGTCAGTGAGCCCCTCCTGAGAAGTTACTGCTGAATGTAAAGCAGGGAAGCCATAGTATCTTGTATATTCCTACAAGTCTGCTGGCCAACCCAGTCCCATATCAGCTGCCCATAGAGGCAGCAGTGTGAGAAGGCATTATAAGCTGGTTGGACAAAGAATGCTTCTTGGCTCTCCTGAGGCTGCAAGAGATGATTCTGTTTGCTTGAACCTGAGACTGGAGCTCGCTTGCACATGTGCACCCCATGGGCTCCCATCTTGGAGAAGTAATCCCTCTTGGAAGGCTGAGCCCATTTTAAAAGCATGTCTTAGAAGGACCTTGGACAGTCACTATAGCCAATTCCAGAGCTCAGACAAACTTGTACCCAGAGAGGTCAAGTCTCTTTGGACTTTGAAGTACCAGGCACTGCTCTTGCCTGGCCATAGGAGAAGGATCAAGTGCACACTGCCTTGAAGGTTCATCCTGGGTATATCTCTCAGAGTGGACAATCTCCATGAACATGATACTTAGAATCAGAATTCTGATCAAGAAGAATTTCACATAACTGAGCCCTGTCATTTCTCCAACCATTGTCCCATATTTTCACTTCGCTTCCTCTTCTGCTCTACTGCTTTTTCTCTGGTGTTAGCACTTATTTTTACAAGCCCCAATGGAATGCTAACTTCTCCAAGTGGGTAATGTTGTTTCCCTACTCACCAACAGCCATTCTTTTAATCATAGCCTTGGTTGGCAGGGTCTGAAATGATCTAACTGTATTTGTTTGCTTAGTTTTCTCAGGGACAGGCTGTCTCTTTCACTAGAATTTAACACTGCAAGAACAGAAAACCTGTCTGTTTAGCTTGACACTATTTCCCCAGTGTCCAGCATGCGACAGATACTCAATAAACATATCCTGAAGAGATCCGTGTGTACGGCAGGTGACAGCCTTGACTCACCTGCGAAGGCTTCGCTAAGGATGATAAGCAGGTCTTTCTCAGGGAAAGGCAAGGTAACGGTTCTTATTGACATGCCTCAGGGCATCGCTTAGTTGACCCCTTCTTGATGAGGATACTGTCAGTTGGATCTTGTTCCCTCTGCAGTATCCTTCTGAGCTCTGATGGCTTCATTCACGCTCTGTCCCTTGAATAGAAGACACAGCCAAGAAGCAGTTTTTACTTCAGTGAAGCAACTAGGCTTGAAACCTGATTTTTAAAAAAATCTCCTCTTATATATTACACCTTGATCAGTTTCTCTTCCCTCCTTGCTTTGCAGTCCTCCACCTCTACCTCCCCCTACCCTGTGTTTCCCTTCGGAAAAAGGAAGGCCTCTCAGGGATATCAACCAAACATGGCATATCCAGTTGCAATAAGACTAGGCACCTCTCCTCACATTAAGACTGGACAAGGAAACTCAGTAGGAGGAAAGGGTTCCAAAAGCAGACAAAAAGTCAGAGACATCCCCTGGTCTGACAGTTAGGTGTTCCACAAACACAACAAGCCATAGACCCACAACATATATGCAGAGGATCTAGGTCAGTCCCATAGAGACTTCCTGATAGTTGGCCCAGTCTCTGTGCATCCCTGAGAGCTTGGTTAGTGATTCTTGAAACCTGATTCTTAACCCAAGGCAGACATTTGTAATAGTGTAGGCTATTAATTCAACTCTTCTTCTGGGAGGCTTCATGCCATAATTCACCACTGTGGGGCCATAACGCACTCATATTTCTTGCCACTCCTTGTCCTCAGCCCATTGTCTCTGTAGCCGAGTCCCATGGCAGTTCTTGTTCAATAGAAACATAAGGCAAAGCATATTAGTAACCACAATGAAATGACAAGAGAAGAGAGAAGAATTAATTTTCACAATATACTTTAACTCCATATATTTCAATGTCATCATTTCAACACATAGTCAACATAAAAATAACCAGTAACCTATAGTCAGATGTAGCAAAGTGATGTTTTCACAGAAGGGGACAATCATACATACGATGGTGGTCTCATAAGATTATGTTTTTCATTAATTTTTTAATTTACTTTACATCTCAATATCAGCCCCCCTCTCAGTCCCCCTCCTCACACAGCTTGGTCCCCTCTCCCCTTCCAGTTCTCCTCTGAGAAGGGAGAGCCTCCTTCTGTATTACCCCACCTGGGCTCATCAAGTCACTGCAGGACTAGGGGCATCCCACTGAGGCTAGACAAAATGACCCAGTTAATGACATCATGGCCATGATAGTTTGTGTAAATACACCCTCTGACTTTCTGTAATGATGAAATCAGCTAACTATATACCTCAGAGTTTTCTATATTGCTAATGCTTCATTGTGTTTTATGGTTTTGGTATTAAGGGCTTTAAAGCTGATATGTGTTCTACACTAATGGTATATGACATGTTAACTACTTGTAGGTTCTGTGTTTGGTAGCCACATGTAGTTGATAGCTACCACACCAGGCAGCTCAGTTCTAGAGTCTCTGATAATAAGCCTGGTTTCATTGCAATGGCTTGACCATTAAATCCAGGTTTTGTTAGGAACTGAGTAAATCAAAGAGTACCTGCTATTCTTGATGGTGTGGGGTAGTTGGGTTGGGGCCGAGAACAAAGGTGTCTGATGAAGCTGAAGGGTAAAGATGGGTAGGGATGTTGGAAGCCATGGAGGTCCTGCTTGAAGGGAGTTTTTAATGTCTTTGAAACCATCTTTGATACTGGCAGGGATGGGCAAGCTATGAGGCTCAGACTGGAATTCTCTGGGGAGCCAGGACACTTTCCCATCTGGGGCTCACTGCTTAAGGATCAGAGAAACTAACTAGTTTCAATTCCAACTTTTAAACATGAAGATTTTAAAAGTTAAGAAGTGACAAACACGACTTCTGCAGTGTGCCTCCTCTGGAGTGACTGAGTCCTCAGTGAAGGTGTGAAGAAAGGCACACATTTTGCGGCGACCTCTTTGAGAAGAGTACTTGTGGATTTTATGTTTTAGTCCCCTCTGCTTCTCACATTCCAATTAGCTGCGTGATCACCTAACAGTGTTTTGATCCAGACTGTATTTTTGGTTTTAATGACAAGCATTTCGTACCCTAAACTGTTTGTGAAAAGTAAGATAAATTACCTCTATTTCTTTCTGTTGATTAGCTACATGTAGGCTCTGCAAAGGAGACGATCAGAGTTTTCACTTACAGACCCCTATTACCTCAATTTTGAACAAAATGTCATTACTCGCTTGCTTCTCGGATGGATAAACTAAGATCTTGAACAATTACTGAACTTGTCCATTTGACTCACTTAACTAAAATGAAGAAAAATTTTTTGAATGAAAATGTATGATTCTATTGAGTACCGTAGTTGTTGAAATTCATTTATGATGGGATTAAGTCCATCACAAATGAGCAAATTCTGTAAGGATTTGTTGTCAAGTCTCAACTATATCCTGTGCACTGATGTGTACAGAATACATGTACTTGAATTCTGATTTTCAGTGATATGAGCAACACAAAAAGGAGCATTATTTATTTGGCTTACTGTTTCAGAGGGTTTGCTCTGTACTTCTTGGTTCTGTTGCTCCTGGGCCTACAGTCAGGCAGAGAGTATCATGGCGGTGGTGTGTCACTGAGGCTGCTCATTTAATGGTAATCGGGGAAACAGAGAGAGAGAGAGAGAGAGAGAGAGAGAGAGAGAGAGAGAGAGAGAGAGAG
>NW_021620939.1:667632-681918 GCF_004785775.1 Grammomys surdaster | reverse complement strand
GAGAGAGAGAGAGAGAGAGAGAGAGAGAGAGAGAGAGAGAGAGAGAGGGAAAGGGGGGAGGGAGGAGTGAAACGAGTGAGACAGAGGACAGAGAGGGGAGATGGACAGACAGAATGCCACTCAAGCTCACTCTCTCCCTTTCTCCCTTTCTATTCCTTCTGGACCCCCAGCCCTCAGAACAGCGCTGCCACACTTTGGGCCTGTCTTCCCTGCAAAGTGAGTCTTTGTAGGCCTCCTCCACAGACTTACATATAAATGTGCTTCCTTCCCAAACCAGTCAAGTTAATAATAAAGAGTAAGCATCATAGCACTCAAACCCCACTACTGTTACTGCTGCCGTTATCCTCGCTGTTATTATTTTCCTCATCGGGGATTAAACCTAGGGCCTTGCAAACACAGACAAACACTCTACCACTGAGCAATACCCCAGACCTCGAACTAGTTTTGAATAAATGGATAAATTGTATCATCTTATCATTTATTTTTATTCAGGTGTGAAATTGCTTTGAGGGGGTTAGAAATGTTTTTAAACTTAACATATTTTTTAATCCTTAACAATTTTTCATTTTAGGCATTACAAAACAGCAAGATATTCTGAAGACAATTCAGAACAAATGCACATCTCTCTCTCTCTCTCTCTCCTTACACACACACACACACACACACACACCTCTTCCACCACTATCTCTGAGTTTTAGAGATTTATTCAGGCTTACATCATCCACCCTTCTGTATTCTTATGCCCTGGTGATGATGTTGGGATCATTATGGAGCTAGTTGGTACCTTAATGGCATACAGGCTTAGCTGTTCTGTGGTGTGCTACTAAGAGCGCCCATGCTTGCTGCAAGAAGTTTCATCCCTGTTTCTCTAGTTTGATCTTGAGCCTTGAGTTTGCAGCTCATAGAAGTGTCTGATTTAAGTTTCCTCAAACATTGCCAAAGCACTTTATAGAGTAAAGCCTCAATTCATACTTTACTACCCATCTGTCCATATCCTTGCCTACATCGGATAATAACAAACGTTTGCTTTTATCAGCCTATTGGGTAAAAATTATATTTATTTTATCTTGGAGAGGTAAATGTAATAAATTATTATTGTAAATATATGCAAAATAATGAATATTAGATGCATCTATAGACATAATTTGAATACCAATGATAAAACAATACCCAGTACCTAGCACTCAGTTGCATATGAACAGTCTCTTGTGAACAATGTCTGTGGCTTTCCCCATTGTGTCCCAGTGTTTGGTCATTTTTACTGCAGCAAGTGAGCACGCTATGATTTATTTTTCTGCTCTACAGTGATGAGCATTTGGGTAGTTTCTCCTTTCCTCATAACTCGATGGTCTATAATCTCTCTTGCGGATGCATGTTTGTTGGTGCCCAGGAGAGCTGCAAGGTAAACGCAGTCGTGAGATTGCTGAGTCCCAGGATACAGCAGAGAGTTCCAGGTGCCCGTCAAAGTGTCTTCAGGGTACAGCAGACTCCCAGTTACCCATCAGAATATCTTCCTGCCTCTCCCCACAGTTCCCAGGCTCTGTTTTGGTTGATGACCCTTAACAGCTTTCCATTCTGCTCCTCTCAATCAGAGCCCAAGATGGAGAGTGCACTTCATGCTCTCTCCTCTTTACTTAAAACCCAAATGTGCTCAGCGGTCCACCTTCAGCTTTGCAGAAAAGCCTCTGAAAGAACTGCATCCCTGAAAGATGGCAAGGATCGGAGTTACCCAAGCAATCCAGATTGTGAGCATCAGAAGTGAGTTGTGTGAGAAAAAACAAACTTCTTTACCTCAAAGCCATGTTTTGTTCTTATTCTTGCTATGGCAGCCAGAGCTTCTCTGTAATTAAGGCAGTGGAAAGCACATGTTTCCAAAGCTTCAGGGAGTGATGGCCTCCTCCTTTCCAAAGCATTTGAACTGACTAACACTCCCACGGGCGCCTTGTGACAGCTCCCATTGCCGCATGTCCTACCAGCTCCTGTTATTCCTCAGTTGCTTATTTCTGCCTAGCAGTAGGTGAGAAGTATCATTGTGATGTTGTTTTCATTTGCAGACATCTCTTCAGATACTGCTAGGACATTTGTATTTTATCTCGAGTGTCTATCTGAATCTGTGGCTCCCCCTTTTAATATCTTCTTTTGTTGTGGTCACACTTTATAATCATACAGACTCTGAATTGAAATCGTTTTAGGTGTAGAATTCATCACTGTTAATTACATGCACGGTGTTATGTACCACCTATTTCTGAAACTCTTTTGTTACCCCACATAGACACGATGTACTCACCAAGCTCTGCCTCCCGGTGGCCCCCTCCCCTCAGTCCCTGGCAAGATCTCATCTGCTCACAGAGTCTCTGAATTTGCCAACTAGAAATATTTTATATCTGTAGAGTCATACAATATTTTCTTCTTTTGGATGTGACTTAAAAATATGGAAGGTGCCACAAATTTGCATGACATCTTAAGGACAGGAACCATGCTAATCTCTGTATGGTTTGAATTTTAGTGGGCGAGTTGCCAAGTAAATGCCTGGACGGTTTTAAACAGATATTTGTTATTTGTTCATAGACATTCTTTATATGTTGTGGAAGATAGTAACTTTCTTTTCCTCCCTTTTTAAAAGTAGAGTATAAGTATTTTCTCCTGCTGTGAAATTTGCCTTTTTCTGCTGTTTTTCACTCATTTTCCCTTTTTCCTAGCTAAACATAGCTGTATTCTCCTCGAAGTCTCTGCTTTTGGTACCTTTAGGAAATCCGACCCCCACCTCACTCTCACTCCCCACCCCCATCCTGGCCTCATTAACGTATTCTAGAATATTTTCTTCAAAAGTATTTTAACATTTCACATTTTAAACGTTCATTTTCAATATCCCTGAAGTTGATTACATTCGATGTGAGAGAGAAACCCAATCATAGTTACTGAATGCTGGCAGCAACATTTATTGGCGGCTTATCTGCACTGGATATTTGTAATGATTCTCTTGATGGTGAGTTTTCTACACATGTGTTGGTGCTAAATCGCCATGTGAATTCTATATTTTTATAATTATGGACACTGTAAGTTTTGAAAACTGGTAGAAGTTTCTACCTTCCATTCTGGCTTATTCTAGTTTGTTCTGCTTTTGCCTTTGAACTTTACAATTAAATTGCCAAATTCCTCAAAAAAATTTCGATGAGTATATTCTACACTTGAACTAAATTTCCAGGTAAAATTGTGTAGAGTAGCTATGAACTCTTTCTCTCTTTTTGAGCCTAGTTTGGTTCCTCAGTCATTTAAAACATTTTAATAAATTTTATGGTGTGTCCAGATAGGCCTTCTGAAGCTTTCTAAAGAAAGCATTGTTCCCCAAGCAAAGAACATACATGGGCTGGATCTAGGCCTCACTACACATGTGTAGCAGATGTGCAACTTGGTCTTCATGGAGATGCCCCAACAACTGGAGCAGGGACTTACCCTGACTCTGTTCCCTGCCTGTGGATCCTGTTCCCCTAACAGGGCTGCCTTGTCTGGCCTCTGTGGGAGAGGATGTACCAGGGTTGGTACCCACTGGGGCCTCCCCTTCTCAGAGGAGAAGGGGAGAAAGGATAGGGCAAGGGGTTATGTGAGGGGGACTGGGAGGAGAGTAGGGTTTGCAACCAGGATGTAAAGTAAAATAAATAAATGAAATAATAATAGAAAAGAAAGCATTGTTCCAAATACCATTTAGATTTGTTTCAAGATATTCCAGAGCAAATTGACATTAAATGCTATATTGCTAAAATAATTCAGTTTTGATCCTGAAAAAAAGCAATTGTTTTTTATATATTGATTTTGCAACCAGAGACCTTGCCGATGTCTTGTGTGGTCTGATGGCTTATCTGTCCAGTCTGGTGAGTTTATGTATCACCTCGATGCCACTTAAGGTGGTCCCCTTTCCTCTCCTATGTCATCCATTTCTCTTCCTAATAGTCAAGTGGCTGGTGAGGGTCTACAGAACAGTGCTGAGCAGTGCTCAAGACAGGAAGCACTGCTCCTTCCTACCCATAGAGGGCGTACTGGTAATGCCACACGTGTAATGTGACATTTGATCTGCAGTTTCCCATGTGTTCTATGCTAAGAAACCTCTTAGTTTTCTCCTTTCCTTTATTAAGGTGCTATGGATTGAACCCAGGGCCTCATATATACTAGGCAAACATCCTACCATGGAGTTCTGTTCCCGGCTCTTTTGTTCAATATTTTTAAAGTGCATTTTAAAATGCACTCTGCACCTTTATCAAAGTTTGGTCTCAAACGCTTGAGCTGGCCATATGTGTTTTGTCTTTTAGTCAGTCAATGAAGTGTATATATATATACATTCCTTTACAATTGGACCATTCTTTCTGTCCCAGGACAAGCCCAACCAGTGTTACATCTCAGCCTCCTGCGAGGTTTGGGAGTCACACGGTTCAGTGTTTGGAGTGGGATTCACTAGCTAAACGTTTAGACTTAATGTTGTTTCCTTTTTTGGAGCCTAGTAGATTTAAATTGCTGATTCAAATTCTTTCATGGTAAACCAGTCTGCTCAACTATTTTCTTTTCTTTTTTCTTTTTCTTTTTTTGGTATGTGAATCAGATTTGATATGCTGTATTTTCTTAAGAAACATTACTACTTCATTCAAGTGGTTCATAGTATTTTCAAAGTTTACTTTGTATGTGTATCCCCCTTTCATCCTTAATATTTATTTGTGTTATGTCTCACTGCATGCTTTATTCCTGGCAATCCGGATCAAGCTTGTTAGAAAAGTCCTGTCTCAAAAATAAAATAAGACAAATAAAATAAATAAAGGCCGTTGGCTGTGAGAAACAGGTTTGCTGTGTAACCTGGCATGACCTAGAACCCCAAATCTTCCATTCTCTACCCAGAATACTGGGATTGAAGTCGCACAGTGGTGCACAGCAGGACACAGCTCAGACTTAAAAAAAAAGGCTTCTCTTCTTTAGAGTGAACTTTGAAATCCGAGGATCTTGTTAATTATTCATTCCCTATTCCTGTAATTTTGTGTATTTACCCTCACGTTCCGTTTGTTTCTAGGGAGTTAATAGCAGCCTTCTTGCTTTTACCAAGTTCCCCTAGGGAGCTGCGTACATCTCCTGGTTGGTTCCTCACTTTCCAGAACACCCATGACGCTGTCCTGTAGTTGCCTCTTTAGATGGATGCAGTTGGTTTGAAATGTCTGTATTCGTCACTGTCTGATTTTACACTGTCTTTTCCATCCCTGTCAAGACTCCTCTTTATTTTCATGTTACCGATTCCTAATTGGGTGGTTTGGAGGTCATGTGATGTTAGCCAGCTGGTGAGTCATTTGGTCTTTGTTGCACTTTGTGAATCTTACAAGCAGTAGTCAGTCTTCACAATGTATCAATAATGAAGGGAGCATGTTAAAGTTACCCTTTCTACGGACAGATCTATCAGGTCCTCCTCGAAAACCTGCCTTTTTTTCTGAGACTATAACGTAGCTACATCAACATTTAGATTCCTGTGTCTTTCTCCAACAGTTCTCTCTTATTATTATGTAGTGACCTTCATTATTATTCATGATGCCTTTTCCTTTTTATTTATTCTGTTTAGTATTAATCTAGTGGCCCACGCTTTTAAAAAAGTAGTATTTGCCTATTGTATATTTCCCTTATCCATTTACTTTGAATAAACATGAGTCATCACGGCTTGGGGTGTGATTTCTTTTAAACGGTAGATAATGGATTTCTTTGTAGCCCATCTGATGTGTTCGTTCTCCAGAACGATGGATTCAGCATGCAGTGTTTGCTCACATTGCTAGTGCGTTTGGACTGAATTCCGTTATCTTCTCTCCTGCTTTATATCTGTTTATCCCACCCCCACCTTCCTCCTTTCCACACTATTGATTAGCTTTCATCATCCCTCTTTTCTCCCACTGTTTATTTGGAAATGGGCGCCATTAATACTTAGGTATGGCTGACTTACAACATACAACATTAGTCAGTATTTCTTAATGGTCTCAGCATGGTTCTACTGTTTACAAACTCTGGCTCTTTAACTCTCATATCAAATTGTGTTTTTTTTTTTTTTCCTGCATTTTAATGATGTCTCACCATTACCGATCCCCAATGCTTCACTCACTCAGTGGTTCCTTTGGTCACCTTTCTTTTTCCTCTGACTTAGGTATTCCTCATTTACTTTCCCTTAAAACAATCATGATTTATTATTTGTGTGTGTGGATGTTTTGTCTGCATGTATGTCTGTGTACCCTGTGCATGCAGTGCCCACAGAGGCCAGGAGAAGGCATTGGATCCCCTGGGACTGGAGTTACAGATAGCTGTGAGCCACCATGTGGTTGCTGGGAATTGAACCCATGTCCTCTGGAAGAGCAGCCAGCACTCTTAACCACTGAGTCATCTCTCCAGCCCTTCACTTGTTTTCTTATTCTTTGAATACTAGATCTCTTCCAGACAGTATTTTGGTGGTAAATTTCTTCAATGTTGCTTGAAAAGTCTTCTTTTCACTCTTAGTTGGAAATCAAAATTCAGATGGATCTAGGATTTTAGGGCATACATATTAAAGTGCAATATATATACATATATATATATATATATATATATATATATAAATAATTTTATTTTCTGTCTGCATTTACATTTTGCTGCCGGAAACCTGTCATTTCTGCATATCTTTTAGTCAAGATTTGATTCATTCACATTTGTTATTGGAAGTGTTTCTGAATTTCTTATAAAATTTTATTGTTCAAATGGAAACTTTCTCTTGGTTTATTTATGCTTTTGTTCAATTCTTCTTTTAACATAAGGGTAATGTTTTTATTTTTTATCATCTCCAGTATTTTCAAAAAGTGTTTCTATATTTCTTTAAGGTATATTTGTAGAAACCTTTGAAAACCATGTTTAAAATTTAAACCATGTCTATCTATTTTTTAAACAATTTCAGTGTTTGCCAGATAATCAAGTAAAAGCATCTGAGTCTTCCTGGAGTACAGCAGGAACCTCAGGTTGCTTGGCTTAGCTCTTCCCCCTTTGCTTTGGTCTTGATTCGTGAAATCCAAACACACAGAATTAGGTTTTAGTAATTAGAATTTTAAGAATATGTGTATTTTTTCCTTTGAGACATTTTATTTCAGTTTAAGAGGACACAAAATCAACAAAACAGTCAATTGGTCTTTCTTCATACCAATAACAACCAACCTGGAAAATAAATCAAGAAAAGACTCCCATTAACAATTCTAAGAAGAATAAAACTCTTGGCAATAAATTCAGTTCTAGAGATGAAAGATCTCTACACTAAAGACTATAAAATGCTAATAAAAGAAACTGAAGAAGACACAAATATATGGGAAATAGCCCATATTCGCAGATTGAGGGAATGAATAATGCTGTGATATACATAATACCCAAAGTAATATATAGCTGCAGCATACGCTCTGTCAAGATTCCACCCCACATCCATCATGGGAACGGGAGTGGCAAAAAAGAGAGAATCTTAAATGTGTATGGATCCTAAATATCTGAGGCAGTCTTTAGAAGGAAATCGGGAGCATCACACTTCCTGGTTTCAAATTGCCTGGCAGTTTACGGTGATTGAAACCGTGTGGTGTAGGACTAGCTAGTGCTTTAGTGTATTAATGCATGCACAGAGACTGACAAACATCTATGTGTAAGTCCCTGTGAGCATGGGCCAGCCGGTGTTGACAAGGACACTAAGAAAGCACCTCTTCTATGTGACAAGCACCTCGTCAATAAGTGGTGCTCGGAAAATTGGTCCTACAGATGCAGCTACATGAATCAGGAACTTTCTTTTACACCACATAAAATTCAACTCGAAATGAATTAATGTCCTAAATGAAGATCTGGACCTCTAAAGAAAGCAGGGTCAAAGACTCCTCTGCAGTGATGATCTTGGCAACGAATTCCTCAGTCAACTGAAGCAAACCCAAATGTCTGGAATAGGCGTAAACTGAAGAGTTTTGCTCAGAAAAGGAAGTATCAGAATGAAAAGGTGGCCCAGGAACTGGAATAAAATATCCACAAACTGAGTGTTAGTTAGATGGTTACTATCCAAAATATGTAAGGGGCTTCCCTAAGTCAGTAGTAAACAGAATAAAAACACCCCAACTGAACAGTGGGGGCATGACCTGAATTGTTGCATCTTCAAAGAAGATGTAAGAATGGCCAGCGAGGCCTGGGAAGATGTTCAATTGGTGAAATGCTTGTTATAAGAGTATGGCCAATTTGATCTACAACAACAACAAACAAACAAACAAACAACAACGGTCCAGTAGCATGTCCCTGTAATCCCAGCACTGGGGAGGCAAGCAGAGAAAAGAACATCCTTGAGACTTCCTGGGCAGTCAGTGAAAATGATTCAGCAAGTTCCAGGTTCAGTGGGAAACCCCATCTCTCTCATATACCCAAAAAGAAGAGATGGGGAGTACCTCCACACAAGTGCACACAGCTGCACATGCGTCCTCATGAGATGACTCCATCCCAAAACTACCAGTGAGTGTGTGAAAGGATGCTCAAGTTGCCAGTAGGAAGATAAGGGTCAAATTCCTTATCAAGAAGAGAAGGGGAGAGAGGTGGTGTTGTCTCCTGCTGGAATGGATGTCATCCAAAAGGAGGACGAGAGACAGTAACTGATAGCAGGGATAGCAGAGAGGAGGTTCCTCAGATGTCTAAACATAAAACTACCATATCAGCCAGAATCCTCTTCTGGTTTTATACTCAGGGGGTGGGGTGGGGTGCGGGGGGATATGACAGCTACAACTTACAGAGATGTCTGTACCCCAGTGTTCATGCAGTGTTAGTCACAATAGGAAAGGTATTAGGACAACTCATGCCCACCACCTGATGGATAATGAAATCATATAATTACATGAATATAAATATATAATGGATTAGTATTCAGTCTTGAAGAATGAAGATTTTGTTTCTGAATATACAAACCCGGAGCATATTAAGTGTAAAAAGAAAATAGACAGGGAACAAGAATACTGCATGATCTTGCTTGAATATGAAATAGAAACTTTGAAAAAAATACATAGGAACAGTGAAAACGGTGGAGGAGAGGGAAAGAGATTTAGGTCAAAGGGTATAATACTGCAATTCTATAGATGAAAAATTAAAGTCAGCTTATGAGCACATTTCTAATGATTTTAATGTATAATACAAAAAATTTTTCTCTTTATTAACTGAAATAAATCTTCAAACTTTTTTTAAGCAGTTATGTTTTATGACTCCTGAAACTTAACTAAAAAGTGTTCATTGCTTTCAGCTTGCCGAGTACAGTCTTTTCTGTAACACCAATTTTAACTCCTAAAACTCTACATTAAAACAAAACAGAACTACTCAATCACCCACTTGCTCAATTTTCTTTGAATTTCCTGGTTTGAAATTAGTATTTATGCTACTGTAGGTAATACATGTACTTTTCTACATCTTCTAGACAATCTGTCTGATTGTGATGTGTGTGTGTGTGTGTGTGTGTGTGTTTTCTTAGGTAGATATAAGATTTCTTTATAATAGCTATACATTTGGAATGCTAGTTCAGAGAATAAAGGTATTGTTCACCAGGGCTGACAACCTGAGTTCTGTCTCCAGGATCTACATGGTGGGAGAAGGGAACAAACTGGTTAAGGCAAATTGTTCTTTGACTTCCATACACAGGCTATGACATGGGTTCCTTCCCATAAGTAAGTAAGTAAGTAAGTAAAATTTTTTTATCAAGTACCTACATGTCTCAAAAACATTATCTAGATAAGACAGTCATTGTTACTCAGCAAAGAAAGTTGTATTCTTTAATACCTTTGTCCTTTTTCATGGCTTTTGCTTGGGTGCCTCTTTTAGGAACTCTCGGTTGTTCTGGGAATTGTTCCAGGATCCTGGAATCTCTCTGTCTCCTTGTGAGCAGCTAGTGCAGTTTTACCTATGCTGGCTCTCCATTTTCTGTTCTCTGTGTATTTTGTATTCTCTCTTAACACTACCCCTTCCCATGTTTTTGTTTGAGTGTTTGTTGTGGGTATTCTTGGGAAGCCTCTTCCACATCATGCAATCAACACTCAGCAGCAGCACCCCTGTTCTTACTGACACATCCATGTGGAAATGAATGTCATCAGCTAAATTCTATTTCCTTAAAACCTGTCTCCATCTCTTGATCTATTTCTTGATCAGAGGAGCTCCCTTGATGGCTCTGTTGCCTTTCGTATTCATGTGGTTCTCTTGCCTTTTAAGTTTATATCTTCAGAGTGTTAAGTTCCCTGGAAGTTTCTCTAGAGTTCATAGAGCATCTATTTCAGTGGATGCTCCTCACTTGGGTTTTAAGGCTCTGCTCTTGTGTTCTCATCTTTTCTTAGGCCATCCTCATCCCTCTTCCTACCTTTGAAGAGAGACTCACTACTTTGGAATGGATTTTGTGAGTGAGTGACCAATCCAATCCTTCCTTGATGTAGTAGGCCTATGGTTGGAGGGCCAGCAGTGTTCATGTGTTGGCTACTTCACAGAGAGGAGTATGCCTTTCTGAGCTTCCTCTACCCAGCATCCCACCTCTCTGGACCTCTGACGTAACCTGTCACAGGTCAAAGCCAGTTAATAAGATGGACAGTCATTACTACTGTGTCCACTCCAGTCAGTTGACTGTTCTTCAGTTCTGAAATGAACTGTGTCTTCCTGGGCTAGCTAGTCCACCTGCCCCGTTGTCTCTCTCATTTTTAAGTTTCTTTTTTTTAATAAGAAGATACTGGTTGTTAATCTATGGCTATAACAATGTTATAAGGAATAAGTTTAAATACTATGTCCATTATGAAAATATTGGGACTAGGTTCTCTCCTAGGGCTTATGGCTGTCTAGTTATTGGTTCGTCATTGGATAACAGTGCCAAGTATGGGTTGTGTAGGAGAGTTGTTGGTTATACCCATGATGCTTGCAACACCACTATACCAGTGGGTTGGTAGATGATCAGAAGAAAACAATGTCTTCTGGATACAACAAAGCAGCTGCACATAGGAATCACAGGAGTGATGACGGCATGCGTGGACGGCAAGCCCAAACCAGAACAAATCCTAGGATGGAGAAGGAGGGCAAGCACAAAGTTTCACCTGTTATTGACCATTTAACAGCTGCCAAGAGACAAGAAGTCCATTTTCTGGGAGCGTGTAGCCCTTGATTAGTCATCCATGCTCCAGTTGAAGGTCCCAGCTATGAGATTCTATGGGTAGAACAAACTGGACTTAATGGGTTAAAAAAATTGACTGTTGGATTAAACAAAATAAATAAATCAATTAATTAGATAAATGACACAAAGTTGAGTGAGTAGGGGAGGAGAGAGTAGGTCTAGAAAGAAAGAGGGGCATGGTATACATGATCAAAACACATTATATGAAATTCTCAAAGAACAGACACACACACACACACACACACACACACACACACACACGCCCTTAAAGCAGCTTGCCTTTAAGGAAGAGAATTTGGCATATGGCATATGCGTGCTTGATCGTTTCTCTCTCAAGCCTACTTATCTACCTTGAAAGTGTTGTCAGTTCCTTTCATATCCTTGCAATGAGGTTGCCTGTCAGAGTTTGCTACCTTGTTATGTAAATCTTCATATGCATCTGCATCTGCTGGGAAATTGGTCCCAAGACAGAAGAAGCAGCTCTTTGAAAGCCCCTGTCCAGAGGCCACTGTGGATAGCAAGTGTGAGGGTGCACTTTGGTCCTTTACCTCTGTGCCTAGGACAGGTGGTCGATGGTAGAAATCCTACAGAAAGAGACTAGATTACAGACATCACAGGATCTCCCCAGAACCCTACCAGAAACTGGCAAAGACTTGCTGCTGAGCGAATGCAGAAAGAACAAAGGAGGTAGAGGACGTTTTTCATTAACTATCATCCCCTCAAATGAATCTTAGAGGGTCCACATATCTTTTAGAAAAGAATTAATAAAGAATGTGTCTTAAGAACCTAATTAAAGGTAGCCCGGGTCACAAAGTATGTAACAAAAGCATTGCTTTATGGGGAGAGTGTATTTCAAAAGGAAAAGACAGGATGTGGAGGTAACACTGTCTTCTCACATACAAGCGCACAGTGATCTCTCTCCAGGTTGTTATCTTTGCCCTTCTACAAGCTAACAGGTAGAATGAAGGCACGGGTTGAGTATATAATAAAAAGTGTATAAACTGGGAGCAGATCGAGAACTTTCTAACCAGGTAACTTTGAGATGAAAATGTTGCAATTGCTTTCACCAGAAACATTTTACAACCATGAGACCTCAAACTGTTTAGTTGTAGGCAGTGAACCATTGGCTTCCTCCAAGCCACTTAGCCAAGGGCCTCGGAGTCTCAGGGAAAGGGTTCAGTCCCTTCTTAGTTGCCCGAGAGCCCTCAGCTGGTGGCCTTGGTAGTACACATCTGTCACTCTGAAGGAGTGATTTAGTGATATCAAATAGCTCAGTGATTAATCAAGAGAACAACTGAGCATTTGACATCAGAAAAGGAAAACATAGCCAAGGAAGGTGTGGTGGAGGGGTAAGACATGTCCCCAGGCTTGTCTCACAGCAGCCGTGCTGTTTAGAGTATTTGGGGTACAACTCATTGCACGTGAAAGATCAATACACCATACAGGAAAACAAAGCAAAACAACAAACACCTAAAAACTAAAAACCAAAGCAACAACAACAAACCCCCCAAAAACAAAAACCCAACCCACCTACCCCCCCAAACCCCAACAATAGTCCATTTCTTCAGTTATAAGGGAAATTAGCAGGCAGCCCCAAACTGAGATTCTTCTCACTGAAATCATCAGCAAGTCCTAGAAGTCACAGAGGCTGTCACCACAGTCCTTGAGTGGATGTTGCCACTCCTGGCAATCCAGCCATCAATTACCTGTCCCTGCCTTCCTTCTTCCATGTAGGATATAGACTTTTTCCTTCTAATAGGAAGACATTTCCAGTGCAGGCACCACGTGAAACAAATCAGAAGAGATGAGAATGGGAGCCTGGGGCTACCAGTGGTGTATCACCTCCAAGCTGTCCCTAGAGGAAACTCTGTTGCAATTTGAAACAGTTAGACCAAGCTTTACTAGATAAAGCGAGTTGTTGTTGGAGGCTATCAGACTCCAGGGTCTGGTCCCCAGTTCCCCACTGGTTTAAACTCAGCAGGGGTGAGACTAGGACACTGGTGTTTTCAGAGGCTCAGCTTGTGCTTCTGTAACAAGATGAAAGACCCAGCAGGATTCTTTCTAGATGCCTAAGTGCCTGTGCTCCAAGGAACCTCCAAGGTGTGACATTTCACAGGAGGATAACATTCAGTTCTATCTGCAGCCAGATCAGGGAGAGGGACAGAGTACACACGGAGATGTGGCTGGAGGAGGTGGACCAGAAGGGACAGGACAAAAGGCTCCTCGAAGGGTTTGGGTGGAAAGAGAAGGCAGGAAATTCAACTCACTTCATTTTGGTTTTATAAATAAACACCATACATGATGCTCAACAAATCAACGCTGTTCCCGCCCTGCCCATCCCACGGCAGCTTCCCTCTTCCATTGTCCTCAAGTCCTCTGACTGCCCCGCACACCGTCGCCTACCTCTTCATCATCATTCCTTTACTATGTAATACGTTTCCTGTCCATCATGTCCCTGGTCTGCTCCACGGTGTGTCTGGTGCATCATAAGCACCCAGTAAACATTTTCTGAGTAGGTGGGTGAATGTGGGACCTGCTGAGGTGGGGTATGGAGGCACCGAAGGGTCAAGTGTTGCAGACCGAGAGAAGGCCTGGCAAAAACTGGGCTGAGAATCCAGTTCTAGGAATCCTGTACTGGAGTCTGGAGGCCGAGCCAGAATGGTCTGTCTTTCCTCAGGAGACAGTGAGGAGCCGCTGGGTTGAAATGCTATGAAGAGATAAGACCAAGATTAGCTTAGGAAAGATTAAGTTGGCGGCAACACTCAGCAGGGTTACAGAGGACAGAAATTGGGTGGCCAGTCAGAGATTCTTCAGTTGTCCAGATGAAGACAGGGTGACACAGAGCTGTGACAGATGGATGGACTTAGGCAAAGGCATAAAGAAGAGGAGAGGGGGTTTTGCTGGGTGTGCTTGGTGGGGTGGAGGGAAGGAAAGAGCCTGCAAATCACTCATGCATGCACCCACCATCCCATCTGCAATCACCTACCCACCCCACCCATCTAGTCATCTGCCTGTCATCCATCCATCCGTCCACCCATCTGCCTATCAGCCCATCCGTCCACCCATCTGTCCATCCATCCATCCATCCATCCATCCATCCATCCATCCATCCATCC
>NW_021620939.1:614652-667622 GCF_004785775.1 Grammomys surdaster | reverse complement strand
TCCATCCATCCATCCATCCATCCATCCATCCATCCATCCATCCATCCTCCCATCCACCCATCCATCTGTCTGTCTGCCCATCTGCCTATCCGCCCATCCATCCATCCATCCATCCATCCATCTGTTCCTCAGTCCATCCATCCATCCATCCATCCATCCATCCATCCATCCACCCATCCATCCATCCATCTTCCTGTTTTCCAGCATCTATCCATGATCCATCCATAGGAATGGCTGCAGGTGGTAGAGCAGGGGAAGCTGCTAAGCAGTTTGTTATGAGAGCAGAGATGGGGAAGGGCTTCAAGGTAAGAGCTTTGGGGATTCCTCTCTTAGGAGCTGGAGGGATGAAGGAGGAAGAAGTAGTAAGACAGGTAGGCATCGAGATCGGACTGTGAAGAGTGCTCCCAAAGCTGCTGCAGACCCAGTAGTCACCCATGTCAGCATTGGGCATCCCTCAGTTAAGAGACTTCAAGATACAGTTGGCACTGTGGAGCGACAGAGAGCAGCTGAGGTGGGATCAGGGAAGATCAAGTGGCAGTCGGGTTCTGAGGCCAGGTGGGTGGATGGTGGGGAAAACACAAACAGCCTGTGTCAAAGTCTGGGCAACAAAGACCTGTCAGAATCGGGGGATGTGAGTGTGGCTGGGGTTATGAAGGGAGAGGCAGTGTCTGAAAGATAGAGTAAGTACACAGGGTGGGGAAGCAACGTAACTAAGTCCCCAAAGGAGAGCTGCCAGATGCTAACCTCTTAAAAATTTCTGGAAAAGGTTTGGAGAAGAGGGCTGAAGCCCCTCCTACATGAGTCTTCCAGGAGCATCCTTAACCCTGTGGGAAGTCTGATGATGAGGAAGGAGGTAAGGACCTTCCACAGCTTCAGACAGGCCTCAAGGCCAGTGACTGATCTGAAACAGCCTTACTCCTTCAACAGACAGCAAAATGGAGCATTATCATCAGAGCTGATCATGGGAAACAGCTCTTGTTTCTGGAGCCCGGTTTTCCTGTGGTTGTAGAATTCCTTCCCACCTACCTTCAGGCATCGTTTAAGACAATGTCTTCCGGTGTCTCCGTACCCGTCATGGCCAAGTTGTTAGACTTTCTGCGGTTTCTTCATAGCTAGGCCTGTCACTCCAGGTCTTCCCATCATGATTGTCTTCTGAGGGCGGGTCCTACAGCGGATGCTCAGAGACTCATCTGGAAAGAGACTTTTGGAGATATGCAGCTGAGGATATGATAGGAAGCCCACCAGGTGTCCTAACTACCGCTGAGCAGGAGCCGCCACAAAGGCTTGAAACCACATTTACTCCACAGATGCATGCCAAGAAGGAGACACTGTTAAGGTCCCAGGGATTCTGAGTGAACAAAATCAGACAAGAAAATTGATTAGTAAAATGCTACAGAAAGGCGGCATATTGCATAGGAATAGTTAGGAGTAGCTGTGGGGTGTCTGTAAGCATAAGGGACCTCAATTGACTTCTTGGCTGTGTCCCCCTTCTTTCCAGCCTGGGGAAGCTAGCGTGCGTGGCTGCAGTTCTCCGAAATCACCACGAGAGGGAGCGCGATCCCCTCCTAGCGCCTTCCCAACCCTCCCACACAGCCTTGCAAGCAAAAGTTTTTCTTAAACTAACAATGCCAGTGTAAGGAGGTGCTTGCGCCTGATTGGATGAGGGAATTTTGCAGGTTTGATTCCTTGATTGGACAGGAGGTGTTAGGGGTGGAGAGAGAGCTGATGGTGGGGGATCCCGCTCCCTCCCCCGTCAGTCTGGCCCGCTCTGTCCTCCCGTAGGCTCTGCTGTAGCTCGCAATGTGACACCAGGACGCACACGCTCTCGCGCGCTCTCCCAGGCTCGCTCTCCCTCACCCTCTCTCACACACGCACGCACACACCCACCTCTCCCATAAACACACACACACACATGCACACCCACATCCACGCGCGCCCGCACCGCCCCACGCGCGCACACTCCCGCCCACGCCCACGCCGCGCTCCAGGGAGTCCAGTCCCGGCCAGAGCGCGAAAGGACACGGAGAAGCCACCCGCCGGGAGCGCAGAGGCGCCCTGGGACGCGGAGCGTCTCCGCTGGGGCTCGGCCTGGGGGCCGCTGGCCGGCGATGGCCCTGGATTGCCTGCTGCTGTTCCTCCTGGCATCTGCAGTGGCCGCGATGGAAGGTAAGTACCCTTCGCGGAGCAACTTGGTGGCTGCCGGCTGCCAGTTCCTGGGTGCCGCGCGCTTCGCAGAGCTCCTTTGACTTCTCGGCGTAGCCGGGCATCCTGGTGCCGGAGAGCAAGGATATCCCCGAGCCTGGGTAGAGACGGGGCACCGGGCTGGGGTGGTACCCGCAGGCATGCCCTGTGCCGACCCTGGGCGCCCACAGCAGGTTCGCACGCAGAGTCTCTCGGCTCCTGCGCTCCGGTGCTCCTAGACAGCACGATCCCCGGACATCTCCAGCTTAGAGAGCCCGGATCCCGCTGCATTGCGGTGCAAGCTCCTTAGCTCTGGGCGAAGCTGGTCTGGGAAGCAAGACCTCGGGCCACTGGGCTCCTAGAGTCGGCACCTTCGGCTCTTTCTATCCCGGGCCTTGATGCGCTGGGTGGCGTACGGTAGCTTGCTGTCTCCCTTCCAGTCTGAGATTTCTGGACTCTGGGCTCGGCAGGCAAGAGCTGCTTGTGGGATCACAGAAGCTCCTACTGGTACCCCAGCAAGTGGCAGCCAAGCGAGAGGGGCCAAAGCCATTGACCGCACCCTGGGGGGGAAATCAGCCCTAGAAACTGCCGGGTTGCAATCTTCCAGGGACAGCAAGAGTGAGGCGGAAGCCTTTCTCGCTTTCTGAGCAGGGGTGGGCTTAGGTGAGTGCTGGCCATGCTTAAACTCGTCCGGCAGTTAGAAGAGACTGCGTGGCTGCGAGCCCTCAAGCCAAGATACCATCCTTGCTGGCTCAGCGTGGTTGTGTCCCACGCTGGTGGCCAGCCAAGCCCGCTCAGCGGACCCCTTAGCCAGCGCACCCAGGAGCCCGGGCGCTCAGGGCTCCCACGAATCCCGTGGGAAATCCCTGCTCGCCTCCCCGCCTCCCGCCCCCTTCCCCGCCCCCAACCTTCCCTGCGGAGCCTTGGCAGCCGCCACCTCCAGAGACACATCTCTGTAGAGCAGTTTGAGTTTTATCTCGAACGGAGCAACTCTGGGGTGAGGCGCCGCCGCCACGCCACCCCTGCTGGAAGAAGCCCCACTTCCCGGCTTCTCTGGATGTCTCTGGCCAGATGGACTCCACCCGGACAGACATTCCTCGTGGGAGGGTCGCAGCTCTCTGTTTCCCCTGCTGCGTTCCCGTCTGAGAGCTGGCTCGGCTGGATCGCAGGTTCCAGGTGAAACTGACTCGCTCAGTGAAACTCCAGACCAACACTGGTCCGGCATCTCTAACCCTTCCAGAAAGCACTGCCCATTTCCAAGAGGAACTGGCATACCCCCATGTCCTACCCGGTCGCAGCAGGGAAGATGTTTTAGCCATGGCAAAGACTACCCCTGCCCAGTCTCGTGGAGATGGGGAAGCAGGGAAGCAGCAGTTACTGCACAGAAAGCTCTTGCTTGTTTCCTCAAGGTGGCTTTTTGTTTGCTCTTGACCTCCTGCTGCCCTGATAAGGCTGCTGGTCTTCCTGGAAGTGTGTGTGTGTGTGTGTGTGTGTGTGTGTGTGTGTGTGTGACTTTTGGAATATGCAGGGTTTAGACGGGCATGGAGTGTGGTCAGTACCCCAGCGTAGGCTTGAGGTTGATTCATCGGGAGACACGTGCAGAAGCAGTTGAAATAGAAAAGGATAGAAACCAACCTGCAACAAAGCCGGGTGTAGACAGTTGCAAGGTGGAGTGGCCTACAGGACTGTGAGCTGGCGTGGCTTCCCAGTCTTCAGCCTGGGGCTGCGGTGGTCCGATCTCCTGCTCTTGGCCCCTCTGAAGGGTCAAGGGATTCGGTCTCAGAGAGCCGAATGTCTCTGATGTACACTTAGGAAGTGCGCCTTGGCTTCAGAGTCTCAATAGATGAAGGAGGGAATGTATATATTGGTGAAATAGTTTCCAGAGCAATTCGTGGGAACAAATCTGGCACCAGGACACATTCTTCCTGAAACATTTGTTCCCTCCCCCCCCCCCCCGACCCCCGACTGGCCCCTTGCCTTCCTCGTGGAGCTGTTCATGGGAGCCATTGTGTACGCCCAGTCTAGTCTACAGGGTCATGTCACCTAGGCCTGCTGGCAAGGTCTACTTTAGAGCTGTGGCCCTTCTGGGGGGTGGAGGGAGCTTTACCCCTTGCTTGGCAGGAAAGCCTTATTCTGGAGATTGAAAAATCTCTGAAAGGGTTAAAAGAAATACCACATTCAGCAGAATATTAACGCAGCGTCTTGTCCCTGCTCAGCGCGCAGGGGCAGAACCACCATCCACTCCCTCCTTTTCTCGAATGACAACAGGCAGGTTCATTTTCTCCTCTCCACACTCAGAGCCGCCTTCCCGCCTGCCTGGCTGGGTTGGGGCCAGCCTCATTTGGTTTGTGATGAGCACAGAATAATTCTCAGAGGAGTGGATCAATGAGCCGCCTACTCAGACAGCAGGGCCCTCCCCAAACTCAGCTCTCCGTGGTTTCAGCCACTCCACTCGTGTGTCTTGTCTTCTTTCCGGGATCTCTCGGGTGGATTTCGGGCAGGTTCTCAGTTTAAGCTGGGGAAGGTACAAAAGAACAGTGTCTGTCACTCTTGGTTCTGATGGAGAGATGTGGGTGAAGGAAGACAGGTCCTTGTGTGACCTGTGCCTGGGTGGAGGGAGGAAGGTAAAAAATAGAGAAGGGAGAGAGGGAGGGAAGGAGGAAGGCAGGGAGGGAGGGGGAAATAGAGGGTGTGTTCCTGGCTCTACACTACCTGGTCTAACTGAGGGCAGGGGTTGGATGGGGGTAGAGGGGCTCTAATTCACAAGCCATCAGACAGGGGGCTGGGTGGTGTGGGGAAAACCAGACTGAAAGAGATCACCTCTTCCCTTCCCTCCTGCCTGTCTCCCTTTCTAGCCAGTCTGCTCTGTCAGGTGTCAAGAGAATAAGCAGTGCAGGGGAAAGGCTTGCTGGGCTTCCTGGGTTGGCTTTCAGAGGGGATCCAGATAGATAGTGAAGGTTGCTGATGTCTCCTGGGCTGTGGGACACAAGATCTCCCCATAGACACCTACTTCTCCAAACCTTTGTGTTTTCATTTCAATCAGGACCAGGAAGCCAGACCATGGCCTCTGGCTTTTTTTAATCTCTAACTCTGTCACTTGGAGACTATGATCCGGACCACCCAAACTCAGTACCTTCACTATCTAGTGGATTTAGGACCCACCCATTCCAGCTTTAGATGCTGGAACCAGTGGTACAAATTCTGAGTACATACTTTGTACTGTGTTAAAGAGAGACAGGGCCATGATTAAAGAGTCACTTGTATAATTTTTAAGTTGAGGGGGAAAAAACATCTATAGCTAGCCTGAAAGAGTTCTGTGGAACATGAAGACTCAAGAAAACCATGCTACTCTAGCATGGGAAAGAGGTGGAAACTATTTTGAAAAAATAGACAAAAGAGGAGACAGCCATTGTGGCCAGGGTTTCTAAGATGTCTGGAAGCCCATGTGTGTAGGCAGCTTGCTGTGAGCTCTTAGCTCCAAGTTCAGCAAGTGCACTTTCTGTAGGTTTCCTAGAAGATTCTGAGGCAGGTGCCCCCTGGAAACACTGTCAGGAGAATAGGCCCGGATTAGATTGCAGTCCAAAATTTGAGGAGGTATTATTTCAATTTGCACAGACCGAGTTGGAATGACTTGGGCATCCATAGTTTTAGCAAAGTATTTGATGATTGAGAGACAGGCTGCCTAGAGCCCGTAGATTTTGAAACTGCTGGGGAGAAGTATTCTGATGTGCACACACACATGCACACACATGCGCATGTGTACACACACATGCATACACACACAAGTGCACATGCATATACACATGCACACACGCACATGACTGCACTCGTGTACACACACAACACTCACACACACAGCCCTCTATCAATCTTTAACAACGTTTTTATTATCAAGTCCTGCCTCATTTTTCAGATGAGAAGCCTGAGACACACCAGTTATACTTAATATTTAATAAAGATACCTGCCTGGAAAATGGTTGAGCCAGAATTTGAACTCAGGCAGTCAAGATGTAGAGTCTGTGCTCTTACCCACACTTCCTGATTCCACCTCTTACGTAGGCTTTACATGGGGCTGGTTTGGCCTCCATTAACGGGTGGAAAGAGCTTGGTACCAGCTCAGCTAGTGGCTGTTGGGGTCTTCACTGACCAGCCGGGCATCCAGGTTTCCATGGACTTGGAGAAGAGAAATGACTTCAGATTGACAATAAAAAGTCACTCCCTACAAAACTCCCCCAGGTTTCTCCCTCCTGCCTCTCCCCAGGACACACGGAGACCAATGTCTCTAAGGAGATGGCCCAGGCCCTTACCTGCCACCACAGGCTGGAGCATACCTTTCACCTGGATTGCAGGAGTCTGCTCCTTGGAGAAGATCCCTCTATTTCTCCCTCTTCTGCACTAGCCACTTAAGGAACCCGAATATTTCTATTAAATTTCCGTGTCTTGGAAGATGGTGGAGAAACAGCACATTGGATGTCTGCCCTTCTGAGGAAATTACTATAATAATAAAGTAATGCCTTGGGAGAGATTTCATATTTAAAAGAAAAATTTTGCATGCGAAATGCCTCAGCTCTGTCTGCAGATTCCATTTCGGCTGCAGCTATAGGTGGAGCCCCTGGGTTGGAGTGTTCAACCACACTCCGCACTGAAAGGGGATACTGCCTACGTGGCTGGCTCTGGACATCCGCACCATCGAAAAAAATCCCTGATGTTTTAGGACCATCATGCTGGCTCGTTGGCCACATCTCTGAAGGTTAAACTGTAAAGGACGAATTCCCAGGAGACCTGGAGGACAGCGGACGGATGGATTTTTTGTGTGTGTGAATCTACTTTTCATTGAAACCCATGTTCAGGAGTCAGTCAGATGCACAGTCACACTCCCCCTTTCCGTGACTCAGTTTCCTCAATGTTGATTCACTGAGTCTTGGAGAGGGGACTGTGCAGAGGGAATAGCAGAAACTTGGAGCTGGGCATATTCTAGGCTTAAAGTGGTGGGCAGATGGAAAGTAAAGTCTTGTGAAGAGCAAGGTGACCCCTGGGGGATTGAGACGAGTGCCTGAATCCTCACAGGTACTTGAAGATTCTTTCGAGGTCCTCTCAGGCATTCGATGCCCAGTCATCCTAGACTAATGAGGAAGAAGGCTTGGTGGGCATCAGGAAGGGCCTTGGCCCAGCACTTTTATGGGGTAGACTATGCTGTAGGAATGCCCATCGGCTAGCAACAAGTTTAAGCACATGTAGACAGTGCAAGCAATGTGATGTCATAGTCCCCACTGGCACCATGTAGAATTGTGCACCAGGTACTTCTCAGTGTTTGTCTCTGATTTCTTGAGTTTCGTCTCCACCCCAGCCTAGCAAATGAGTCCTGTGTTACTTTCTGTGACACGATGACAAAAAACAGTGGGCAGAGACAACTCAGAGCAGGGGACACTTATTTTTCTCATGGGTGGAGAGGACTCAGTCACCTTTAGGGGAAGGCTTGTGGAGCTGTCCATATCATGATGGAGGAAGAGAAAGCAGAGAGAGGGAGAACTCTGGCCCTGGGCTAGCCTCCTCCTCTCCCTTCCCTTCTCTTCTCCTCAGGTTAATACCCTCAGCCCATAATGCTACCCATATTCAGAGTGGATGCCCCCTCCGTTATTATTCTCTGGAGAAAGGACACATTCCAGTGTCTCACGAATCCTGTAGCAGAGGTAATGAAGCTGCCCTTGCATTCACAGGTATGCCTCCTTCTGCCATAGTGTGGAGCTCTCAAAGCGTCTCCCTCAGCTGCCTGCCCTCTTACTTCCTAGCAAGTGTGGACGGAGTGTTAACTCCAGAAAGATGCCCCAAGCTGAAGATCAGGGGGACAACCTTCACCGCACTCTAATAACCCTGCTGGCAACTAGTGCAACTGGATGACACACCTGCTAAAGGATCAGGCCCCGCCTCTCTCTGTCACCAGTACAGATGTTTCCTCAGGTCAGGTGAAATCTCTGCAGCTGCAGATGACACCATTAACAGCTGCTTAAGGAGGCCGCACATAGAAGGCTCCCCCAGCGTTCTCCATGGCAGAACTGGGCCAACGTGAAAACATCCAGGAGACTTCCTGAGAATTATCAGGACTCATTTCTGCCCACAGCCCGCACCTGAGGCCCGAGTCTCTCCCCTCTCCCCTCTCCCCTCCTGCTTTCTGGCAGCAAGTGACAAAATGACTGATTTGAATTTAACCTCCTTGCTCTGCTTCTCCACCTCCCAGTGGAGGTGATAATGAGCAGAGAAGTGGGCAGAGGTGGGTGGTCAGGAAGGGAATGGGCAAGCAAGGGGGAGGGGCCCTAACGCTAGCCTGCAGGCTCTCTGCTCCGGAAAGTCAGACACACCGCCATGCTCTGCTTAAGGGGCTGAGGAAGCTCCGGGGAGCATGCAGCAGGTGTGTCTCCTCTGCCGTCCGGACACATGAGAATCGGAACTAGAGACAAGATTTAGGCAGGGCTAGGCTGACTAGGAACCACCCCAGCACTGCTAGCATCAGAACTGGACTGTGCTCCCGCTGACTCATGGAACATTCACCCCATGCATGGATGCACATGCCTTCAGTGGCTTGCTGGGCGTCCGTTCTGGGATACAGGTGAGGGAGCCGAGGCCAGCATGGGTCTTAACTGCCCCACAGCTAAGATTCAAAGTGGTTTGCCAGACTCTCAGCCCAGCATCTTCGCTACTAATCACTGCTTATGTGTGGATTAAAATTGGGAGCTTTTACTTCTAGACCATGAACCTTTTACCCCTTGTCCCGCCTGATGTCATTCAAGGTCCCAGGTGACCATTCTTTCTGTGTCTGATCTTGGGTCTCTTCTCATTGTGTAGAGCTGTCTCAGCTGTTCTGCAAACTGAAGAGCGACCTCAGGGTGTGTGGTCTCCCATTGGCACACTCCTTCTAAGAGTCTCCCTTGCTTCTGGGGTCACGGATTGCTTTCTTTTGCCTCATGTCCTCTGGGTCTTGTACTCGCTGGGTTCAGGAGCTCAAACGCTTGCAGAGTGGAATCTGTGCCTATCCTTGCTGCTGAGGAAGTAGTCAGTAGGGATATTTGAGTGCGTGTGTGCATGTGTGTGTGTGTGTGTGTGTGTGTGTGTGTGTGTGTGTGAAGGGTGGTGTGGAGAGATCAGAGTACTGTACAGGTCTGGGTCTCTGTCCATGGTCTTACCTGTTAGAAACAGGGCTGGAGGCAGATGGGTGCCCTGTCTCTTCCCTGAGGCCCTGCCCTTCTCGTCTCAGCCTGGACCCTGCTGTTTCCTGATTGACCAACTGCCCCCTTTCCTCTGGCCAGTTGCAGACTAGCCACCTTTGGAGAAAGACACTGGATATAGGAACTCTCTCAGCTTCTCAGTCTCTGGGCAGTGGTTTGCCCTTTGAGGGCCATGACCGTGGTGGATAGGACCCAGCAGGGAGTTGGGCTTATCTGTGAGCCACAGCTGGGCACTGTGGTTGACTGTCTTCTGTTTTCCCTTGTGCTGAGTTTCCAGCACAGCAGCATAGGAGCCTTGCTCTGTCTTTCTCATTGATGCCAGGGGTGTCTGGAGCTGGGAGGTGAGCTGGAGGAGAGGGAAGGAGTCCCATGTGTTCTCACACCCAGTTCTGCCTCTGAATTCTGCTGCTGCTCCTGGATATCTGCTGTGGTCTTCATGGGTCTGGAAGCCCCTCCGGGGTGTCTCCACCCCTCTGAGGATGAGTGCACTACAGAAATAGGGGTGATGAGTAAGCCTGGAGGGAAAGAATGTGGCGTCAGGATCACCGGAAAATCCATATAGTTTGGGGGAAGTACCGAGAAGCCACTGCTGAGAACATACTTTGGGCATGAGGCCATGACTTGGTACATGGCATCCTCATAGTTATACCACGTGTGTGAGTCCTTGCTGGTTCCCTGGAACTTTCAGCACCCAAGAAAGACCCTTCCGTATCCTGACTCTTTCTCTCCTTATATCCTGCTGTCCTCCAGTACTGCCCTCTCCAGCTCCACAAAGGCAAACATGGGTGCACATGTCTTGGGTATTTGCTGCTCTTTATCTCCTGAGTGATCATCTGACCCTGTACCTCTGGGGTTTCAGATGGATTTGTTGAGTTTCCTGCTGATCTTTGTCAGTCCCAGACTAAGTTCGGGGTTCACCCCAATGGACCCCTCTACTTGTGAGCATTCCTTGCCCCAGGAGCTGATCACAGAAAGAAAAGGAATGTTTAAAGTTGAATCATGAATATTGTACGTATCTGCTGTGGTCATAAAAGACCACAAAGAGCTAGTTCTCTCTTTCTCTCTCCCTCTCTTGCTTATCTGAGCTGCCATATTGTCGAAGAAACTCAGATGGCAGGGAGGTCACAGGGATATCTTGGGCACATCCCCAGCTCCTCTTCCAGTCCATGACCAGCTCCTGATACTGGACACAAATGAGCCTCAGGTGGCTACCACTCCATTTTTTGAGCCATCACTTCATTCCCTGAGTGGAAAGAGGCAAGCCTTCTTCAAGAGCTTCATCTGAACTGCAAGTTCAGGAAGAAAGTAAATGCCACCATTACTTAAAGGCACTGGGTTTGGATTGATCATGTGACAATTGAGAACTGGAATTTCTTAGAAACCCTAGAAGAAACACGGCAGAAAGATTTAGAAAACCACGAAGGAGAAGGCTGGGGTGGTGGAGGAGATGCTGTGTTTCATTCATGTAATGTTTTACAAACATCTGCTAACCTCCCACAGTATGCAGAGGCGGGTGCTCCATCTTCAGGAGTGGGCTGACTACTGGGGTATAGTTGGTCACCAGGAAGACAAACAGCATGATTTCAGGACAGATATAAAGGGAACAGATGGGATGTGACTGTGAGTGCTGAGAACTGAGTTGGGAAACTTAAGGTTGGAGGCAGGAGGCCTTCTTTCTGTTTGAAGGGCAGCCATAGCAAGCTGGCATGCTATGCATGGGAAGTAAGTTTGGATTTGACTGGAATTCTGTCTGGTCCAACTGAACCAAGATGCCTTACACAGGAGGTGAAGCAGCCTGGTCTCTGAGTATCACATAAAGGCTGAGCCACTCCCAGATTGGCGAGTCCAGATTTTGTAAGGGGCAACTCTGGTGTGAAATGCAGGGCAAACATTTGCCCTGCAGTCCATGTTCACCTAGGGTATTCTTTGAGTATCTATGTGAGAAACGCTCTACTGAGAACCAAAACCACTGAGATAAAGAATACAGCCTTTCCTTTGAGGAGCTCCCTAAATAGCAGACTGGTGGGGGAGACAGAGGCTCGGAAACTACAGGCTGCTTTTGAAAGGACATTGGAGGGATGAAGGTGGATTCGTGGATGATTCCACACCTGTCACTGGGAGATGAGGACAGGGACATGCTTCAAACCAGAAGGGGTTGAGGAAGAAGTGTGTGTGCACGTGTGTGTATATATGTGTATGTGTGTGTGTAAGAGAGAAACTGCATGTGTGTGTGTGAGAGAGACACTACATGTGTGTGGGTGGGTGTGAAAGAGAGGCTGCATGTGTGCATGTGAGAGGCTGCATGTGTGTGTGTGTGCGTGAGAGAGAGACTACATGTGTGTGTGTGTATGTGAGAGAGAGGCTGCATGTGTGAGAGAGACTGTGTGTGTGAAAGAGAGAGACTGCATTGTTTGTGTGTGTGTGTGAGAGAGAGAGAGAGAGGGAGAGAGAGAAAGAAAGAGAGAGAAAGAGGGGGGGAGTCTGTAAATGTGTGTGAGATGAAGACCACCACGTGAGTTGGGGGAGATTGGTTTTCTTTGAAGAGGGACAGGATGTTGTCTGAGGTAGGGGTGGGTAGAGTGAGAGGTCCAGGTGGTTCTCATCCTTTTTTTCATGAAAGTGGACATCCAGAGTTTTCCATCAAAGGCTTTATTTAGGCTTTACCTACCAGCCATATGTTTTGTTTGTAGTGACAGATGCTCTACTCGGGCTGGAGAAAAAACAAAATAGGGACACTCGTTATTGCTAGATCATTTGAGATTGAAATCATAACTATTCTCAGGGACAACACGCTGTCTCTGACACTTTATTTCTATGTCTGCCTTTATTCCTTAGTTTCTGTCTGTGTAAGCCAGAGTCCTGATGTAAAACAGATAGCAGTGTTGAAGGGCTAACTTAGGAAACAGAAACATGCAAAGAGTTAAGGGACCCATTGAGGATGGGGATGGAGCCAGATCACAGCAGTACCAAGTCATTATGTACCCCATGCCTGTCAGGACCTGGCCAGGGTGGTCCATAGAGGGAGCTTCCTGAGAAGGGCCAGACACAGGTAAGAATGTAGCTGTTGCCCAGACTACACAAAATAGGGTTGAGGCTGTCTTCTCTCAGTTCTTCTTTTAGTCTGTCTCTTGCTAGTACCTCCTATTGGATGAACTGAACAAGGAGGCAGGAGCTCTGCTTTCAGCACAAGCACAAGGACTCGAGTTCAGATCCCCAGTGCTGTGTGAAAGACAGGTGCAGCAGCACATCTGTATCCCATGCTGGAGGGGTGAAGACAGATGGACCCATGGGTCTTGCTGGCCTGCTCATCTAGCCAATCAGTGAGTTGCAGGGGTCAGTGAGAGATCCTGTCTCAAAGATTAAAGAGGAGAGCCATTTAGTAAGGCACCCAGTGTTCTCTGGTACTCATGCATGCGCGCCCGCGCGCGCACACACACACACACACACACACACACACACACACACGAATGCATGTGTGCCCTAAGACAGAGGACATTGGAGTCTGCTTGACTCAGGCCATGGAGTTGGTCCTCTAAGGCCTAGAAAAGCGCAGAGTGGATGTGGTGGAGCTAACAGAGAAAAAGTGCAATTATTCCTGTTGACTCCATCCTCTGCCCTCCAAGGTGGTAGTCAGGTGGATGTTGGCAGTCTCAAACTCAGGTCCTCTTGAGCTATCCATAGAAATATAAATTCTTAACCTCCCGCCCTCCTAAGCACCCTGATTTTTGTCCCCTTATCCTCTATAGGTCCTGAGCCTCTCAGCGAACCAGGCTTTGTCACAGGAGGATGGAATACTCTCATTGGCCAGACTTAGGTCACATGACCCAGAGCTAGTTTGGGTGGGGAAATTATCTCTGATTCACCTCAATTGTTTAGCTTGGCATGCAAAAGGGCAAGTTCCTCACTTGTATGTCAGCATACTGTTGCCAGTAGAAGCAGAAATGAATGGAAGACTGGTAGCCATTCACCATACTAATTCTGTGTTCCTGGTTGACTAAATAATGGAGCAAGAACCATCACATGCACAGTAAGGGAAAGGATGTGCTGTGGAGGGCAGATATTGGAGGCTAGGCCTCAGATAGTCTCCTTGGAGACTTGGTGAAAGCTAAGGAAGTAGAAAAGGACAGGAATGGAAGTAGAGACCCAGGAATGGAAGGCTGGAGGCAGCTGGGCAGGCAGCTTCTGTCCTGGTGAGGATACTCCCTCTATTCCTGGACGTGATCAAACTCAGGGGTGAGGAGATGCAGCGCATGTAGTTTTAGGGCTCTGGTGACTCCCCTTGAGTCAGAAGGAAGAGTTCTTACAGTGGAGCTCTTTGTCAAAGCAGTGACCTGGAGCCTTGGCTTCCTTCATGCTGTGACACTCTGGGTCCCTGTGTAGACACTGGTGTGCCTAAACTTAACCTCACATGGAAGCTGAATGCTCAGTGGAAACAAAGAATGAAGGAAAGGCACCTATGTCAGTCAGTGATGTGATCTTTCTCCTCTTTCCAGCCATTGCCAGTCATGGTTTAGCTACACCCAGGCTTCTGTCTCCCACCAGCAAAGTACTGAGTTATAGTTTTCAACATACGTTCTCAATTCTTCTTTTCTCTAACTTTTGAAACTTGTACAAGATGGTGGATCTTTAGTGTCCTTGGCAGAAATGACACCCCCCCCCGTGTGTATGTGTGTGTGTGTGTAAGTGTTTGTGTGTTATGTGTGTTTGTGTGTGCATCTGTATGTATCTGTGTGTATTGTATGTATTTGTATCTCTCTCTCTCTCTCTCTCTCTCTCTCTCTCTCTCTCTCTCTCTCTGTGTGTGTGTGTGTGTGTGTTTGGGTGATGGTGGTGGTGACTGTGTGCACCTGTGTGAATACAGAAGCCAGTTGCAGATATTGGATGTCTTGCCCTATTACAGTCCACCTTATTTAAGCAGTATCCGCAGCTGAACCTGGATCCAGGTTCACGCTCCAGCAGCCTCCTCTCTGTATACACACAGCCATGCCTTTTTAAAAGTGTGGGTGCTGGGGACTGGGTGGGTGCTGGGGACTGGAGCTCGGGGCCTCATGCTTGAACAGAAAGTGCTTGTAGACACAGTTCAGACCACTTCCTTAATATTTTCTTAATGGAAAGAAAAATATTTAAAGTCTGCCTAGAGCTCATCAGGGGAGACTCTGTACTTTCCAGGCTCCTTGCTCTAGGTTCTAACTCTTCTCTACTCCCAGGCAAGTGGAAAAGAACAGGTTTTTGTTTGTTTGTTTGTGTTTTGTTTTTTGTTTGTTTGTTTTGTTAAACTCAGTAGTACAATGCTGCAGCTCCACAGGGAAACCAGTGGTTCTTTTCCCCAATCAAGAGAAAGTACCTTTCCTACTTTTCCTTTCACTCACCTGACTAGTTGAGATCGTCCCCCTCCATCCCTATTCTGGGATCTGGCAGCTAAGTACTTACCAACTTATTTGCATCTCAATGGTTTCTTAGCAACTATCACGCCCTAGGGATCAGGTGCAAAGCTGCTCTCTGACACAGCCTGCCAGGGCTCTGTTGCTCTCTTTCCTGGTACCCAAGTTCTCCAAACAGAGCCCTGATTAGACTCCAGGAGCATTTCCCCAGAGCATTTCTTGGGTTTCATTCCAAGCCTTACCTGAACATGCAAAGTCCTATACAACTTGTACATCCAGATATGTCCAGATAATCAACTGGTTCCTGATGAAGTCTGTTCTGTAAAGTACATCAATGAGGAGACAGGAATTGAGCCCATTATATAGAATTGTCAGCTGAGGCTCAAGAGGTGTGGTGTGTTCCTGGAACATGGCTGAGGGGTTTTGGATGCCACTACCAAGTTCTTACTTTACACTCGCAGATATTCCACTTGCCAACTATGGAGCCCTATCAAAATAAATTCAAAATAGAATGTGTGTGTTGGGATAGTGGGAGATGGAGGTAGGGTGGGGGTGCTGTGTGTGATATGAGTGTCTGTGTTTGTGCAGGTGCATGAATTTGTGCATGCATGAAGGAGGTCAGAGAATGATGTGGGATCTCCCGCTCTATCATTTTCCATCTTGGGGTCTCTCATGATCCTGCAGCTAGGCTGCCCAGCCTGCTCCAACAATTCTTCTGTTTCCATACCCTACCCCTAAGCACTGGGGTTAAAGTTGCATACACAGCTATGCTAAGATTTTTACATCTGTGCAGGGGATTTGAACTCAGGTCTTCATACTTGCATACAAATATACAGCAAGCACTTTGACCCACTAGTTCATCTCCCTATCTCCCAGAGTCAGGTTTTAGCCTAAGTTTGAGACACTCTTCATGGAAAGACCTAGGATTTCTTTGTCATCTATCAGACAAAAGTGCTGAAGACAAAAGCATCTATTACCTGATTCTTGTGGACGTGACAGTTGCTGTTGTTTCCATTCACAGGTTTGGAGTGGGTTGCTTGGGAGAAGTGTGTGTGTGTGTGTGTGTGTGTGTGTGTGTGTGTGTGTGCATGTGCAAATGTGTGTATGCATGTGTATGTACATATGTGTACATGTGCCTGTGTGTCTGCCTATGTGCGTGTGCTCACATGCTTACATACGAGTGTATTGATGCAGTTCATGTGGCTAGACAGTGGTCCAAGACCATTTAGCAAATTAGGACATTCTGCCCTGAGTAGGTCACCACCTACTTCTTTTAACCAGCACCAGGCTTGGCTGCTGAGATGCACAGGCATGGAGCAGCCTGGCAAATGGAAGCTAGCATTCAGAAAGGGACAATAAGAACAACGCTCGTTCTACAGCACGACTTACCTTTTTGACTCCCACTTCATGTTGTTATGAAATATCGGGGAAAGACTGAAAGAACAATTACGGTTTTGTCACAATGTATCAGGCACAGAGCGAGTGTTCTGAGGAGGCGCTGGTGCGGCTGAGCCTGACAATGCAGGGACTCGGTCAGTGCTTAATTTCTTCTCATTTGGAAGTTGTCTTCATTACTTAACACCTGCTGGAAACAACGAACGGAGATGCTGTGTGTGCCTCTGCCACCACAGGCTCCAGACAAGGACACAGAGATACAATGCTGGGGAGGGGAGATGCCAGGCTGGGAGGGCTTCTGTTAGTCCCTCCGTGAATACCAGTGTGCTGGCCCGCTTGAAGTCTTCTTTGTACATATGCAGTCCTGGCTTAGTATGGAACTGATGCCAGGTGTCTTAGCTACGCTCGTGTGGCTGGAACAAAACTCTCTTACAAAAGGAACCTAAGGAAGGGAGGGTTTCTTTGAGCTCACAGTTGAAGGAAGATACGGTTCATCATGATGTGGAAGTCAGGGCAGGCGGAAGCTTGAAACATCTGGTCACGATGTGTCCTCGGTTAAAAAGAGAGAGCAGTGAATACGTACAGTTGTTCAGTCCTCTCCATTTATAAAATCTGCCGTCTCAACCAGGAATGGTGCCACACACTGTGGGTAGCTCTTCCCACCACAATGAATGTAATCAAGATAGCCCCTGTGGGCGCGCCCAGAGGGCTATCTCTCTGGTGATTCTGCATCCCTCAGGTTGACTGCGCTAGCCATGAGACTAGATAAACTCGTGTCAGTGGTAAACTGAGGGAGAGTGAGGGGCTGGCTTTCTACCTTCAGAGGGAGGCTCTCGAGAGCCTGCATGACTGTAATTCTTTCACATCACACTGCGTTTCCTGTTCCCGTCTTGCCATGTGGACACTGGTGACCCGCTGTCTCAGTGGATACCTCATGTGGGAATGCCTACCTACCATCTGGGCTGGGACTGTGTTTCTGTTTTCTATTCTATGATTCCTGCACGTAAACCAGTGTCTCTCAGCCTTGTTCCAGTTGACTTTTTTATTCCCTTCCTTCTGATCCCTTGAAGCTGTTTTTCTCATGCTAGGAAATGAGCCACAGATAGCCAGGATACCAGTTCTCACACTGAGGCCTTTGGCAGGCCAAGAACCATTTTATAATTCAAGTTGCTTTTGCTTTCTTTCCTGATGGAGAATCAAGCTCCCTCCCTGTGGAGAATGTGCTGTCTAAAGAAGTGGGCCTGGTGGTAGCTTAGCCTGTCTTCAACTGAGTCGGAGCAGGCTGTAAGCCATTTCGTTTCCTATCACTTGGTGTGGAGCCAGGTGTAACTGGCTCACGAGTTCTCTGCTAGACAGGTACTAATTAGTCCTTTAGCTGTTGGAGAGGTACCAAAGCCCAGAGCAGAGCAGGGACACGGGGCTAACTCAGAGGCTCAAGCTGTGGGAACTGACAGTCAGGACTGAAGTGGTCTTGTGTTTTAACATACTCACTCATGCTGGCCCGAACATGCAGGACATTAGCCCTGCCTCTGAGGATGTGAGAGTAGCCTTGTGCAGAACATCAGCCCTGACTAAGCAAGTAAGGGTAGCTTCTTGAGTCCAGGTCAAGTCTTTGAAAGCATAAGCTTTCTTAAGATACAATTCTCAGACAATTCCTTCCTTCCTTCCTTCCTTCCTTCCTTCCTTCCTTCCTTCCTTCCTTCCTTCCTTCCTTCCTTTCTGCCTTCATGCAGTGTGTGTGTGTGTGTGTGTGTGTGTGTGTGTGTGTGTGTGTAGGTAAGTATGGAGGTTGGAAGTTGACATTAGGAAACTCCCACTGTTTCTTGCCATCTTACATTTGTAAGCAAGATCTCTTATTGAACCCAGAGTTCACCAAATGTCTAGACTAGCTGACCAATGAGCCCTCTGACTAATCTGACTGTCTCCCTCTCTCCACTTCTAGTACAAGAGCTACAGACATGTGACCACCCCAGGCTCTTTACATAAATGTCAAGGATCTAGACTTACCTGTTCATGCTTATGCTGCAGACACTGTTAACTGAACCATGTTCTCTGTCCCTCAAGGTTTTCTTTTAAAGGCGAAAGGTGTGATTCCTCTTCACAGAGTGTCCTGTGAAGAAGGGTCAGAAGCTACACTGGCAGTACCCCCAGGTACACCCCCAGACTCTCTCACCAGAGGGCCCACTGGAGAGGGCATTGGATGTTCCAGGCTACTTAACACCTTTCTTTTGGCCTCTTGGAATTCTGGGTACTTCCAGCTGTTCTGGCTTGCAGTGCATCTGAGCTATAGGTTCATCTATGTCTCCCTTCTGAGCTTTACAAGATGGACCCAGAGTTTTACACTCTCCAGCAGTACAGAGGCTTCACCCGTGTCTGCTGTTATTTGCATGATGGTTGATGATCACGGCAGCCATAGAGGAGGGGACACATAGTAGGGATGCATAGGTCACCTAGTAGGGATGCATAGGTCTTCTGTGATAGCATTGAAGACTACGTGGCTACCTGGGCTGTTTGTCACCACACACAAACCAGCGCAGTTGAGGCTGCATCAACTCTGGCCCTGAGTGCAACAGAAGCCTCTGCTGTCTGAAAGCCACTTACTTAGTTTTGCTTTCTTATTTTCATATGTGTATCATACAGTTGTGTGCACGTGCACACACACATATGTGTGGAGGCCAAGGTGAATATCTAGAATCTTGATTGTTTTCCACCTTATTCACTGAGAATGAGGTCCCTCAGCTGAAGCTGGAGTTTACTGGCAGCTGTTAGTCTCACTAGATAGTTTGTTCTAGGAATCCAGTCTCTCTGTAAGACTGTAAAGTACAGGCTAGCTGCCATGCCCACCTGGCATTTACATTGGTTCTGGGAATCTGAACTCTGGCATCCTTGTTTACCTGGCAATACTTTCACTGCTAAGCCATCTTGCCCCAGCGTCTGACATTTTTTGAGCTCCCCAAAGTCAAGCCGAGGACTTGGCATAAGCAGGTGTCTGGTAAAACATGGGTGAGTGGATTGGGTTATGTCACACTGCCCAGGATCACACAGGGGAAGGTCAATGCTGCTTCTGTGACAATAGAACGAGAGACTCATGGCAATCAGAAACAGGGGCAGCAAGGGACCTTGGAGAACTAGTTGTAGAGATTAGATTGACAACCATGTGACTGAGTGTGAAAGACCTAGAGAAGGATCAGATCAAGGACCTACCACTGAAGGAATATTTTGTAAAGGGAAGTCTATGTGTACAAGGAATAAGGAAGGTCAAGAATAGTGGTACAGAGAGTGGGCAGCTGCCTGGAATAGCAGGGCTTCGAGTGACCTCCCGGTGGTAAGGCCTGGTGTTTAGCCATGCTGTATGTTTGAGGACAGAGACATTAGAGTGAGTGAGGATGACCAGAATGGTTTCTTGGAGGAAACAGTAGCTTTGTGCTAATAGGAGAGGCAGGGCACAGAAGCCTCCTTTTTTAAGGGCTTTGCTGGCTGAGGTAAATGTCATTTGGGAGATGGAGTCGGCAGAAAAGCCCCTTCAATGGCAAGTGTCTCCCTGTTTTGGACGTCTGGCTGTGGAGTCTCAGGAGTGTCCTTGTGAGATACAGCTTAGCATGCTTGATACAGCCTGAGTTCCAGTGCCATGGCTCATGGTTTCATCCAAAGGAAAGCAAGAAGCTGCTTACAAGGGTCTGGATAAGCTTTTTACAAAGTCCTTCCTTGGCCACCCCATAAGTGTTTAATGGGAAAAGGGGGCGTGGGGCTCTCTTGGGAATATGTTAGAGAATCAGATTCAGTGTCCTCTCACCTCATTTCCACAGAAATTTCTAATGCCTGGCTTTGGTGCACCAGAGCAAAGACCAGAGAACTGCTTTTAACAATTTAGCAAGCCCAGGTCATACTTTGAAAATTTATTATATTTTTAAAAAGTGAAATGATTCTAAAGAAGACCAAAGAGATATGACAAGTTAATATAGTATATTATAAATATGTAAACTTGAGCTAGAAAACAATTTGCTCTAGTGCACGCTTGAACAATTGACAATTTGGAATCTGAGCTTCCACAATTAGAGTATTTAAATAGATGAATTAAATATAACAAAAAAGTTCAATTCACTAAATTTGGTAACAGCATCGTGATCAGATATGAGGCTATCTTTTTTCTTAAGAAAGAAATAGTCAAGAATTAATTGGCAAAAGACCATGTTGTCCTCAAGCTCTTGGATGACTCTTGGAGGAGTCAAGAATGAAAACTAATGTATGTGTAATACAATATACTATACACAATGCAAAAACCATATATGTTGTGATATATTTGTTAAAGTATGTGGAAGGAGGAAGAATGGGGAAGCAAATGTGAAAAAAAAATGTTGGAAATTGGTGGACTAAGGGTAAAAGGTATTTGGAAGAATGGGCCTTGTAACTTTCCTGTGTGATCGATATCATTTTAAAATAGAAAGTTTAAGGAAAAACTTGGCTTGTTTAAAAGTCTGATGGATGTTGCCAGCTGCCCTCCAAAAAGGCTAAACCAATTTATATTCCCCCGACACGATGAGAAGGTTGGCACAGCTGTTTGATGTAGCTATTTTTATTCTGCTATTTGGATGCCAGGGACTTTTTTTTTCTTTTCTTTTTTTTGATGGGGTCATACATCAGCTTTGACCTCAGGACATTTTACTGTTTCCCAATTTTTTATGAATATTTCCCAAAGTTAAAAATCCTGTCTGTGGTGTAGAGTGAGTGGCATAGCCTACCACTCTGATCTGCTGGTGCTGGGGTCACATCCACTCATCAGCACACGGGGTGGGTGGAAATGGAGACACAGGAAGGTTATGTAAGTGCAGAAGGTAAATGATGGAGTCCCAGACCGTGCTCCTGGCTCTGCGTCCTGCTCCTGCCTCCGAGATTTTCCTGTCTTGCTTCCTCACTGGGTAGAACAGGGTGTTTCTTCTCACACACTTAGGCAGAGTGTGGGAGTCAGGCAGACCTGAGTTCAAGTCCCTGCAAACCTCATACAGATTGCAAAGCTTTCAGTTAGTGCCTGAGTTTGCCCTCCTGCTGACTACTATGACTGTCGTTTCTTCTATGTATGGCTTTGCATGTTGGGCAGAACTCCAGCTGCCTCCTCCAGGAAGGTCCCAGGTCTTCCTTCTGTCTATAGATAGGATACCTTGGTTGGGTAGGATTTCTTTTGTGAGATTGTCACTTCTCCATTATTAGTAAATTTAGTGCATACATACGTGAGGCACTCATATCTGTCCCTCCCTTCGTTTTCTTTTCCTCTGTTTTTCTTTTTCCTCCCCAATTTTCCCCCTCCTCCCCTACTGTCCTCCTTTCTGCCCTTTCCTTCTAGCATTTAAAGGCTGTCCCTTTGGACCAGAAACTGACTGCTTTTATGCAAAAAATAGGGCAAGATATGCTTAGAGGTTACAATTCAGGGCCCTTTAATCACAGGCAAAAATATATTCACATTGTCCACACAAAGACAAGCATCCAGAAAATCTGGTGCCTAAGTGACTCTAGCAGCAAATTCTCGACTGCTGTGGTTTGTTTATGTTCATCTGAGATGCCTGAGTATGTCCCTATCAGCCTCGGCAGCTTCCTCTTTTCCTGGAAAGTTGGGAGCTTCCTCCTGACTCAGAAAATTTACACCTCCATTCCCACTTTGGCTTAACAACAACAACAACAACAACAACAACAACAACAACAATGGAAATCAGATGAGCTTTATGAAAGAGAAAATTTGTATTGGGCAGGTTGAGACCTTGGGTTTATTCATTTACTTGTTAGAGAGTTTACTGGGATGGATGGACTGGGGGATGACAGCGGCAAGAAAGATCTCCAGGTCTTCAAGATGGATTGTAGAACTGGAAACTCGGGAGGGCTGAAGATGCAGTCCAGGTTGGGGAGAAGGTGTGGAAGGTCAGCTCCATGCGTTACCCTCATCGAGCAGGCTGAAGACCTGGAGAGACGAAGGAAGTGGATCTTTTCCTGTGTAAAGGACGATTACTTCTGTGCTGTGGGGGTGGAAGTCAACTGATGCTCGAGGATCACAGTATCTTGTTCCCTGTGGATTCCTGGGTGGGAAAGTTCTCTTGCCAATATCAGTGTGGGAATGGAAACCCTGGGAGTCTGGGGCAGCTGTTTGCCACAAACCAGGACCCATCCTTTCTCCACTTTCCTTTCTCTAACTTGGGTTTGGTACAGTGGTAGGCAAAAGCAAGTGGGGAAGCCAGTGCTTGAGCCTAGACTATTGTGTCCAGAACGTTGATTAAATATGGCAATTAGATGACACTGTTGAAATAAGGGGTGGTAGGAGTGAGGTAGGGGATCCTTTACCTCAGCTAGCAAATACTTAACCCACTTTGACTTTGCCCTCCAGCATGGAAGCCAGCTTTTCTAGCCTGTGGTTCTTGATATTTCTACCATGTACCATCTACACTGTAGGCTCAGGTTGCCCTCTGTGGTGGTATGAATGAGTGAGCCTGAGTCCCTATAAACCATATCAGTGTCCTATAGGCTCTGGGCTATTCTCTGTGTTTCTATGCGTAATGAATAAGTCAACACAGTAGGTATAGTACAGACATAGGTCAGACTCCTCATACCCACAATGCTTGGGTCCCTGGTCTCTTCCAGTTTCCATGATCCACTCTTGTTGGTATGGCGAGCTTACCAAAGTTGATGGAGTGTGGGGGGCGGTGGTGTGCACTGAGCAATATATACATATTCCACTTTTATTTCATTTGCAAAGGGGTTTACTCCCTAAGGCCAGGACGTTGCCTGCACACTTTCCAGGAATGCCTGTGATTTTATTCAATGTGACATTTAAAGTGGCAGAGAATAATCCTATGCCATTTGTAAGCAGGACCACTCCAGCCTCTCCTTTGAGAGCTTTGCTCTCTCCAAAATGCTTTCTGTTTCCATCTCGCCTCATTCAGCAGAGACACAGATCTAAGTTATATCAGAGACCTTTCAATTTTAAAATAGCCTGCTTTTGCTCTTAAGGAATTTATGCCCAGTTACCTAGCAGGAGGTTTGTGTCCTTCTCAGAAGTGCTGGGGTGGTGCATAGGGGTTGGAGTAGCAGATTGTTCATGTAAATGGACTGAAACAGGAAAGCCCTGCAGGGGTCATACTCTACTGATTTCCCATCAACACCTGCACCCTTGCCTCAGATCTAGGCTCCAGGAAGCAGCCATAGCCAACTGAACTAGGTCCACTCACCTTCCTCATTCCCTCCCCAGCCACTGGGGTTAAAGCACCCTTGCCCTTGCCCCCACCCCTTACCTCATCTCACCCCCTGCTTTCCCCTGTAGCTCCCCAGACAATTGCTTTGGATTAAAAGTTGTTCTGAGGGGTTGGGGATTTAGCTCAGTGGTAGAGCGCTTGCCTAGCAAGCGCAAGGCCCTGGGTTCGGTCCTCAGCTCTGAAAAAAAAAAAAAAAAAAAAAAAGTTGTTCTGAAGAATGTTTGGATTGGAGCAGAGATGGACTTGTTTCTTCATGGAAGGGAGTTAGTTCAGAGAGAAGCTCATCCTAGGCAGAGCTGCATGGGAGATCCCAGTCGTGGAGGATGAGAGCAGAAATGGACAAGAGAGAAGGGGACATCACTGTGTGGCAGGACTGATGCCATCAAGGTCCCCCTAGTAGCCCAGAGTTTCCAGCTCTTCTTGTCATCCTTAAATGCTCCTGGAGTTTCCTGCTTGTTGAAATGGGCCATACAATCTCTTTAGGCTCTGGGAGTCCAGGAGGAGGGAGGCCTGCCTGTTGAGCATGGGTCTTGTCTCTGGCTGTACCACAGAGGAAATATTTGTGTGCCCCTCATAAAAACATTATCATCTCCACTTTGCATATGGGACAGTTAAGGAAGGCCATCTTGGCCAAGGTCATGTCAGAATTCTTCTGAGCCCAAGTCAGTCTATTATTCCCATGAGACAACTTATGTCAGTCAACTCAAGAGATGTTCAGGAAACTAGTGTGAGCTTCATACATATGAGGATCCATGCTGAAGTCCTCTGTTAACACAAGGACATTTTACTGCTCCAAGTCAGGTGTCTGTGATAGCATCCATTTCCATGGCAAAAGGCCATGGCATTATAAAGAGATGCCTGCTATGACAGAGTGGCAAGAAGGAGAGGCATGGAGAGCCAAGGTAGGGGGAGGATGTTAAAATGTGATCTAGCTATCAGATGATGAAGGTCTACAGTTGGCTTCTCCCTGCCCAGCTTCTATAGGCCGCAGAGGAAAGCATACTGGCCGTCTAGAATGACAGGCTTTGTGAGCGACTGCCCTTTGCAGACTTGCAAGACAATAAAAACAAATATGACTTCCCTGTGAGTTTTCTTTGAATATGTACAGACAGGTTCACATTTCTGTCTTTTTAAATCCTGGCTCTTTCAAGTGACTAAGTGCTGGGTGGCTTCCTGTGTGTCCAGTAAGGTGGGGCTGCTAATTCTTTGTTGACATGAAAGTCAGAATGGAGATGAGAAAGAGGCAGGGCCAGTTAAGAGTCAAAAGTTTGGGAGATGTGGGAGTGAGTTCCTGGAAAGAGAGTGTAGGGCAGAAGGTAGATGGAGAAATTGTCTGGGGATGATGGGCTTTGGTGTACCAGGAGTTTAAAGGACCTAGGTCTGGGAGGTAACACATTGTAGGTGATACTCATGATGGTGCTCTTTCCCGCTGGAATATTTTTCATCATTGTTCCATGTTATTAAATCTGTGATCTGTCAAGTCCCTCAAAAACAGCTAAAGCAGTAGCCCCATGCAGCGTACTCTCTGTAATGTGACCTAGACAAAGTGGAGTCCAATTTCCTTCATTTTGCATCTGGGCTGTCCTAATGACTGGCCTGATGGGAAACATGTGGCAAAGATATCGATAACTTCTAAAGTTAGAACATGTTCATCACATGGTTTTCACTTTTGTCTCTGGAGACTCTAGTTGGAGCATGATCTGGAAACCTGGTTACCACCTGTAAGCTGCTCATGCCACATACAACGACGGCTGTAGATGCTTCAGTTGACAGCCCCAGGTGATAGCCTAGCTGGAAGTTCAGCCATTGCCAGCCATGTCAGTGAGCCATATTGGCTTTGAGCTTAGTGAAGGCTTCAGATAACCACAAGCCCTGCCAACATCTGACTACCACCTCCTGAGTTGCCCAAGTGAGAACTGCCCAGCTGAGTCCATCCAACCTGCAGAATTTTCAGAGATAATAAAACATTATTGTCTCAAGCCACTAAATTTGGGGGGGGGGCAACTTGTTATACTCAATAAACAGAGGTTATGCAAGCAATCAAGTGAATTTGTCGTATAAGACAAGACCTGACAGGTGCGACATTGGCGGCCACAGTTCTGGCCTGTGATTGAGGGTCGACATAAACAGGAAGAGATGTCCAGGACAGGTCTGCCTGTTGGGAGTCTGTCTCAAATGAAGGCAGACTGGTGACATTGGAAATGGTTGCCTATCATGCCCAAATGCTTGGCTGCTGGTGTGCAGCCTGGCAGTATTGATGCCAGTCGACAGATCTACGGTAGCTCTGATGGGATGGCTTTGAACCTAAACGTGTTAAACTGTCCATTTCAGCTGGTTGGTTTTGGCCAAGCATTCTAGTAGTTGAGATTGGATAAGTATCGCTTGCATGGTTTTATTTAAGCCTTTGTTACGATGCCAAAAAGGCAGAGCTTGTGATATCCCACAGGAGATGCGGCTTCTGGTGGCCCCTCTTTGGGTACCACTATTCTGCCAGCTATGAATCCATCAATTTGTACTTGTCCTGGCCCACAGATCTCCATCTGGTCTGTCATCCCATCAAGTGTTTCTCTGCATTCCAGATGCAACATGATCTAGAGACCCAGGGGAGTTTTCTCAAGAAGCAGAGGCACTGGGTTTGGCCAGGTTTATCCCTCCTCTACTCAAGAGTCCCTGGATCTGCTTCCTCTGCACTCAAATACACGCCAGTATAGAAATTTGCTCTTTCTTCCTCCCAGTCCCATGCTCTCAGAAATAAGACTCAGACTCAAAATACATTTACAAATAAATACTTTGGCCATATAACTAGGCTCTTGTCTGACTAGATCATAATTTAAAATAACTCATTTATTTTAATCTACATTCTGTCATGTGGCTGGTTATCTGTGTTCAGGCATGTGTAACAAGGCATCTGTCTTGTTACACCGTCCCATGTGAAGCTTTCCTGCCTCTTGCTATTTCCCAGAATCCTCTCTCTTCCTGCTAGTGTCCCATCTCTCATTTCCTGCCTGAGCTCATTGGCCATATAGTTGTTTTTGTTTGTTTTGTTTTTTGACAAGTGATGCCTATAAGAGATTCTCTCTACATTCCAGTCTCCAGTTCTCACAGTGGCTTGGCTCATGGTAGAGAGTGTTTGTTATCTCAATACGCTTCTCCTTCTGAAAGACCATGCATGCCCCTTAGTCATCCTCTATCATTCCTGAAGATGCTTTTATTTAACTACTTATGTTGTATTAGTACATAAAGGGTAAAATCAGCCCTTAGATGTTGTACAAAGAACCAATATATGCTCAAGTAATGCTTTCTGTCATCTACCATATGTCCAGCCTACATGGCCTAGCTACAATGTCATCTATCCCATTACTTAAAAAAAGATGTTTTCCTAGAATACACTAATTATAAATAACAGGTTTCATTTCCGCTATCTGTTCACACATACATATTTGTACTTCGATCATATTCACACCATGATCCCCCCATTCCTACTGATTTCTTTCTTTTTCCCAACTAATCCCCCTCCTATTTTCATGGTTTGTTTGTTTGTTTTTCTAGGGGAGCAATGGGTTTGATTAGAGTCACACACAGGAGCACAGAGAGCATATCAGTGGGTACACCACTGAAGAAAATGCCTCTCTCGGCACCCTCTCCCAGTTCGTCCTCCCCTGACTGTGTGGAGGAAGGACAGCCCCTCTGTGGTGCTGCCCTGCATATAACGGATGACTCTTCCTGTGCCCTTCATCTGCCTCCTTTGGTGGTAGATAAATAACCCTAGTTCCTTACACGTCTCTTCACCATGCCTGGTTTTCAGAGTCCTCATCAGTTTTATTTCATTCACTATAAATGATGGGAAAGCCCCCTTGGAAATATAAAGGTTGTCTAAATAATAAATCATCATTTTGGCAAACGATATGGAGGCATTTAGAGAGATAAAATTAATCACCCCTCCCCTTATAGCTATATAGCAACTTTCCCACTGGGAGTTCAAAGTAGCTCACAGAACCTAGAGTTAATTCTCTTCCCAATCCTGGATGGAGAAGGTGGGGTTATTCATTTGTGTCACAGGCACAAAAGGCCATGAGACACAGGTGACTTCCCTTTCTCTCCATCTCTGTGAGCACAGCTGAGTCTCTGGTTTGAAAGTATTCAGTTTCTACTCTTCTGATGCCGGACCCATAAGTGTGACATCTCTTTTCTCCCTAGAGAGCACACTGCAGTAGATCCCTGGGCAGGGTACTGAGTGTTGTCTGGCCCCGTGTAAGGCCTGGGTTAGAGAATATGGACCATGTTTTTATTGGTATGAATTTTCTGCTCGGGATGCTGCCGTCTCCCACTGCAACTAGTACCATGCAGCAGATCCAGCCAGGATTGAAAGAGCCTGAACATCCATAGACTTCAGCTCATGAATTCTTATGTACATTTGATGGGTGAGGAAACAGAGGTGGTGGAAGAGAAGTGGCTTCATCAAGCTCACATAGCTGTTATGTGGGTGAGCCAGGAGCTGAGACGGTCTCATTGGCGTGCTTTCTCTTCTCCAACCTGTGTTGTCTGTTAGTATTTGTTTTTTTTTAGTGATGATAAACAAACTTACACACACACACCCCTACATTGTTGGCCTGTGTAGTAATGTAACTCTGACTCCATACATGGCTGGCATTAGAATGCTCTTAGGGATTTGGTTTCTTGGACTTTGCAGTACTACCTCCTGAATACCATCTTGCCCCCCCCCATTGCTTCACCAGGCCCTTTCATCTGATTACAACAGAAACAAAGATGTTTACTCTAGTAGTTTTTAACAGCCCTGGAGTTCATTCTGATTGGTCCCTAGGCTACTTGAACTCACCACCATGCTCAGAGGCTGGGTTCACTGATTGGCCCAGATTTCTTCTCCCTGGGCTCAGATTAGGTGTCTCTAAAGACCAAGACTGAGAGTGGGAGAGGGTGAATGAAATACGAGACATAGACTACAAGCATCGGCAGGGCAGCAGGGCTGAGTGGGTTCCATTCATCTGTACTCAGACCAGCATCCTCTCTCAGACTGACTTCCCCGCTGATGGGTAGACTTGTGTCTCGGTGTCTCTCTGATTGCATTTCTTTTCCCTGTGCTTGGTGTTCATACTTTGCATCTGGATCCTCACTTATACCCTCTGGTCTCCTTAAAAACTAAGGGGTCAAGAAAGAAGGCCTCTCTTCCTCAAGATCCCATGGAATGGATTCCTGTTTTCCCTTCTGTGAGTTCCCCATGGAGAAAAGACATCTGCTTGGCACACAGGACAGCTTCCAGGATCAGAGCTTATGTTCACGTTGGAGTAAATGTGGAAATCACATTTTGGAAACATGTGGGGATTCCAGTGAAGAGTCAGTGAAAATCATTGCAGTGCAGGAGATAAAACCAACCACATATGAGGGAACAGAAAAGATCCCAGGGTCTTAACAGACCAGTGATAAGCCTGACTCTGAATATGGTGCCATGGCCCTCCCAGTCAGAGTGGGATTAAACAAATGAAACATTTTAGGCTGAGATGTCCTTTGGTTCTGTTCCTGGTTTGCTAGAACCCTTCTGGATCCTAGTTTCTGGATTGAGCTGCTGTACTTAAAACCCTGTGTTTAATTTCCAGTGTCCAACTCAATTTAGTCACATTACAGATGGAGAGTGAGAACACCTAAGGGGCTGACTTACTTCCCGAAGGGATCTGTGTAGGTTAGAGGTGTGACCAACAGCAGACATGACCCTGCGTCCTATCCACTGCTATTCCCACTTTCTGTGCTTGTCCAGGAGGCCCAGGCTGGATGGAGAATAATCCATGGAAGATAATCAGGGATAAAACGTTGTTTTTGGCCCGAGGGAGGGCTATGGAATGGTCTGGCAATGCTTTTTGGGGTGTCCAGCACAGTCCTGGACCCACAAGTAGTGAATCAGGACATGGATGCCTTGATTTTCTTGCCAATGTGTCCCAGATACAGAAATTTCCAACTGGGAAGATGCTGTCCACATTCCTGTGTTCTTAGGGTCCCACCCCCGTGGGTTCAGAAAAGTCAGAGCTGTGTGAAACCAGGGCTGGTAGGCCCTTCTGTTTGCTTTCTTTGGGGAGCATCTGCTAACCTCCATGGCCCCTTCTTCCTGTGAATGGAAGAACTTCTGTTGAAACACACAATTTCTCAAACTCGATTTGAATAAAAGGAAAACTCTCATATGGAGTGTGCTATTTTTAAGAGATACTAGTTAAGAAATAAAATTCTGTGAAACACACAATTATTTAGCTGTCTTTGTTTTGCAACATTCTTCTAATTAACCACCGCGAGCATCTATTGAGATGCTGGGCAAGTACGGCCTGCTACAAGCTTGTCTGAGAAGGAAAAATATTCACACCCTTAAGCAAGATCATGAGCATCTTTCTGCTAAGGAAAGTCCCCCCAGAGTAGCATCTTTGGGCTGGGGGCTCTGTTTGTACTGGGGACATGAGCACTTGGGGAAGGTTATCTCTCTCAGATACCTACCAAAAGATGCTTGCTGGTGGAACTCTAAGAGGAATCCCTCTTCTCCCTGGCACACCAGTCCCTCAGTTCTTCCTGAACCTTCATGTTATTACCTTAAAAAAATAGATGTCTTAAGTTTGAAATAATTTTAGACTTACAGTGAATTGCAAAGGACTGTACTATGCCCTTGATAGGGGCTGGATTATGGCTCCTTCGAAAAGAGCTGGGAATTCTCAAGTTGGGAACCTCTGCATGTGGCCCTATTTAGAAATAGAGTCTTTGTGAGTGTAAGTGGTGAAGTGAAGATGAGATCATGTCAGGATAGGGTGGGCCCTTCATCCTACATGACTAGTGTCCTAATGAGAAAGGAACATTTAGACATAGACACTTGTTCCAGGAGCTTAGCATGTGGGCATGAAGGCAGAGATCTGGGTCATTCTCTGCCAAAAGACAGCAGGAATTGCCAGAAAACCACCGGAAACAAGGAGAATGAGACCCAGAGCAGAATGTCAGCCAGCCTCAGAGGAAACCCATGTCCCAACACTGTGAATGTGGACTGTGCCTCATGAACGTAGATTCAGTACTATTGTAGTTTCTTATCCAGTCTTGACAACTGCACATCTTTGCTAATTTCCCTACTATTCCTTTTTACTGTAGAAGGGCATTTTCCTTATCCTTTTCCTCTTTTAAAAATTTTCTAGGTGAAATGTTATTCTATCTATCTATCTATCTATCTATCTATCTATCTATCTATCTATCTATCTATCTATCTATCTACTGCTCTTCCTGTATTCCACGCTGGCCTTGAACTCAATATGTAGGGTGATCGTAAACCTCTGTTCCTCCTGTTTCTACCTCCTAGGTGCTGGATTACAGGTATGGACCAACTCACTTGATTTATACAGGGCTGGATGTTGAGCCCAAGGCTGTTCGTTGTGCATGGTAGGCAAACACTCTACCAACTTTGGTATATCCCTAGCCCCCAATTTAAATTGTTATCAACCTAAGTGCATGTTGTCCTAAGGATAGAAGGGCAGTTTTATGGAAGGATTTGAGAGAGTTTGGCCTGACTGAAGTGGGATGGGATTCAGAGCCCATGGCAGTGGTGGGTTGGCTAAGAGCAGGAATAAAGGCAGCCCGGGCTGACACTACGAGAACAGGTAATGTAATGTGCCAGTTTGGTTAGGTACTTTCTGGTTAGGTGCTTTCTGGTCCTTCCTCAAACAGAAAATGTATAAGGAAGGTTTCTGAAAGCCCTTAGCACAGATGTGCGTGCTCATGTCCTCCTCCTTGCCTGACTTTGGGCCCTGACACACCCCTTCCCTCTGAGCAGGTATCTGGTGAGCTACAGGGGTCTAGAGGGTCTTTTCCATTAAGCCACTGAGACCTCCCTCACATTTCCCTGGCCCCATAAGGAACAAGGGTGTCCTGGTTAGGGCAAGTGCTATAGACCAGGTGAAGACAGGGTAGATGTTCTAGAGGAGTTAGGTAGGGGAAGGCAGTAAGTCCTTCAGAAGTACAGACCCTCACCTCACCTTTGCCTCTTCCACTCTTTTCAAATAGACAGTGATTTTCTAGACTTGAGTAAAACAGAGATTGCCTGTTAGATTAGAGTCTGTTATCTTTCCTAGGGACATGACTTCCCAGGGCTCTAAGGACATTTGCAAGGTCTCTCAAATTTTCCTAAGACATGACTAAGGTGAATGAACCCTGACCCCCCTGTTATAGGCCATCTCCTTGACCCCATAGCTGGGTGGACTTGGAATTTGCACCTTCTGCCCCTTCTCATCCTCATTTTCTCAAGCTTCCTTTACCCAAGTTCACAAACGTGCTCATGTTCTTTGTCCCCTGCTTGAAAGAAAATGAACATCAGAAGCTTGCTTTCATCTTGGACATGTCTCTGATGCCTCCGCCCTCCCATGTACCATCTCAGTGGTGGTTCTCACTAGCTGCCTGTACTTCTGTAAAGATTTTCTAAAATACTGCATGGGGCATGCCCTGACAAATTGCGTATGATGTTCAGCACAGACTTATACTACAAGTGCTATACAGTGTTCATCAGGAATTCAGACATAACTGGATGTCATATTTGTCACTCTGCTGAACCTCATGATCCAACAGCAATGTGCAAGATAGGATTAGGTCTGTTGCTGAGATGTTCTTCAGAGCTGAACAAGGGCAGTGATGAGACCGACTAAATGTTCAAGGAGCCAAAGCTCGGCTGGGGGAAGAACTAAGAAGAAAGCTGGGACAGACCTTGAACCAATGCAGTACTCAAGCCTTCATCTCCTGTCATGACACTCCTCTGCGATTTGTTGAAAAGGGACTCCCTTCTGTGTTCCACTTTCAGCCATTTGAGAATCAACTGCTGTGGTTTGCTGCTTAGCCACCCAGCAACTGTGGTATTACATATAACTATATATAATACCACATATATATGTGGTATTACATATAACTATATGCCTAGCTTACTCCCCAGCCCCATAACTTGAACCCCAGTCTTATAGTTCATCCTACATTTTACAAGCCATCTTGGGATCTTATTGGACTTTCACCCTACCCCTACCCCATAAGTGAGCACAGAGGCAAACCCACCTGGACTCTTCTTTCTTGAACTGCCAGGGCCCTTACACTGACCTGGGACCCCCACAAGCCCTCTAATTCATGAGAAAGACTGCCTATAAAAGAACATGTTAGATGAAATGACTTTCATGTTGTTATGGCAGTGACTTAGGTGAGCTGTGTTTCCAAAAGGCTAGGAAGAATTTGGAACACGTTTCCCTCCATGGAAACAATGCACTAAAGGATGGTTAGATTTTTATAGCACGATTGGTTCAGGATAGTAAACTTTCATTGAGCACCTAATATGTTCAAAGATTGTGCTGGGACTAAGAGATGCATAAAGGACTATTTCAGGCTAAATCAAGTTCATTCTCATGAGAGAGGTGGACAAAGAGGGAATGATTGCTGAAAGGGTGGAAGGACAGAAGGAGACAGAATCCTATGGGGTCCAGCTAAAAGGCCCAGCCAGTATTTCTAGAGCAACTCCCTAGAAAATTGAGTGTTGAAGTATGAGAAGAGTTTTATCCAAAGCAAAGGGAAAATCTAAAAGAGTGGTTCTCATTCTCAGTCTTCCTTGACCCTTTAATACAATTCCTCATGTTGTGGTGATTCCCAACCATAAATGATATTTGTTGCTACTTCATAACTTTTTGCCACTTTGCCATTGTTATGAATCACAATGTAAATATCTGTATTTTTTGATGATCTTAAGTGACCCCTGTGAACAGTCATTTGACCCCCACTGACCCAGAGGTTGAGCACATCTGCTCTAGACTAGGCGTGACCTATGCATGACCAATAAAGGCATGGAGCATTGGCCCTTGACGAATGTACTGAGATTCTGTTGATCATTTTTCTGCTAAAGCATCTTGGGTCCTAAGGGGGCTGGCAGGGGCCAGGGAGGGGAAAGTATTGTTAGAAGTGTGGGCTCTCAACTTTTAGCTGGTGTCTGCTGAAGGGTTTTAGTCTAATTCACTTTTAAGAAAATTGTTGTTGTGCTAGCGAGATAGTTCAGTGGCTAAAGTTTCTGTCATCTGCAGGAGGATTTGAGTTTAGATCCTCAGAACATATATAAAATCTGGATGTGGTAGATTTAATCAGTACTGGGGAAGAAGAGACAGGTACGTTTTTGAAGTTCATTGGCCAGCCAGCCTAGCTCAGTCAGTGAGCTTCAGGCTTAGTGAGAATCCCTGTTACAAACGATAAAGATGGAGAGTGACTGAGGAAAGAGACTCGACATTGACATCTGGCCTTCGTACACATGAATGTGTTCCTGAATGCATATGTACACAGTGTACATGCACATAATAACGGATACTACCACCACCATAAACAACAACACAAAGAAAGCATCATCTGCACTTTGTGGGTGGTGACCAGAAGGCTAATACCTCAGACTGTTTCTTACTATTGTATAAAAATAACTGAGGTTGGGAAATTTACAAAGAGGCTTATATTGCTCACAGTTTTGGAGGCCTGAGGGCATGGTATGGGTATCAGTTTTGCTCTGGGTCAAGGATCTCATTGTAGAAGCACAGTGTGAACTTCTGGAGGGGAGAAAGAAGGGAAGAGCCTATTTTCTTTATAACAACCCAATCTCGTGATAATTAACTTAGACTCACAAGAACTTCATTAGCTGGTTTATGATGTGGGGAGGGGAGTTCTATGGCCTGATTGCTTCTAAATTTCTAACTACCTCCTGGTACTGATACACTAGATATGACATTTCATCATGTTTTGACAGAGACAAACTATGTCCACATCGTAACAGTCACGAGATGGGGAAGAAGGCCAAGTAAAAGGCTTCTTCGTTATTCCAGAAGCAGAGAATGGGAAGACCTAGATTAGAGAGCTCACTAAAGTCCCTAGAACTCAAGCCCAATTGACAACAGGGCTGAGCACATCTCAAATGCCTAGGATAGACTTTGGTAATTATGAGAAGTTGTTTGCTGCACAGAAGGGCAGGTGGAAGGGTGGAGTTGAGTCTTGTAGGAATGAAATGCATATTTGCCTTTACAGTCTGTCTTCTCTAGTAAACTCCACAGCAAAGAACCACCCACCTTCCCCACCCCTCGCCATTGAAAACCAACTCTTGATTCCCAGTGGTCTTTTGAAATGTGACTGTTGGTTGTTTGGACCTGGGATGTCATCTCTAGGGGAAGGAATCATTCCACTCTCAGGTCTTCTCTGATACTTCATGTTCAACTTCTTCTTGCTTGGTCTTTGCAAAGACAAGATGGTGCTTTGCCTTTTGCAAATATTCAGAACATATCGTCTAAAAAATGTTTCTCAGGAGTGACCCTGTGAGACTTGTCACTACAGAAGCACTAGGTAGTCATCTCAGACCTTAACTGGAGATTGCTTTGTGATGTGTGTGTTGAGGAGACCCAGGCACAGATCGCCTGGCCATCAGAGCATCATCACTGGATGTCCCTGGTAGAGGAACATGTGCAACTATCCTATCAAATCTGTGATTAATAGACGTAATCTCCACCACAGCATTAATTTCAGGCATAATCAAAGTGTGCTGAATTATTTCAGTGTCAGACCTTGACAGAGAAGTCAGCCTGGGATTAGCATTTTGATTTAAAGTTCAACGGGTGGTATTTATCTTTATTTCTGTCACATACGAATGATTGACTGTCTGTCCTGGAAAATAAAAACAAATGCTACTTCCCCAGTGAAGTGAACAGGGGGTAATTTAGAGGCATGCTATCACGGTTGACTGCCCCGTGGTACCAAGGGTTGGCAGCCTTTCTTTCTTGGATTCCACAGGGAGTCTCGGATTTAGGTTCCCAGTGCTGTCAGCAGCCAGGTGGGGGAGGCAATGTTAACACTGGAGGAGGTGTGCTGTTCATGATGGGAGCGCCTAAGGTGAACAGTAGCCTAGGGTGGGAGTGGCTTCCATGCCTCTCTAGAGGGATGCTCTAGAGGAATGAGGTTCACCCTAGTGTGATTGGGGCAAAGACTTGGGAGATTCTATCCCTTCCTAGCAGCACACATTTAGTGGCGGTGTATTCCAAACTCTGGCCTGTGTAGTAGTTACTTTTCAGCCCTGTAGAGAGTTAGGAATAGAGTAATATACTAATACCTCAATGAGCATGGCCTTTATTGGTGCTCATATTTCAGTCAGTTACTCTGCTAATATCTTTATCTGCACAGCCTACAATCAGGACCACAAACTCACGCATCAGTTTACATATTAAGACCCTGAAGCCCAGAGAGGCCAGATGAATTGCCCAAAGTTGGTGGAAATGGCAGGAGCCACTGTGGTACCCCCATCAACCAGGCATCAAAGCCCATGGTCTTTTGCTCCAGTATCTGCCTCATTAAGCCAGGTGGGACAGATATGAGTTAGTGTGAGGTGACGACCCCTGTTCTGTGCCTTGAAGGTTCCTCTGTGAAGGGAAGGTTCTGACTAAGGAAGAAGGGAAGAGAGGGGAAGCAGGAAATGGGAATGAAGATTTTCTTGGTTCTCCAGAGCACCACAACGTCACCCCTATGTTGAAACTCAAAGGCATCCATCTCTTTTGGTCACAAGTTGGAGGTTCCAGTCATAAGTACTGTTTTGGTTCAAACAACAGACAAACTATGAGTTCTACCAAGCAGAAGCAAGGATCTCCATAATGAGGTTTTTGTAAAAGACTGTTCCAGCCAGCAGTTTGAGCCTTCTGTGGACACTTGGTTTGAAGAAACGTGTCAACAAAGGACATTTGGACAGAGAAAGATTTGAGCCTTCATCTTGGAGAGCTGTCCCTGGGTACCACAGCCTTCTAGTCTCCTGTGCTTCATGGGACACACTGAGTAGATATCTAACACACAGTAAGAGTCTTTTCCTCTCAGGTTGATTTGACACAATAGTGGATGCAAGGTATGATTTAAACACCCATTATGCTCAGCTTTCTCAATTAAAGAGTACATTTTAATAATGGTTTTTATCACCTTGTTTTTCATAAATCAGATATGCATTGGGTTTTAAAAGCATTTAAAAGAATTATCTCATTTATCTTGTTTTAATTTTACATCTAAAAAATAACAACCCTTTAGGAACTTCAGTTATTAATACAAATTGAAGCAGATACTTACAAATTAAGAGGTAAACCATCTCCAGCCTAACAGATTCATGATAGAGACTTTGGCAGAAGTTAAAAAAAAACTATTCTATTAGGCAAATAAAACATAACAGAAACAGATATTCAGACTCCTTTCAGCAAAACTGCATATTTTCATACTGTGAGTCTTCATGTTCAAGAGCTAGTATGTGCACCATTAGTATTTCAGTTATAAGTATGACTCGTGGCTTTAAAAAACAAATGTAAAACATCATGACTTTAATCAATTTAAGAAACGTAAGGTTGTTCATAGTGGAGACTCATAGTTACCACCTTTAGTTAATTCATTGGCCAGAAACAAAATAGAAGCTTTCCTCTCTGTTTTTTCCAAGTCTCAGGTGATTAATCTGGAAGGAGTTCGTCTACAGAAAGACGACATTGTTTCTCCACCCACAGAAAAGGCCACAATTATTGAGGGTCTGGTCGATCATATTACCATTCTGATAAGTTTGAATAAGTGACCTTAATTGGCTTGGATGACATATTGAAAATTGCATGTCAGCAAATGCCTGTCTCTAATGTGTTCATCCAAAGCTTTGTCAGGCAGAATTGATACTGAAAAGGGTTGATGATTAGGTATTGGTACAGCTGGTTCTGAGATGTCTGGCCCCTGCAGTGAAAGACAGGCCCTGGCAAAGCTCTGGGGTACAATGGAAACAGAACCTTCACTCTCATACCCCATGGTCAAAAAGGAATAGTCTGTGATCTTGTCTTTGACCTTAGTTCATATTTGGTTTAAAATATCAAAGCAATATTTTAAAAATGGAGTCAATTAAAAGCTATATTAACTTTTGGTTTATGTCTATTTATCTAATTGGTTTTTATATGTGTGTGGGCCCTTCTGACACGGTGCATGTGTGGAGGTCAGAGGATAAACTTTGGGTATCAATTTTTCTCTTCTACCAGGTGGATCCTGAAGATCAAACTCAGGTTTTCAGGCTTGGAGGCAAGGGCCTTTACCGGCCAAACCATCTTAGCCTTTTGCAGGCCCTAAGAACTCATCTTTTTTTCTTTTTTGAGATTACAATATAATTACATCATTTCCTTTTTCCTTTTTCTTTCTCTCAACTAAAGGGTATCTTAGTCCCTCCTCTCCTTTAGTGATGGTGAATCTGAGTCCTGAAAAGTAAGCTGATCTAGTACAGTCTCCTGGTGTGTCTGGGGCAGGATCAAGAGGGAGTCCTGACTTCCTAGTTGCCTGTCCTTCCAAGCTGTTGACTTTTGGGGGCACCTCCCAGATGTCTTCTCTACAGCCTGTGAGCAGTTTATACTAAAGTTTTGCCAGCCTCTTGGTGAAATCAGTTCTTCCTAGTATCTGTCATCTGTGATGCACAAATGTAAACCCTCAGCCCCTCGTGCTGTGTTCAGAAGTCACGGAGAGTAATTGCTCAGCGCCCTCCTCTCGAAGATCCTTCACTTAATAGAACTATAAAATCAATCACATGGAGCCTTTCTTACTCTCTGAAAATTAATATCTGGAAAATTCATGGTTGTGGCTGGATCTAAGACAAATCATGCCTCCCACTTTGGTGATGAGCCCAAGGCAGCCACGGCCACATGGAGGCAGTTTGATGACAGACACATGGAAAGAGCGAGCTGGCTCCTCTTTGTGAAACTTGTAAGCTAGAAACAAAGGTGTACTTTCTACTCCTAGAAAAGTTTGAATAGAATCACCAGGAACAAAACATGGAGGGGTGATCCAGAATGGCCTAACTAAATGATTACGTTTCTACTATAGGTTGATACACACGCATGTGTCAATAATAGTCAGGCAGAAGAATACTATTATTTTTTTGTAGTACCTACCTTGTGCCAAGCACTGTGCAGTAAATCTTTTGTACGTGTAATTTCATTAGACTTGCAGCATACAGCTCAGTAGTATTGCTTATGTTTACAGATGCAGAGAGGCTAATGGGCCAACCTAGAACTAGGATGTAAAACTGACTTGACTCTCTTGCCACACTGCTTCCTGTTTCTGGATGTGGTACCAATGCTCTGCAAACACATCCCTGACTTTATCATGCTTGTCACTGGATAGTGCCTAGCTCTGTGATGCGCACAGCATGTATCACCTGGTTTTCTAGCAGGTTCCTTTGTTATCTTTGACTCTGACCATGTTGCTGATAGGAAGAGTGGCTCTTGGATACAAGCACAGAGTTTGGAGCTTTCAATAACTTCCTCTGCCTTTGGGCTTCCAGAAGACTCTACTCTACCAGGATTCATTCTAAGCCCCAGAGCATCCAACCTGGTCACCATCTCCCACCTCACTTTTTCAGAGTAGGAAGAGAGAATGGCAGTATCCTGGGAGAGGGTCTGGCACATGACAGGGCTGGCATGCTTTGGGGAACAGAACTCAGCCACACTTGCAGGCTGTGTTCCAAGTCCCACCCCAAGGTATCACTACAATAGGAGTCAGATATGGCGACCTGTTGGATATTCAGGGGAGAGTGGAAATTACTTGCTGAGATTCTGCTGCAAGTCTTGGGATATAACAAGTTACTGGTTCAGTGTGTACAGGATGGACAAGGGCTGGACTCCTGGGACAGCTCACTATTCCAGGGCAAGAACACGGAGGTGGCCTTTTGTTGTGGGACTATGTCCTTCCCCTCCTCTCTGTAAGAAGTCTCTCCACATTTCTAATACTGGCACCCTCTTTAATGTCAAAGTTGCAGCCCTTGATTTTCTGGTGAAGCATGTGTCACTGAGGCAGAGGCATTAGACCTCACTCATCTTCTCTTAGGGTCCAGCAGAATATTGTCTGTAGCAGGCTGTGTCAGCATCTGTGGTTGATCTAAAACAGGTGTCCCAGATCCATTTAGCTACATGGGCATTGGCTAATGTGAATTTTTTCTGCTTTAAAAAAAAAACCCTCAATTTTTAAATATTGACAAAACTTGCAATTATTTTTCTTTTTCCCTCCATGCACCAGCCAGATAGAATGACGCTGGTTTTCACAGGCAGTAAACACTGCAAATGAAAGCATGCTAAATAGCCTGTATATGCTCTAATCTTCAAGAAGTTTTCCAGTGAGGCTGAGGAGATGGCTCTGTTGGTAAAGTGTTTTCAGAGGATCTGAGTGTGGTGTTCTACACTCATGCAAAAAATCTCGGTGTGGTGGTGCAGCCTTGTAATCCCCATGCTAAGGAGGTAGGCAGGTGAGGATCCACGAGGGCTACCCTTCTTGTGGAGCTGCAGGCCAGTGAGAGAGCCTGTCTTGATGGGGAGGTTGATGGTTTCTTAGGAAGGATGCTTGAATTTGTTGAGAATAATGAAGCCAAAGGATACTTGGCCTGCATGTGCAGCCACAGCTCATATGCACCTGTATGCATGCACACATGTGCATGCACATACATGTGTACCTGTGTGTGCACACAAACACACACATATATGCACACACATGTTCACACACACATGTGCACGCACAGGTGCACACACCACACTAAGCAGTGCTCATCCCAAGTTAAATAGACCTTAGCAATAAGTCCCTGACTTTCCAAGGAGTGGTTGAATATGAGCACCCACTTCATAGGATGGAAAATTTTATGAAGTTGTTTGAGTCAGAACCATAACAATATCAATAAAATGTATTTTATGAAGTTGGCGCGGACGCTGCAATCTGGGTGCCGTTTTACAGTGTGCGGCAGTGGTACATGCCATAAATGCAAGGTCCCTGACTGCTACTCGGCCCATCCTTCAGTGACAGATGTGGCAGCCTTTAAGGGTCCCCATGCAGCTTGCAGTGTAGGGTAAGATTTAGTGACCCTGGCTGGGAATTGCCAATGGCTTACTTCCAGAATGCTCGCTATTCTTGTGTCAACCAGCACCCATTGTTTCTCATTTCTCAATGCAAATGTCCATTTGTGGATCTATCTATCTATCTATCTATCTATCTATCTATCTATCTATCTATCTATCTTGAGAAAAGGTCTCCATTTATAGATCCAGCTGGCCTTGAACTCATGCCTCTGCCTCTCAGGTACAGGGAATACAGTCATACCCATATCCTCCAAAATCCCATTAACTCATAAGATCTTCAGAATCTTCCTCTCTGCCTGGATGCCTTTCTCCCCATCTCTATCTCTGAACATACCCTCCATGACCTGGTTAAAGTGGCTTCTCTTCTATGAGGGCCCTGGATCTCTTCCCTGTGCTCTATGCCGTAAACTCACCGACACGGTCAGGATTGTTATTTTATTTTTAAGCCTTTTAATGAGGTTAAGAGACAATGTTAATTCTCATGAGTAATCCCTATATTTACCATTTCTAAATCTTTAATTTCCTCTTATGCTTTCTAGTTACCTTCTGGTGCTCTTTATTTTTATCTTAAATGCCATTTTTTCCCCAGTATTTTTATGTTGGAAGCAAGCTTGGTAGCAATAGAGTCTCTTAGCCCTGGGTCATCCAGGAACGTCTTTGTTATTTTGTTCTCACGTTTGTAGAATACTTTGCTGGATGCAGATTTTTCTGTTACACTTTAGAAACATTCTATTGTCCCTTACTTTAGAAGCCAGGTGTTCACCACATCCCATGTTCTTCTGTATGTGTTGTCTGTTTTTCTTGCCTCATTCAAATGTTCTGGCTTGGCTGTGGTATGTGCAGGTGTGACTCTTTTTATCTCTCAGCATTGAGATTTTCAATGTAGATAGATGGTTGTTTTCCATTAAACTTGAACCTTATTTTTTTTAAAAAAAAGGTTTTTCTCTTTCCCTTTCTCCTTTAATAGTTTTTGTCACGTTTATATGAGTCTGTTTGCCCACAGATGGATGTCTGTGTTTCTTTGGCATTTTTGACTTTGTTCGTCAGCCATAATAATTTCCATTGCTCTGTCTCAAGTTAGCGGATTCTCCCTCCTGTCCCTGTGGCAGCGTCTGTTGAGCTCCTCCAGGGAGGGTCTCATTTCCACTGTTTATTTTTCAAGTCTAGAATTTCCCTTGTGAATGAAGAATAACAACTAGCTCCGAGAAGATGATCTGTTTGCTCATTGCTGTATTTTTCTTGATTATTTCTACATGGTTTCCTGCACTTTTTCAATATACTCACAGTACTGCTTTGAGGAATGTGGAATTCAGCAGTGAGAGACTTGAGGCGGTTTCTACTGACTGATACCTATCTTGAGCATGGATCATTCTTTCCTGTTTCTATGACTGTGTCATATTTTTGTTGAAAGTGAGATACCTTATATTTTATACTGTATCACCTCTAGAGTCTTCTTTTTACTTGCATATATGTTGATGTATGTGTAATGGCATGCATGTTATCAGAAGACAACTTTTTGGAATCTGCATGTTATAGGGAATATGTGTGTGTGTGTGTGTGTGTGTGTACATGCACAGACACACATGCAAGAATGCTGGTGGAAGCCAGATGTTGATTCTGTGTGTCTTCTTCAATCACCCCACCTGAGCTTTTAAGACAGACAGTGTCTCTAACTAAACCCAGTTCTCACCAATTTGGTATGGCTGGTTTATCAAGCCCCAGCCTTCTCTCACTGAGCTCATTGACTGGCTAAGCCAGTGGTCTGGATCCACTAATCTCTTCCATGCCAGGGCTGAGGTTACAGATATATGCTGCTGCTGCATCTGGTATCTGGCTTTTAAATAGTCACGGGGATCCAGACTCATGCCTGTGCAGTAAGCACTTACCTACTGAACCACCTCTCCAGTTGCTAAAGGTTTGTATTTTCCTATCCCCAAAGGATTTCACTGCTCTTTTGTGTAGTAACTTACCTGGGCTAATTAGTGATACACAGAGCTGCCTGGTGGTTTGTGTTTTCTGCTTTGTTTCTACATTTAGCTCTGTGTTGTCGTGGGTATTTGTTAGAATGCCAGAATGTTAATTTATGAATAAAAGGGGATTTTTTTTTTGTTTCACTGTATTGGAGGTTTCAGCCCATGATTGGTTGGCTCTATTGCTCTATCGGCCTGTAGTCCAGGGTAGCATATTATGGTAGGAGTGTATGGCATAGCAAAAATGCTCACCTCGTGGCTGGGATTGACAGAGAGGGAGAGGAAGGGAGTGACATCCAGCTTTCCCTTTCAAAGTCACCTCTAGTGACTGGAAGACCTTCTACTAGGCCATCTTTTAATGGTTTATCACCTTTCAATAGCACTATGCTGACTGCCTTTAGCACATGGACCAATGGGAGGGGCATCCTATGTGTACATGGCAGCAATCTTGCATCCTCTCTGCAGCCCCTTCAGTGCGTAGGCTGGAGGTTTGCCTGTGATTTGATAGAGAGTTTACTTATGCTTCTCAAGCCACTTAGCCTCTGTCTGTCTGTGCCCTCTGTCTGTCTGTGCCCTCTGTCTGTCTGTGCCTTCTGTCTGTCTGTGTGAAGCTTATTTTAAGGGATGGCAGGTGGATGCACATCCAAGGATTAGGCTTATTCGGGGTCTACTCTGGCTATGAATTTCCAGCAGGACCTTGAAGATCTTTTGTGAGGAAGTGCAGGCTAAAAGCTATGAGAATGAGGTGGACACCTTGGTCCTCTCTAGCCTTAATCTGTTCGACGGGAAGGCGATTACCCTGATCTTGCCAGAGTCTCCCCTGATGAGATTGCTACATTAGATGATGCTGGAACAAACATCCCAGTCATTCCTCACCCAATGAGTCATATTTGATGTCACAGCTCTCATGGCCTCACATTCTTTGCTCTCCCTGTGTTAGCAGAGTTTGGGGGGGGGGTTCAGTTCTATGCAAGCCTGCCACGGATGCCCAGTGTTTTCATACAAAGTCTAGTCTTTGAAACATACATGCTTCTCAGGTTGTTGTGTGTCTTGGTCTGTTCCCAGGATGCTGAGAAGTGATTCTGCTACTTCTGTACAGTCTTACGGTTGTTGATGTTTTAAAAAGAGGATGGTCTGTCTGCCTCCTTCCTCCGTGCTAGTTGTATTCTCTCCCAGCTTGTCTGTGGTTTGATGTGACTATCTTGTTCCTGTGTGTGGTCACTGAAGAACCTGTGTTCCTTCCCTAATTACACAGTGAGGAGCCGTACCGTCTGATCTTGGTGCTGCAGGTTTACCTTTGAATCTTCAATGTGTGGCATGACTGCTGGCACCTGCCAGGTGCCCAGTAAACATTTGCTGTACTCATGACTTGAAGATTGATAGTGTAAGCCTCCTGAGTACTAGATGTGGAGTCCTCCATAGACCCGACTTTGGAGTGAGAGCACAGGGCTTTCCCTTTTGTTAAATTCCCAAGTAGGACTCTTTGAAGTAGCTGTGTGAGTTAGATAGGGTGTAGCCATACTTAGAACAATACCCAGTGTGGAGCAGCCTTTTGTTATGTTTATTTATCTCTTTCATAAGGTGTGTTGTTGATCAATGTAATATACTTTGGGTAAACTGTCCCATGCATCCATCCATGCATCCATCCATCCATCCATCCATCTTGCTAAAAAGATGGGTGAGACAAGCTAGTTGGATGTTGAGGAGAGACATGCTTAGTGGGAAAGACACAGCCATAAACGATAGTTTTCAAAGTTAACAGGCACAAATGAAGAGGTATAGGTGCAGAAAGAGGTTGGAGGGTGTGGTAATTGTTGGGGTTGGAGATCTGACACCTGTGATTCTCTGCTGTAGCCTTGGGACTCTTTAGTAAGGGGTAGGAACAGGGGGTAGTGGAACATAAGCTACAGTCATTTTCTCACCTCCCAAAGGCTGGAATTGTTTAGTGAATGTGCAGTTAACCTCAGACACTGGAAGTCATATAGAAGGTCACACTGTCTTCATAGGACAATTTAATTGTTCCAGTCAAGACTGGATCACCTTTTTTCACTGTTTGCCAGCAAGCACTCACAGATCACAGTTTTTCAGTGCAGTGGGGAGGAGGGGGGAGATTACCATGCAAGATCCCGTTATTTTTTTCACAAAGGAAGCACCTTCTCCTCTGTTGGGTAATTAAACCTACTTTCTCCATCCCTTAGTCCTACCATGCTGGTGGTAGAGGAATTTGTGTCCAGGCTAAAAGAAAAAGTCCTTCTGTGTTTATTTCTGTTTTTCAGAGGATCACCTAATGTGTCCTTACACTCTTAAGAAAATGGGGTGTCACCCTGTGTAGCCATCATTTGTTACTTTGTGGGTTCTTCTTTCTTCTACCTTTCTCTACCCCTTTTCCATCCTTTCAACCCCCAACACCAGATAAAAGAGAAGAAAGTGACTAAAAGGAAAGAGGGTGAGGTGATGTTATCCTTAGACTATTTCCTGTTGATTGGGGTATTGAGTTTCTTGGGTGCAAGTTTGATCTTTGCTGGTCAGAATATCTAATTATTTCTCCTCCTCCTCCTCCTCTTCTTCTTCTTCTTCCTCCTTCTCCTCCTCCTCTTCTTCCTCTTTTTCCCCCTCCTATCACGTAACTACTTAACAAACTGAGACCAACAACAACCGACACCAAGCAACCACACCCCTCTTGGGCCCCTAGCACTTACATACCCTCTGAAAAGTCCCCAGAATTCCAAACGCCACACAATCATACAAACTATCTGCAGCTAGCAAAATCACATCCCTGCTAGAGCACTAGGCAAATCATAGTCAGTTGCTGTCTACAATCTGAAGCAACCCCCATATCCTATATCGGGGGTTAAAAGGAAAACACATTCCTATTTCAGTGATTCTTATAGAAACCAAAAAAAATCTCACTACAACCCTGTCCTTTGACGTTATCTTCTCACCCCATCAGAGTAGTGTGCATTTTTTTTTTTTTTTTGGCTGTTACCCCTTCCTAGAGGCAAAGAGACAGAAGAGCAAGGGGCATCCATAGCTCTCCTAGTCTAGTTTACCATGCACCAGGCTCCTGCTGGGTGTTAAGCCAGGAGCGATTTTTCTTTGCAAATTCAGAAGTTGAGTGCTCTGGGTTGTGGCTGAACAGAAGCTCCTTATGAAGTGGTTCATTGCTTCACATCACCATCTGCCAGGGCAGGGCTCCGAGGCCCCATTTGGGAGACTGTTAGCTCAGCCCAGTGGAACCCAGGTTGCCCATAATGCTGCCTTCGCCGTACCTCCCAAGCCCCGCATTGCTCCCTCCATGCACATAACTGGAGCATATCCCTGGTGCTCCTCTGCCAGCCCTGGGAACTTTATAGCTCATAGTTACCATTCATTATTGTTTCCAGAGTACATCTTGTGTGACACTCTTCAGTGGTAAAATGGCTTCTTTCCACGCTTCTCCACAGTTACCACAAAACCTCTTAGCTGGCGGTGGAGGGGGGCTCTTTTTATGAAAGTCTGTGTGAAGAGAGGGCAAGAGAGCAGAGGAGCCCACTCACCTTTGCACAGGAACTGTTTTAGGAAGGAAAGATGAAGAAAAAGAGTGAGCAAGGGTGGGTGCTGGTGAACTGCACCCCCATCTCCACTCCCTACCCCCAATCAATTTCCCAGGTGGAAATTGAAACCTCTGGGTGTTTATCCCACAAAGTCACGTGAATGAGGAAGGAGGGTCATGTGATGGGAGCCAAGGCAAAAACAAAAGAATCCATTTATTATCCTGGCAGGAAATTTGTTCTTTGGATTCTGTAGCTGCAGACATAATGATTTCATTTCCTTTGGTGGCGTGAGATGAATGGCCCTCACCCCTGGGCCTGAACTGCTTCCTCCCGTTTCCCCAAGTGTGGTCAGCTTCAATGCCAGTTCCTTCCAGTGGGGTCAGAGGGTGGGCTCCGGTTCACACTGACTAACAAAATGTGATCTTCCCTGTGGAGGCTCCAGGATACCTGTGAATATGCTCCAGGTTAAAACACACACCATGGGAAAAACATCTCACATGGACAGGCTGATATGGGGTCTCTGGGGCTGGCAACAGCAGCAGAGAGGCCTGACTATGCTTTCTGCTTTAGAAGGAAGCCCTTACTTGTGGCCTGAGCCAGTGCTAGTTTAGAAGGCAGCTGGTATTAGGGCAGCCACCAGGCACTTAGCCTGGTGACTTACTCAGGGTCCTACCTGCACTAAACTTCAGTTTCCCAGTCTGTAAATGCTGAGTCTGCCTAATCCATGAGACTTTGCACCAAAGACCTTTAATCCAAGCTTTCTTTAGGGATGGCAGCAGTCCTATGTCCTCCTTTAGACCTCTGGTAATTATAGAGAGGACAGTTTCCGGTGCCCAGTCAGCCTTGTTTTTGTGTGCATGCATTATACACACACACACACACACACATACACACACAAATACACACACACATATACCCACATATATACCTACATATATACTCATATATATACATATATACACATATATATCCACACACATATATATTCACATATATATCCACATATATATACCCACATATATATACCCAAATATATATATATATGTATATATATATATATATATGTAAGTGCATGTGGGGATGTGGGGAGGGAGGTACACATGCACACACGTGTTAATGTGCATGTGAAGGCCAGAGCCAACCTTGGGTTTTGCCCCTCAGCTACTGTCCATCACATTTGAGATCAAATCTCTCACTAGCTAGTAACTCATCAAGAGACTAGGCTAGTGACCCCAGGTATCTGCCTGTTTCCTCTTCCCCACACAGACATTACATGCATATGCCATCAGCCCTGGCGTTTTTATGCAGGTTCAGGTCCAGGTCCTCATGCTGATAAGGCAGCATGCTGAGCTCTGTCAGTCTTTTCTCATTTTGGAACCCAGAGACAATGGAGTGCTGGTCTACCCTAAGATGTGTGGTTCGGGAAGGAAGATAGAAACAGAGACCAGAAGATCTTAGGATGCTGCTTTGGAACTGGTGAGAGCCCTTTTCACCCGGGTCCAGGCTTCCATACTTCACAGACAAGCATCTCACATGGGGAGTTAGACTTTATGTTTGAATAGGGCTCAGTGTTCTGTTAAAAAAAAAAAAAGTCAGACTCAGACAATTTTCTCACCCTGGCTCAAAACATGCATCTGGTGTCCTTAAGTGGAAGGCTTCTTGTGTTCTCCTGTGCCTCAGTTTCCCAACTGTGTCTTTTCTACCCTAGTCACTCATTAGTATTGGGTAACATTTTTCATGCTCAAAGATGCCTTCAGTCGAATGAAATGCAGTTAAGCAGGACTGGATTGACAGAACGTTCAAGCGTGTAACCAGGACCGGGGTTGTCTGCTTCCAGGGACTTTGGAGCCAGGATGAGGCTCCCAGCAGGGAGGACTTGCTTCATTTGAGAATGAGGAAGGTTTTCTGGAGGCATGGGTGTGTCTTACTGAAGCACCATATCTCTGAAAAAGAAGTTAAATACCGATAACAGAGCAATTTTAATAAACATTTTACTTTTAATATGTTTATAGTGTTGTTAATTATCTCTCTAAGTGGGGAAAATAGAAATTGTAGCACACGGAACAAAGATTGCTGATTACGATAATAAAATGGAAATTTTAATCAAGACGGTAACTTAAGTCAGAGGGAGTTTTCTTCTCGGCGGTTGGAGCCTTCATCTTTATTCAACATCCCGTTTATCATCACTACTCCATTCATTGCAGGCATTAGATTAATATTGACAATTTAAACTAGAAATAACTTTTCTTGCCATTGTGGTGCTGGTACGATAACGGCGCTATACAGCTGCAGGAAGCCGTTGGGCCAGCAAGCTCGCTCCCTGCGGCGGTGGGCCCAGTCCTCCAGCTACCCAGTCTGTCAGGCTTCTCTGTGACACCTCAAATAATAACACAGTCTCATGTGTTCTTTGTGTGCGTGCATATGTCTGTGTCTTATGATATACAAGTTCACGTGTATGCACACACGTATACATATACGCACGCATATAATGGCCAGAGGTTGGCATCACATATCTTCCTAGATTTTTTTTTCCTGACTTATTTTTTTGACACACAATCTCTTACTGAACTTGAAGTTCAGTGGTTTGCCTAGGCTGGCTAGCCAGGAAGCCCCAGCTATCCATCTGTCTTTACCTCCTCAGTGCTGGGATTACAGGAAAACACTGACACAGTCAGCTTTTTGTGTATGTGCCGGGGATCCAAACACAGTTACTCATGCTTACACAGCCAACACTTCCGAAGTCATCTTCCCAGCCCTCATGCAAAATGCCTTTGGGGTGGCTGGAAACCGTTTCTTCAATGATGGAACAGTGTAAGGGTTCATGGGCTTCTCTTTCTAGGATACAGACTGAGTATCCACAAGGTACTGTGGATATTCACCAAGGTGAGATTCACAAATGCTTGTGGAAGTCACACATATGCATGACGTGTGGTGTGTAAGTCCCAAGGGAAGGGTAGGGACCACAGCATGCCAGAAGTTTAGAGCAGGGCCTCAGAGTGGCATGCCCAGACCCACAGTGTCAGCAGACACAGACTGGGTTGTGGAGAGTCTATGCCCTTCACAAACGATTCTCAAATCACCTGAAGGGCCTGCTGACATGAACTGTTGGGCTGTATCTCTGGGTGAAGCCAAATGGATAGCATTTGGAGGAAGTTCCCAGATTGTGCTGCTGCCTTTGCAGAGACTCCACTGTGAGTACGGTCAAGGAAGGCTGCTGAGAGCGAGGCCAGACTTACAGGGAAGAGGCTTCTGGTCCTTCCAGGAGAGGATCTCACCTGCACAGGAGAACATGGGACCTGGAAGTGGGTGGGGCCAGGATAAGAAAAGAAGTGTGTCCGGCTATGGATAGAGAAGTGTTTGGCTTAAGAGTAGCTGGCTGCCACCAGGAACCAGACGTTGGATGCATGGCTATTAGTGCTATCTCTGAGGAGAGTTATTGGCTCAGGGAGAGCTGCTGCTGATCACAGTGAGAATCTTGAGTCAGATGCATGGCTACAGGGTCTTGTGTCAGAAGCTCATGGGGGCTGCCCTGAGAGGCAGCTCAGCCCAGACGCTGTAAAAAGACCCATTCTGGGGTCTATCTGTCCATCCTTGCCCCTGGGGTTAATTGCCTGTATTGTTGCATTTGATGGAGAGAGTAGGGTAGGAGGTAAGCCATGGCAGGGGAGGAGGGGAAAGACATGGATGCATGTCCCTGGGTTGGCTTAAGAAGCCTCTGTTACGAGAGAAAGGACCATCATCGCGCATTACTTATTACTTCTGCTGGCCCACATTTGGACTCATTTAGCAGCAGAGCCCCAGTGTCTGCTGGCTGTTGTGGGAAGCTGCTTCTGTGCTTGTGACTCTGGGGAGAGCCAGGGTTGCACACTCCAGCCTGGATCTTCTTTGTTACAGTTTACCCTTCATTCTCCCTTCCTCCTCTTTGGAGCCTCTTCCCCAATCCTCTGGGGCCCCATAAATGTGCCACTTGGTTTCTTAAAAAGGCCCCTTTCTTCTCTTTGATCATAAAATTGCCAAGGAACAATGGCTGTCACTTAAAACATCAGCAGCAAAGCTCCTTCCCCACTGCTGGGTGACATTGTCAACTGTGCTCCACATCAAAACAGCTGGAAGCTCCCAGGAGAAGCTGAGCCTCGGCTCTGCTCTGCACCTCTTTGTGAGCTAGCCAGAGGGCACTGTGGCATGCCCCCTCTGGGAACTGAAGTTGACCACCAACTTTGCCCCTGGGGGATGGACTCCGAAAGTCATTAGAGGCTGAGAGGGCTCAGGGATGGGATTTGTCTCCACAGCTCTGAACACTGAACTACTGGTGGGGACAGGGAGCATGGACAGGAAGAGTGTTCCAGGCATTTGATTAGAGGGCCCATAGATGGCTCAAGGACTCACTTAGAAATCCTGGTGTAGGCAGAGATTCCAGCCTCCCTGAACTTTTCCTCCTGAAGCTCTGGAGAGCTTTGGGGATTCTGTGCTCGAAGAACGGGGAACAGCAACAGTGCTGTTCTCACACTGAATGTGGTGGTTGACTCTTGTCATATAGCCCACTGCATCCTCATTCCCCGGGGACCCAGTGGCTATGCAGAGGGCTCGAGAAAGTAGAGTCAGGGCCCCCAAAGAGCAGAGTCAGCTGCAGCAGCTCCTCTGCCTGTTGGTTCTGGGCCAGGAGAGTGTTTATCTGCTTACCCCTGGTGCCAGCACCACAGAGGCAGCTGGAAGGGAAAGGACATCACAATGGGAGAATGGGCCTTGGCCACCAGCCTGGACCAGGAACAGCCTCCCCCCTTCTCCCTTCCCTGTTAGGCCTTTGCCTTGTTTCCTTCAGGCTTGAAGATTTGAGTGTGTTTGGGGGAGCAGGGAATATAGGTTCTGGGTTCTTCCAGTGTCTCAGTCCATCAGGGGAGAGAAAGGAGTCTTGAGGTTCCCAAGACCTGTAAACCATGTCTAGAGGAGAAAGTGAATTCAGGCTGCAGGGAGGCAGAGAACAGCAGAGTGTCTATGTTTGCTACTTGTGATCCTCCTTGGGGACAAGTGTTCGAGGTGGTTAGGTCTCATTCTGTGGATTTCCTCTGGGGTTTCCTCCACTGCCAGGTCCTCCTGTGGTTTTCCTCCCATGGTCCCAGGCCCTGTGTCCTGCCCTTCCCATATCCCTACTCTATAATTTCCATGGCTTCTGTTGGATGCCCTTTAGCTTCTTCTCTTCCTGTTCCCCTTCTCTCTCCCTGACTTCCCTTGCCTGTTCCCTCTGGAAATTTCTCTTTTATGTGCAGTGTCCCTGAGGTACTTGGGTTGGCTTGCATGGGAGACACACATGGCTGTCTTGGCTTCTACAGTCTTGGTTCACCTTAGGCTTTTGCTAGTTTATCATGGGGCAAAGCTTTGAGCATCCTGACTTCTTGTACAATGGAGGAGAGGAGTTTCTCTTTCTTCTTCTTCTTCTTCTTCTTCTTCTTCTTCTTCTTCTTCTTCTTCTCCTTCTCCTTCTCCTTCTCCTTCTCCTTCTCCTTCTCCTTCTCCTCCTTCTTCCTCCTCCTCCTCCTCCTCCTCCTTCAACCTTCTCCTCCTCTTCTTGTTCTTTTGTCTTTAAAAGAAGGCATAAATGCCAAATCTCCTTTGTTATACATTTATATTGGCTGAAAATAAAAGAAATTGCAAATTCATGATGGGATGGAAAACATATTGTAAGATGTTTACCTTCCAGTATCCCTGTCCATGCTCAGAGCTGCATTGTGGTCATTTACCAGACTTTGGAGGCCTAGTGGGCTTCTTTGGACTTTCAGATGAGCTTTGGATCCTAAAGCATCTTTTGCTCCAGGTCCATTTTGAATCTCTGCCCCCAAATGGATTAGCAGCAGGACCCCTAGGGCCATGAAGTCTGTCCAAGTTCAGATTATCTGTCCCACCTTCCTCTTGGCAGTCACTGTGAACTTGACCTATATTGGGAGCGTATTCCTCCATGTTTTAAGTGGTCACTACAGGAAGGACAGTGCCATTGTGGTTCTAATTCACTTGCTGATCCTCATGCCTCTGTCCACCTCAAAGGTATCCTTCTTTCTACTGTTCTGCCTTCTGGCACGGTGCCTTGACCCTCAATCTGTAGTCACAGTGCACCCCGCCACTCCCACCCTGGCAAGCTATGTTTCCACAGATGGCTCTGTTAAATCTGGATGGGTTCCGAAGATGTTATTGGATTTCAACAGCCCTCTTATGCCAAGACCATATGGGGCTGCAGGAGAGGAGGGCAGAGGGTCAGCCATTCCCTCCTGCCCACCCCTGTTTCATTTGAGATCTTTTGCATGGTATTTTGGTGAGTCCTTTGGAGTGAGAGGATGGGGCCAAGAAGAGGAGTTTGGTACAAGTGCTCTCAGTGCTCTCTCTTTCCTATTACAACCCCCACCCACACTTCCAGGACCCATCTCCCTCTGCAGGTAAGGCCTTCATCCTGGAAGCACCAGAGAGCCTCTTCTTGAGAAGCTTTGCTTGCTCTAAGATACCAAGGAGAAGTACATTGGTATGTGGCCATTTGTGTATATGTGAGGGGAGAAAAGAGGAGAGAGAGAGAGAGAGGGAGAGGGAGAGAGAGAGAGAGAGAGAGAGAGAGAGAGAGAGAGAGAGAGAGAGAACATAAAGGCAGAGAAAAGGGAAAGAGTGATAGAAACAGAGTTAGGAAGAGATAGAAACACATTCACAGAGATAAACCGAGGCAGGAAGAGAGAGAGAGAGAGAGAGAGAGAGAGAGAGTCTCCTCCAGGCAGATGCGTACCCAGTCACTCTAATTATTTATGGGCAGGCACAAAGAATAACTGTCCCTGTCTTTAGCTAACAGAGGGCCACTGTCATGAGGGTCAACAGGCAAAGAAAAGTAGGGAAACAAAGAACTGTGAATGGAGGAGGGTGCTGGTCTAGAACCAAGGCCTGCTCCTGCTGTCAGCTGTTCTGAGTTGCTTTTAGCATGCTGAATGTTGGTTACACTTTCCATCAGAGGTCAGGTGAGGGCTCTGTCAGTGCTGCAAGTCTTTGACCAATGCATCTGAGGAAGAGGAAAGTGGAACTGGGCTGGGGAGGAAGAAGAAGAGAGAGGAGATGGAGGAACTCAATGAGAGAAAGAGAGGAGGGAGGGAGATGGAGGGAGGGAGGGACGGGAGAGGAGAGGAGAGGAGAGG
>NW_021620939.1:608284-614552 GCF_004785775.1 Grammomys surdaster | reverse complement strand
AGGGAGGGAGAGAGAGAGAGAGAGAGAGAGAGAGAGAGAGAGAACAATAACAAGCCAAAAAGAGCCAAAGAGAGATTGCTAGCTAATTTTATGTCAAATTGATACAAGCTAGAGTCATCTAGGAAACTCAATTTAGAAGAACACCTCCATCAGATTGCCCTGTAGGCAAGTCTGCAGTACATTTTCTTGATTAATGATTGATATGGAGGGCTCATCCCTCTGTGGGTGATGCCACCCCTGGACAAGTGGTCCTGGGTTGTATAAGAAAGCAAACTGAGAAAGTCACAGGGAGCAAGCCTGTAAGAAGTGGTCGTATGTAGTCTATGTGTAGTTCCTGCCTCTAGGTTTCTGCCTTGAGCTCCTGCCCTGGGCTTCTTCAGTGATGGAGTGGAAAGTATAGGCTGAAATGAACCCTTTCTCCTCCTGGGTTGCCCTTGATAGTGGTGTTCATGACAGCAATAGAAAACAAACTAGATAGAACACAGGACAGAAACAGAGCAGAAAGGAAACCAGGAGAGGAAGGACAGACCACTTTCCCCTGTGCTGCTCCTGGACACGACGTGATGCTCTCACCCCATGCTGAAGAGCAGCTGGAGAACAGCCCCACATGGTGGTGCTGACTGTGAGGTGTAGCATTCCCTGTATTACACAGCAAGCTCTCAGTGGGGACCCAGGGGAGACATTGCATTAGGCTTTGATACTAGGAACAGCCAGGCTTTTCTGAGCAATCGCTCTGTTTACATCCTGTGCACCCGTGACCCGTGCAACTGATCAGATTTTCTTTATCTATTGACTGCTAGAAAACTGGGCTCCAAGCGTGTGGTTTGGCCATGGAAAATGAGCTGTTTTAGGTTCGCCATGGGCTTACAATTTATGTCCTTACTCTTGGTTGAGCTTTTTTGGTCTCAACTATTTTTCTTTGGAGATATTTTCATTGCTTTTTTTCTTATTATAAAACATATATAGATTCTGTATAAAAAGGTAACAAAATACAGAAAAATGTAAAGGAAAAAAGAAGTCAATTATAATTCCCCACCTGTTTCTCATGACAACCTGTTAAATTTGTACAGCTTGTCTCCTATAGTACACGAGCGTTCAACACACATGGGCACACACGTGTACACATGAAAATACACATATTCTGAAAAAACCTGAACCCATTACAAGTGGTCGATGACTTTTTCAAATTTGGCAGTATACAATATATATTTTTATCTGTTTACTTAATATAGCATATAGTATTTTTCATAAACCTTATAAACTACCTTAAACCTTCTAGAATAGAATGGATTGTAAATAAAATGTGAGGCTTAAAGCAGAGGCTTCCAGCCAACACTGGGGATGTAGACTGGGGTAACTCCTATGGCAGCATAGACACCAAAGTTTTGGGATGAGGTGATGGAGCATACCTTAGGATAGCTTCTCCCAGGTCTGTGAAGAGATTTCAGACACACTGGAAGGTCAAAGATGCCCACTGATTTTTCTCAGGTAGGCTGGAAGGGACTTGCCCACTGAGCCTGTAGAAGAATGCTGACATAGTACATGACTGCAGGACTGTGTGAGACTTGGCTCTACACCACTCCTCTGCACAGAGACATCAGAAGTCACCTTGATGCACCTTGATGCACTGGCTGACAGATGGGGCTGGAGCTTGATCAAAGGCACTAGGTGTAACAGGAAGTACCTTACAGACTGTCCCCTATATCTCCTTCTATCTCTGTGCTGGTTTCTTTCCCTATGGCCCTCCGACCAGGGTACCACAGGGGAGGGGAGATGGATTATATCACAGAGTAGGAACAACAGAAACAAGGAATTAGAGATGTGTCTGCTTCCCCAGGGAACTTCTATTCCTGAGCTCCACTCTAGTACCAAGTACCCCTAAAGTAACCCTATGGGATTGTAATCTTAGTGTGCCCTTTTCCCAGATGGTGAAATCGAGGAAGAAAACAAGTGTAGTGAGTTATTCAGGTTATATAGCTACTAACTGATGAAAAATCAGGCTCCTAAGACACAGGCCTGCCTGTAGACAGCTCTCTAATCTCACGAGGCACCGGGACCCTCAAAAGAACATAGATAACGGAAGCTCTTCTAGTTCCTAGAGGATGGCCAATGGCAGGAAGGGAAGGCTTGACTCACACTGAGGCTCCAGAAGATCAAAGGTGCTCACCTTCTTCCTGTACTTCACTTTTGTCCGTGTCCGAGTTCACATGGCTGTTTTCCCTCCTTGCAGAGCGTTTGCCTCTGTCCGCTCGTCCAGCATCTGGCATGCTCCTTGCAACCCAGGTACTGGCTAGTTTTGTACTTGAAGAAATGGTTCCCACTCTTAATACAGGCATTCTGGCTGTGTCCCACTCCTTTGGACAAGGGGGAGGGGTGCGAAGGGGTTGGAGACATTGGACAGGCTGCAAATACAGATGCTTGGAAAGCACAGGCACAGGGAATGGTCTGGAGGAGACTGTGGTGTAGTGGGCAGGCATTGGAATCCGACACAGCCCCTCAGGCTTGACCAGATGACCTTCCTTGGGTGAGCCCCTCACCCCAATATAGGTTAGAATAAGGACAGACAATCTCATGTCCCCATGTCCCCACCAGCAAGTGGCTCAGTCTTTCTGGCACCCTGGCTTCTTCCCAAGGCTGCTGATAGAGGCAAAATGAGGCTGAGTAAATCTGCAAAAAAATGCTCCCTGTAAACTGGAAGAAATGAAATTGCCTTTAACTCCACAAGTTGGTTTTGTCCGCTATCAATAGACCCGGAGGCTGATATGAAGGAGATCTAATTTGAGGCCTGCTTTATTGAGTACTTCAGCCTCCCGCCGCACATGGTCATCCCACACTTGAAACACAGTGAGCATACTGGGAGATGCTGGTATAAAAATCCACTGATGATTTAGTATGGGGAAAGAATGAAACATCTTATCAACGTGATATGGATCACATGCTCAAGCTGTGAGACTAGCATATTGTGATAAAGGAAATACATCATTTCAATTATTTTCACTTAAAAAAAAATCATGATCACCATGCATGGTGGCACACACCTTTTAGTCTCAGCATTTTGGAGTTAGAGGAAAGTAGAGGCCAGCCTCGTCTACATAGAGAGTTCCAGGCTAGTCAGGTAAACATAGTGAGATCTTGTCTCAGAAAGAAAAACAAAGCAAAACAACAACAACAACAGCGAGGACAACAACAAAAAAACAATGAAACGAACAAACAGAAAGAAAACGAAACCCAAACCTGTAATAGTGGAGTGGCTGAAGACTTTAATTCCTCATGTGGCTCGCCTGCTGTTATGTGGGACAGCACTGTTTTTGATGAGCAAGAGGGTTGTGAAAACTGAGAAGAAAAGCTGTGCTTGTCTGCACTCCTCACTAAAAGAATGAGCAGGTAGCCAGGGGAACCTGAATGTGGCCTCTCCAGAAGGCAGCAGGAGGTGATGTCTGCCAGGGTGGGCTTGGAAGCATCAGGTTTCAAGCAAGAATCTACAAGGCAGGCTCTGCAGCCCACATCACTGCTGAGTTTCCATCCATGCTCATCTCTCTGACCCTGCTCCTCCAGGTAGCTCTATTGCTTGTCCCAAGTAGCTTTTTCTTCGCTCAGGGTCCTGGTTCTTCTCAGTGTGTCCCCCTTGATGCCTAAGGTCCTGTTAATGGCCACATACTCTTAGGAAGTGAGTCACACAGGTGCAGAAGTTCTGGTTGGCATGATTCACCATCTCACCCCAGGTTACACATGGGCCACTGACTGGCCAAGGATGTCAGGCCATGGTGAGTGACTAGTTCTGTCTACCCACTGGCTACCTTGTGAAGCTTCCCATTTGTTGTGTGCCTCTGTACAGGAACAGGGAAGCTGGGTCTGTGAGCACTTGGGTGGATTAAGAATGGGATTGGCTAGCCATGGGATGGAAGCAAATGTTTACCATGTCCTCTCTAGCCCCACATGGGGAGCCACTGTCTGTATACACACCTATCTGAAAGCTGTTACATCCCCAGGGGGAAGGTGACAACAGAGCCACAGAGAATCTGGTGCTCTTCAGTATTGGAATCCCACCATGGTCTTGGACCCGCTAGGTAACGGGAGTCTGTGTGCTGACGGTCTGCTAGGATGAGGAGCGTGCCCACAGTCCAGCATGATCAAAAGCAATGTTGGCAACTTGTTTTACACATCACCCTTTCTCAAGGCTGTTGATGTGTGTCAAACTTTGGGTCTGACCTGGCCTGAAGTGATTTTATAAAGTGAACTATCACGGTACTCTCCAGGAAGCGATGACAAACTTTGTGACCCTTTCAGTATTATCAGGTGACTGACACCTTCAGGATAACCCCACTCCAGAAATCTATCCTACTGAGATTCTCAGTGTGTCTCTGTTCCCATCTGGAGAAAGTGGTTCATAGTCTCTCTCTCTCTCTCTCTCTCTCTCTCTCTCTCTCTCTCTCTCTCTATCTCTCTCCCTCTCTCTCTCTCTCTCTCTCTCTCTCTCTCTCTCTCTCTCTCTCTCTCTGTGTGTGTGTGTGTGTGTGTCTGAGAGCTGGAGGTGGCACGTGGGAGAGTGTGTGAGGCTGCCATCACTGAGTAATTAAAGTTGGAGAACGTGTCTGATGTCCAGGTAATTACTGCCGAACAGCTGCTAACTGTGGCCTTTCATTGATGGCGGGTGCTGTTAGGCACGGGAGTGATGGTTTGCACTCGGCATGGTGAGGGATGATTTAAAGTCTGTTTCTATCAGCAGCCCACAGCAAGGTCCTCAAGTAGATGAAAGAGCCTAGAGTAGATGTAGCAGGAACATAAAGCCACTTCCAGGAAGAGGCACAGGAGAGCCTGTCTGCTCTGGAATAGCAGCATGGAGTGAGTCTGGCAAGAGACAGGAGACCCAGAGAACTACTCTGATCTATGCATTTGCTTCAGAGGAAACTGAGGCATATTTGGGAGACACAGTGGCCACAGAGTGGAATTGGGTCAACGGGGCAGATGCTAACAGCTAGCTGGTTCTCAAGTCTCAGATTGCTGTCAGAGTCTTATTGGAAGCCCCTTTCCCTCGGGTGACGGGAGCCCCTATGGTGGGACTCCAGTTGCTTTTGTCCCACAGCCAGTTAGAAGAGTTCTGCTCAGACAATGGTGTCATTTCCCACGGGGTGACTGATGTGACCTGAAAGAGAAGCATGAAGGGCAAGAGGAAGTAGTGAGAGGTCTTCTCTGGTGTGGAAGGCCTTCTGCTTGTCCTACCACCTTGGAGATTGTTGAGAAGTCCTGGCCTTGTTTCCCATTCCTCATTTCCCTTCCTCTCACCTACGGCTGGCAGTCACTAGTAGCTGACTGCCTTAGACATTGACCTGGGGTCTTGTGGTACAATGTCTTCTCTGATTACTCCCTCTTAGGCCTCCATATTTGATAGTCACCAACCAGAAAGGCAGGGTTCTTCCCTAACACAGCTTTGGGTGGTGCTAACTAAATGGCTTCAGAGACTTTACCTTGGGAGGGGGTGACATTTTCCTAGTCTGGTCAAAAACTGTGTAGGACATCTGGACCCTGATGGGAGTCCAGTGGATCTGGATTTGGGCTGCCTAGGGGGTCTGTCCCAGAGTCCTGCTTTATAGAGCCTGTTATCCCCAGGCTCTGGCTGAGACTTGCTGAACCTTCTGTTGGAGCCTGCCACGGCCAGTCATAGGATGACATAAATAGCATCTTCCCTTGGAGCCTGGAGACCTTGCCTTCTGTCCCGATGAGCCTGCCAGCTGCACCGCTAAGGCTTAGAATTCCCCCCTGCCTAAGGGCAATCATTCATCCAATTAACAAGCATTTATTTTCTAATTCTTTTCCATTTTTAAAATAACGCTTTTGGTTATGCAATCAGTATATTCACTTTTTGTGACTTCCCTCCATAGCCGCATAAATGCCGCTGTGCCTGCATCTTTTCAGATCTGCCTTCCTAATCTAGACTCTTTCGGTTTTCCTCTTCATCATTTTACTGTTAACATTTCCTTGCTTTACACAATTCTATAAATTCCATTTTTGATGGCTTTGTAATAGTCCACCAAGTAGCTATATATTATTTAACTTCCCGTTTTTTTGAAACAGAAAATATGGCTATTGTCTAGTTAACTGTTTAGAAAGTACACTGTTTTTTTTTTAAACTCTGAAGAAGTGAATTATTAAAGACCGTTTTATAACTGTTGAAAATAATCCTATTTAAGTGACCAGAATTCTCTACCAGCACACATACACACCACACACACACACACACACACACACACACACACACACACACACACAC
>NW_021620939.1:557305-608274 GCF_004785775.1 Grammomys surdaster | reverse complement strand
CACACACACACACACACACACACACACACACACACACACACACACACACACAGAGCCAGCCTTTCTCCCACAGGACTCCCTTTTGGGAGCCTTTCACTACATCCAGTGTGATTCACACTGGTGTTAAAGATGCATGGTTTTGTATTCTCTGGCACCTTGGCATTCACCAACTGCTTCATTGGTCCCCAGCCAAAGAAAGAGGCCATCTGTTCCCGGGCTGGTCAGACACATGGAAGGATAGCATGCTGGTCTTTAGCAAGGTCCCTTCCTCAGGATTTCAAGGGACATTTTGACTATGTGAATCTTCAGACCACTCTGTCAGAAGACAAGACCCTCTCCATGCTTTCCAAAAAAGCTGTCTGGCACAATTATTCTTGCTTGTCATTGTTCCTCTCAGACATCCAGGCTCACACCCAGATTCCAAAGGTGAAAGTTTCCATCTCAAGGCTCCCTGGTTAGTTTGAATGCACTTGATGTGTAGCTTACATGGCCATGTGTGTTTCCCTGTAAAGCCTTTGATAATTGCCTGGTGATGGAGGATCCTTCAAGGGAAGGAGTGCTCAGAGAAGGAGGGGCAGTGGGTGGAGTCAGGTGTGTCAGAAAGACAGAAAGAGTGTGAGGCTGGGTCTCCAGATGTCAGGGAGTGTAGACAGGAAGAAAGTGATCTTAAAGGTCTAGAGAGCAGGAACAATCCTAGGGAGGGTCAGGAGAGATAAAACAGTTGACCAGAAAGATGCTAAAACCACTCTAGACATATTCCAGAGTCAGAGTGTAATAGGAGACCGCAATTGAGTGCAGTTGCCTTGCCTAGGACAAACGAGGAAAGAAAGGGAAAGACTGGGTCCTTAGACTGGATCTGTGGCTACCTTGCCTGCAGATTCAGTGGGGTGGAATTCTTATTTAGACTAGGTGTTGGGTAGAGAGACCCAGAGCTTCTGGGTCAGGACCACTTGGCCCAGGCGTTCAGTAACTTCAGTTAGAGCACTTGTTGCTAGAGGCAAATGGATCTCAGAATGAGAACAATGGAGTGTCTAGGAAAGGTGGCTGACTTGGGGTGGGGGTTGGGGTGGGGGAAGGATAGGGTGGCAGAGGGTAGAGAGATGGCATGTCAGGATGGGGTCTGACTAGCAGGACAGAGATGCAAGGATAGCCCACATGTTTTTCCCTCCTTGGTCGTGGACTTTGAGTCTAGCCTAGGTATTCATGTTGGGAGGGTGAACTTAGCAGCCCCCAGGGAGGCCTGGGTCTGGTTTCTGCTTTGTAGGAACCTCTGTTTTAACCTTACCACGTTCCTGAACTCAGCCACCTTTCAAATCCACCCAAGAGTGGAGAACAGGAGACTGTGTATAAATGCATAAATTACAAACTATAGAACCTGGCCTTGCCCTTCCCTCCTCCTGGGGAGCATGTGGCCCAGCACTGACGATGAGGTGAAGTCCATGGATGAAGCCCTTGGCCTCCAGCACTGGGCAAGGGCATAGAGAAGCCTACCCTGGCTTCATAGAAACAGAAGTCATATTGCAGGGTTGGAGCCTCAGAAGGGTATCTGTACCTGAGGAGGTCAGGGGTGCTCCAGGCCTGTTTTTTGTCTTCAGAAGATCCTGGATTAGATTGCAGTCAGTTTCAACCACGGTTTTTCTCTGCACCCCTAGGGTTTCCGGTCAGTTTGGTCATAGATTTATTTTTCGACAAGCTATTATTCTTCCATTTCTACAAACCTTGCAAGAAAAAAAAAACCACTCAATTAGAATAAAACTTTAATTAAATCGAAGCACCAATTAAAATATATCATCAATTAAAATAAAGCACTAATTAAAGTGCTCCCAACAAGCTGTAGCCAATATGGCCTAGGGGCTAGAGGCACCAGCCTTGGTCATAGGGTGGCTTGGTGCGCCAGTGGGATATGCTACCCTGGCTACGAGGGCTTGATGATCAAGGCTGGAAGCTGTGTCAGCCCTGGGAATGGGGCAAGCCTCTTGCTATGATTTTTACCCTCTTGGCACAGTTGAGGCTCATAATTTTGGAACCAAAAGGAGCCTACAGCCAGCAGGTGAATGAATGGCAGGGCCTGTCATGGTGGGTTAGGTTGGGTACTGTAGTAGATCTCACATGTGTTTTCTTCATAGCCTCCCCTTGACTCAAAGCCACATGAGTGTTTATGGTGCTATTTTCTTTCCCCTTGGCCTGGTAGAATTCGGGGCTGTTATTGGTGATGTAGTTTATTATTGTACCATTCCAGGTGTGGTTTAGCTCCAGGGACCCCTAGCTGGAACCTCCGACCCTTTGGCCTGGCATTCAACCCCTCATGCCACCTGGACCATCCACTCATCTTCCCTCATCTCCCAACCTGCCGTTGTGTATACCAACCCCTGTTCTGTCCATCTGTCTCGCAGCTAACCTAAATGCAGGAAGTTAAAAAAAAATGTTACTTTCAAGCTGTCTCTTGTCATTCCTCTATCCAAGGCCCCTTTAGGCCAGTTTTCTGTTTCCTCTCTTGTCTGCTTACCGGCTACCATTGGCTTGCTTCAAACAAAAATATACCTGCATAGCCACCTCAGTTTCTGTGGACAGAGGAGGATTCCAGTTAATAGGCAGGACTGATTTCCAGCTGTTTCTCTTTGTAAGCATCCTGTTTTCAAGGGTAGCAATTGACTTTTACTTCTTTTTATATCAACCTCAAAACATTTCCAAAACTAACCGTCAGCTTATCAACTTTAAAATGATACATTTCACTTCCCTAGGGATGAGCTCTGTCTTGACCAGCAAAAGGGTCAGTGTGTGGAAGAGCCCCTGCTGTGGCCTATTAGCACTTCTCCACCCAGGGATGCCAGGGCCAGGGCCTCCCTACTTGGTTTGAGCTTACTGTATAAACTGAGATCTTAGGAGAAAATCACCGGGTCTGTGTGCACCTTTGTGTTCTAAACTCCTTGGTGCTTTTAAGCAGCTGCAAGCACCACCAGGAACAGACTGAGAAAGAAAGAAGGTAAAAGGGAAATTGCTTGTGGGATTTTAGAGACTTAACAGTCTGCTTTGCAGCAGGTTCTGAGAAGCAGGCTGTCACTGTTGGCTGCTGGAGCAAACCTCTGGAAGGCTCCCTCCCTCTCTCCCTCCCTCCCTTCCTCCCTCCCTCCCTCCCTCCCTCCCTCCCTCCCTCCCTCCCTCCCTTCCTCCCTCCTTCCCTCTGTCTCTTCCTCCCTCCCTCCTTCTGTCTTTCTCCTTACCTTTCTACTCATCTTTTTCCTCTTCCTCTTTTCTTTTTTCTTTTCTTCTTTTTCTTCTTCTCCTTCTCCTCTTCCCCCTCCTCCTCTTTCTCCCCCTTCTCTTTCTCCCCCTCCTCTTCTTCTGCCTCCACCCTCCTCCTCACCCTCCTCTTTCTTCCTCTCTCGTTCTTTTCTGTTCTACCTGCCTTCTCTTTTCTATTTCCTTTCCTCCTTTCTCTCTGTTCCCTTCCTCTCCCCTTTTTCCTATCTTTCAATTTCATTCCTCTGCTAAATCACAGACTAAACATAAAGAGAGAGAGAGAGAGAGAGAGAGAGAGAGAGAGAGAGAGAGAGATCAATGAACTAGAAGGAAGGGATTATTTTCTCTCTGTAAAACCTTTTCCTGTTCTCTTACCTGCAGTATCAGCAAGAGTCAGACTCCCAGGGCTGCAGAAAGCAGCAGGTGATGGGTCAGGAGCAAACCTGGCCTGCTTCTTTGTTTGGCACCACAGATGTCTTTTGAATACCAACTCTGCCAGTTTCTTGGTCAAGAGGACTGGAAATGAGCCCATAGATCTGTCCCCCAGGGGTTCAGTATTTTCACCTCAAACCAGGAACCTCTGGATGGATCTCTCAGAGGTTAGAGATCTAAGATGTGACCCAACTCTGGGGTTTCCATAGCTTTCCTCAGATTCTCCAAGGGGCTTATGAGCTAGGACTGCGGTGCACAATTCTTTGATCATGACTTTGGGATACAGCTTGCACTGCAAGCATTAAGTACCTGAGTTCTATCCTCAGAATGCATATAAAATGCTAGGCTTGGTGAATGCTTATAATCCCAGGCTCATCAGCCAGCCAGCTAAGACTAATGTGTGAATGACCCAATGAGAGATGCTACCTCAAAAATCATGGCAGACAATTCTGAAGAATGACAGGTTGTCCTATGGCCTCTGCACTTGTATATATGCACACACATAAATTATTGACCGAGAGCCTATAGTAAAGCACACAGATGCTCTTCCACTTACACTGGGCTGTGTCCCAGCAAGCCTATGATTAGTTTGTAAATACTGATAAAAGTGAATTTAATCCTGGGCTTGGGCACACCCATCGTCTCAGCATGCAGGAGGTTGAGACAGGAGGATAAGGAATCCTTACCATAGACTCTACAATGGATTTGAGTCTATTCTGAACCCTGTCTGACAAACAAACAACCCAACAAACAATACCAGCCAGGAAAAACTTGCCTTTAATACATCTGACCCAGTGAGCATTCTTGTCTAGCCTAGTCTGCTTTTGACAGGCTTAAAGCACTTACATTAACTACACTGGGCAAAATAATCTCACTCTAAGGCCATTTTGTAGTAAGTGAATGGTTCATACAATGTAATAAATTCTGGACGTGTGTGTGTGTGTCTGTGTGTGTGCATAGGTGTGTGTCTGTGTGTGTGCATAGGTGTGTCTGTGTGTGTGTGTGTGTGTGTGTGTGTGTGTGAGAGAGAGAGAGAGAGAGAGAGAGAGAGAGAGAGAGAGAGAGAGAGATCAAACTTCTAAAACAAGTTTTCCAAGTAATACTTACACTTTTATATGCAGCTCAGTGGGATCTTTTAGATTTTTATTCTGCTTTTATTCTCCTATACATTTTCTTATTTCATTAAAAATACTTATTGCAACCCACAATTTTGATTCCGTGGCCAGCCATGACTCACTGCTTTGGAAAGTGTGGATCTGGAGGAACATGTACAAACCATCACTCTGGGGTTCTCATCTGTCACCAGCAGGAGTGTAAATTAGCCCAGCACTTAATGAGAGTTTGTTGGCAAAACAAAATCAACCAAATTTATAAAGTACAAAACAAAACCTCTGCCCACTGACCCCTGATGTTCCGTTTGTAGGAATTTATCTTTCAAATATTCTAACACCTCTGCAAAATGATGCTCCAGACCAGTTCTTCCCAGCATTGTTTATAATGGCAAAAGATTGGCAGGAGGGTAAACGTCTGTCCATGTGAATCTGGCTTAGTAGCCAGAGGAACATCAACACAGTGAAGAATGCTCTGGGGATGCTGAAGAAATAAAGGATAGTCTTAGTGACCTGCTTTGGAAAGATTGCCAAGATGTGCAGTAAGGCAGACACGTAAGATGCAGAACAGTCGTAACTACACTCCCCTTTGGATGCTTCAGGGGAGTAATTAGACTCAGGACTTGTAGTTTCTTGTTTTGGGTTCAGCCATAGAAAGTTGTTCATTTTGAAGGTCAGAATGGTTGACTATTGACAGTCCCACTGCTGAGTGTGTAAAGGAAGGCATCTTAGCTGCTTTCCTCATTGCTGTCGTGAAATGGTTAACACAATGTAAAGTCAGATGGTTTATTTTAGTTCACAGTTTCAGAGATGCCAGTCCTTGATGGTGTGGAGGGTATGCTGATATGTGGTAGCTATGAATCAGGAAAAGGGGACTGACTAGTGGAAGGGGCCAAGGAAAGAGATGACCTCTGGGGGGCATGCCTGCAGAAACCAATTTTTCCAACAAAGCCCCATGATTCAGCGTTTACTGCCTCCTTATCATGCCACCTGGTTAGGAATCCATCCAGGGATTATTCTTCCATTAGGTCAGAACCCTTACAACCTAATCCTCTTTGAAAACATCATGGACACACCCAGAGGTGTGCTTTAATAATCGCCAGGACATCTGTCAATTAAATCAAGGTAGTGAGCTTAGCCAGGTTATCTGAAAAACAATGAGGAGCTGCTACTTACAGTGACCCATCTCCGAGCAGGTAGCATATGGGAGAGGAATGGGGTGCATCCTGAGTTGACAGATCCAAGGACAGCCTCAAGTCAGCATGCAGGATGAGCAGGGAGTGTGTGCTCATGCCTTCAAGCCCAAGTTCCAGGGATGGCTAAGAGGCTGGACTAGGATGGAGCAGCAGCTAGAATCTACCTCTGTGTGCTTCGCATATCTCTTTTTCTAGATGCCATCTGACAATGTCTACCCATTTACCTGTTTTCAGATCTGCTAGATTTTATCTGCAGTGGCTTGTGGCAAACAAAGAAAGCATTGTTGGAGGGGTGTTGACTGATGCAGCTGCCCTAGGTGGTACTATGAATGTCTCAAGTCTCGTAAGAGAATGTATGGCCCGGGAAAGTTGCCCACAGCTAGGGCCCACGTCTTTCTTGCCCAGTATTTGCTGCTATCTGTTGCCCATATGTGATGGTCAAACTCTGTGTGTTTCCTAGGATTCTAGATCTTCTGAGATGTTTCAAGGAGTCACTGGGCAATGGTGGGTCTTGGGATGAGTTGGGCATAGAGGTGAGGTCTGATCTGTCTACATTAATGCATGTGGTAATGTTTTAGCTTAACGACACAGAATGTGTTCTGAACAACTGGCAAGGAGCTCTTTAGGATCTCACAGGATGGCATTTTCTGTGCACTTCACCAGTGTTAATGGCACAGCCAAGGAGACTTACATGTATCAATGTGTAGAGGGTAGACCTATCTGACCCTCTGGGCAGAGGATCATTGATACACTCAGCCATATTTGTTCCTACATTAGGAACAGAATGGCCTGAAGTACCAGAGGCCCAAGGCCTCTGGATGCAGCTTCTGTTCTTTAGTCAACACCATCAGAGTGGAAGGGAGAGATGGCAGCTTCAGAAGTCCTTTAGCGAACAGGAATCTGAGAAGTGGTATGAACATGCCTGAGCCACCTCTATCCCTAACCCATTCCCAAGTTCCACTCCTAGCTGGTCAGGCTGTGGCAGCAGCCCCCAGATCCACTGTATCATTAGTTTCCTAGACTAACTCTTTCCATGGAGAATGGTGGATAAACATTGTGGAGAGGGTACAGGGCTACACAATTCTGAGATGCTTCTTATTCTTTAGGTTTGGGCTTAATCACATTCCTTCTAAACAAACAACCTTTAATTAGTGACCACAGATCTTAATTCCTTTCTCCCAAATACTTCTTGCTGATTAATGTCTGCTGGAGCTATGCATCTATTTATTCCAGCAAGAAACTTCAAACCTCTGGAAGTCCGATGGAAAGATTCTCAGAGAACCTGCCTACTGAGATAGCTCATTCACATCTGACTCACTGACCATCATGGTGACTCTTCTATGTCTCCTTCAGACCTCTGTCCCCCGCCCCGGCTCCCCAGAAGTAAGCTTAGCTCTGACTTCAAGACTTTGAAATTCAAGATTTAAATTTCATAGGTGAACGTAAAGAGAGGTGGCATGAAGGAATAAATAGACCCATTTTACAGAGAAAGCTGAGGATGTTGATGCTAAGGTTCATATCTTCTGGGGATGTTCTCTGTGCTGAGAGGGACATGGATCAGGGGAGGGCAGGTTTGTCTCCTGGACTTATGAGGGTTAGAGCCCTCTCCTCTTGGGTTCTGTCACCAAGAGTGACTTCAGCTTATTCTGGAAAGGGAAATGGGCAAGAATTGCAGAGAATGTATTTTCCAGATCCCAAGTACAGCCCTTGCCTTCTCAGGAATTTGGAGGCAGACTGGGCTGCAGTTGGGGCAGGAGGCTAGGATTAGATGAGCCGTTGATGGATGAGTAAAGGTTTAATGAAAAGATACCCAATTGTCCTTAAGTTCTTATCTTTCTTTTGCCTCTTGTTCTTAAATTATGTATCAGATTTTTGAATGTGAACATGATTAATTCCACTTAGGATCTTAGTCTTGGCTGCTTTAACAAAGAGTTATGTTTTAACTTAAGAAGTATAACAGAGAGGGGACTTACCATCTTTCATCAGTTAGTTGGCAGTGCTTGGGGCTCAGCTGTTTGGATCCTAAGGCAGGGGCAAGCATGCCCATCAAATGGACAGTGCCCCCTTATCCACTGATGGAGTAGTTGGGGAAGTTACTGCCTCCTAGTGCTATAGCTGTAACATACAAGAAAGGCTCCAGGGGTGGTGGTAGGGGAGGAGCTAAAGAAGGTGAGAGATGAGGAAGAGGTCTAGCGTTTATGTTGAGGTTGGGAATCCCTCATTCTCCAAACACCCCAGGGAGAGTCTAGGAGAAACGGAACATTCTGGGAGGCTGAGCGTGGGTCTGACTTGCTTTCTTCTGCATCATAACTCTTTATTGAGCACGTGCTGTGTATCAGATTCTGGGACTACAAATGGCAGGAAAACACATTTCTAGTTTTGTGTTGTTTTCTAAATAGCTCCAAACCTAGGCTGGTAAATGCTTGGATGTGATACACTAGTGGCTTATATAATAGTCGATGTTTGTACAGGCACAAAAGGGACTTCCTGGTGGGAGAATAATGATTCCATGGAGTATGCCTTGCTGTCATGTGGCGCCCACAGGTGTCTTGTGCTACTGAGAAGCCTCTCTGTGTACTTGGAGCTATGAGTCTGCATGGTGCGATAAAAGCTTCCTCCAGGAATAAGAAACTAGGTTCAAATCCTACCCTGCCTCTTAGAAATTGGGTGACTTTAAGGAAACCATTCAATACTTCTAACTCTGTTCCTGGTTACTGGGTTTTCTCACAGTGGATCTTGCCTTGGAGGGTTGATAACATGAGTTAGAGTGTGTGTCAGCTACGATGATGATGACGATTATGACGATTATAAAGTGGAATGAGGAAGAGAGGAGGAAGAAGAGGAGGAGCAGGACGAGCAGGAGGAGGAGGAGGAGGAGGAGGAGATGATCATTTAGAAAGCAAGACTAAAAGGGAGCTCTTAGAGTGAGAAAGCCAGGTGGGTGATGGAAAGTTAGATCCAGCCTGAGTTAAATAAACAGCATTATTGATGATAGATCAGGAACACAAGACAGTGCCACAGATTCTCTCTCTCCTCCTCTTTGGCTGAGATTTCTCAGCTGATGCCCTTCTTCAAAGACATTCTATGTGACCCCACCAAGATGGCAGCCTGTGGCTCCTGGAACCACAACTTTCCAGTGATACCGAATAGAAAATAGTAGCATTTTTGTTGTTGTTGTTGTTTCTGTAAACTCGAGGACAGCCCTTAGATGGTTTCAGGGAGGGTGAAGCTTAGGCTCAACCCCAAGCTCCTGTCTGGTGTCAAATGGATGTGTCACCTTGCATTTCTGAGAGCTTGAAGTGATGCTACTCTGGCACTGAAAACACCCACTACCACTGCATATGATAAAGCAAGACTTTGAAGACTCTAAAGCTGTTTGAATGAAAAAGAATATGCTAGCTTTTGATGACATTTGTTCATGTTCTTTTAGCTTTGTCTCACCCTTTCCAAAGAGGGACACTGATTTTGTTTTTAGCAACTTTCAAATGCCATATCTTTTCAAAGCATTTGCCTCCTTGTAACGGAAACAATAGCTGTTGCTTTTCTCGTGCATATTTCTACGGCTTATTAATATTTAACTAAGCATGTCTAATAAACACAGCTGGCAAACAGGTGTGAGTGAAAACACAGCTCACTCTGGGTGAGCGTTCCTCCTAACTGATGGGCACAAACACAAGGGATTCTGGGACCATGGCATGGGTCCTGAACATTTTCTAGATTGCATTAGGAGAATAAGGCATATCTACCAGCCATGTTCATATAAGAGAATTTCTGCTGCCTCTTAATAGCTGGGAAATTGCAAATGTCGGGAGTGAGCTGGGTCTGTATGAACAGGAAAACAGGGAACTCTGGTTTCTCTGGGGAGAAACAGGAGTGCAAAGAGGTGTAAAGTGTAGCTCATATTAGATGAACAGTCTTTAGACAACTGGTATGGGAAACGAAGATACCCAGGACAAGAGTCCATGGGGTCAGTGTAGAGATATGGGAAAACATGGCTCCTTGTCTGCCCACTCAAAGTGTATTTCATTAGGATAGAGCAGGGAGAGGATGTCATCACCTGGCCTCAGGTGGTAGGCAAAACAGGGAATGTATAATTCCCCTGGGGTTAACAAAGGAGTATTCTGAAAGATCCATGGATTAGAAAGCCTAGAAGGGCACTGACCCTTTCCTCAGGGATCCAGGGAAATAAAACATCATAACTCCTTCTGAATCTTGAACTGAGTCTGGAATCACTAAAGGCTGTCCCATCTGTGACAATGAACTAGGCCAATGTAGCCTCAGAAAGCTCCAGGCACAGGCTGTCAAGGAGCCAAAAGAATCAGTCAAACCAGGTCAGAGCTATCCAACACATATGAAGTTGTAAGCAGAAAACAAAGTATGGAACGTTGGGTTCTGGAATAAGCATCCCGGATTGGCATCCTCTTACCCATGTCTTCCTAATTTTCAGTGGTAGAAGTGGAGACTCCCAGGGATTAAGTAGCTTGCCTTGTTTATTGAGCACAAGAATGGCAGAGCAAAGACCTCCACACTTCCTCTTTTCTCCCCAACTCCAGCTTGGCCTATTACACCAGGCTTGCTGACTCCTAATAGCTTGGGAACCCTGGGACGGGCATCCTGTGAGCTCTTCACCATGGGTTAGCATAGGGTGAGAAAGGCCTCTGTTTAATAATGTAGCAGAGATTAGAAAAGTGCAGGCCAGAGGGAGGCCATAGAAATACCTAGTTGCTAAAACAATATCAGTTAATGACCTTTTAAAGCAGCTGCAGCTCAGGGAAGCTCTTTGGAGCTGGGTACTGATTACAGTTCGGGGCCTAACGGGGAGGGTATCACTTATTCATAGCATTGCTGCTGTCTTTCCTACATTGCACGTGTGCCACTGTGTTTAGGCAGGTGGGTTCCTTCCGTAAGATGAGCAGTAAATGAGTCAATTGAGCTGATTCTACGGGCAGGAGGAGTGGCTGAGATCAGGGAGTTGGGAGATAGGCAGGTGTGGCTCTAGAAGCTGGCAACAGAGCCGAGGAAGAGGTAGCAAACTCTGAGGCTCACAGAACCCTTTGTCAGAGTAGATTCAGATCTGAAGGACCCATCAAGTCATTGCTGGATGCTAACCTGTTATATGCCATTCTAATGATGCCACATATATCGATGACCATGGTTGTTACTGTTTGTGATGACTACTAGGGCCTTTATTTCCTCCCTTTTATAATGTGTGTGCATGTGTATATCTGCTTATAGGTGGGAGCACATGTGTATAGCTGTGTATGTTTATGCATGGGTATATTGAGACAAGAAGCTGGTTGGGTATCATACTTGGTTGCTAACCACTTTATTTATTAAGGTGGTGCCTTTTACTGAAGTCAGAGCTTGTCAGTTAGTATAGCCAGCCAGCTTGCCCCAGAGACCCTGTATCTCCACCATCTGAGAGCAGGCATTCCAAACAGACTGCCATTTCCACCTGAATTTGGTGTGGCTACTTGCAAAGCTCATTAGCTATCCTCTTTAGGCAAAGCATGTGGAAGCTGAACCTCCTTCATGCTTCACACTACTCTACCTAAGAGTACGACCTACTCCTTTGTCCTAGCCCTGAAACACAGGTCATCTTTAGCACACCCCTTTCTCTCAGGCTCTCGTCTAGTCCTCCTACAGACATTAGCTCGCACTCATTCACCTGCATCTCCTGGTCCCAGACCACAGCATCTTTTGCCAAGAGGGAAAACAAATAGGTCTCTCATCTCCAGGCTTCTCCTCACCCATGCTGGGATGAAATCAGATCCTCCCTTCATTTCTCACTTTCCTAGAACTTTCCCAGTGTGTGCAAACTTGTTCTCTATGCCCTCAGGCCCCATGTGCTCTGACCCATGTTCCCTCTGCAACCTCAGCCACCATATCCTCTGCTCTCAAGGCTCTCCAGATTGTGGTGGCTGCTTTAATGGCTCCTTGTTGTATTCTTCTGTCACAGTCATTTCTTCTATGCTTAGAGTTGCTCTTTTCATTAGATATTTTTGGGACAGGGTCCTCATCAGTCAGGCCCTGCTGATGCCAGCTAAACAGAGATGCCTCCCACTGTCCCTTAGTTGGGGTGAGACCCCTTGCTGCTCTCCATCCTTTTGCCTTGCTTTGTTTTTATAGAACACGTTTGTGATAAATCTTGTTGGCTGTCTTTATCCCTCCCCCCCACCCCCAGTCTACTGTCTGCATGCACTGAGGGATAGTTTCATTGGCTTCTGCTCTAACTAGGTCTGAAAGCTATGCCTGGGACATAGTATGCATCCAGCAAATACTGAGTGAGTTCATGGTCACATTTCTCCTCGCCACCCCTAACATTCAGTAAGAGAACATGTAGGAACCATCTGTCTTTTGTTTGGAACAGAGGTTTAAAAACCTCAGGATCTTACCTATGGTCATCCATGTTTATGTGAGGCAGAGTTGACGTTCAAGTTCACTTCTGTCTTGTTCCAACACTTCTTTGTCCCAAGTTGTGCTGCTCTCTCAAGACAGAACCACTGGATGTTACCCCTAAAAGCTGAGTTAGAGGGGACTTTGGGGAAGTCTACTTTATTGGCTCAGGGTCATTCTTCCCTAAAGTCATTGTGTATAGACTAGACAGGGGTGGGGTGCAGTAATCATGATCATTGCCATATCAGAGGTTGCAGGTTGTGGGGGGAGTGTTGTTAGGGGCGGGGAGTGGGGTTGTGGGTAGCCAGATAAGGCTAGCCTAGAGCCTGGCTCATCTTTACAGAGACCATAGCATGTTGGTGTGACTGTGATGGTGAGCAGCTAACTCACTTAGGGGAGTTAATTCATCAATGTTTAATGCACCCAAGGGCAATGTTTGATAGCAGAAAAGTCTGGAGGGATTAAATGATGAGTTTCCATGTAACATGGGGCGGCCAAATTACCTTTCCTATCCTCTTGTTTCTTGTGTTCTGTGGAGGGGACTCCTTTTCATGTAAAATCTGTGATTTTCTGGTCTTATTACACTTCTTTATTTTTGCTTTAGTCCACTCTGATGCCTATGACTGAAGGTTGGTCTGTCATAACAAGTCAATGGGGTCGGGATGGATTCAGTAAAGCAGATCTGCCTATCTGTTAGTGAACTAATGATCCCACACTCAGTGGTTCCTGGAATTGCTTTATAGTAACTTGGAATCGAACTCCAGACTTTCCTAAGAACCTCTGAAAGCGAATTACCAAGCAAAGGACAAGCCTTTGACTAACAGCGTCTTAGTCCTTTCTTCCATGGCTGCTTCTATTTCTTATAATTCGGATCTAGTACAATTAATCAGACTGCACAAGAGTCTGGGAACATTAAGCAGAATTTGCCATTTTCATGCAAAGCTGAAAGACATGGCCATTTCACGTGTAGCCATTAGACATTTTTATGGCCAACCTATCACATTACACACCACAGAGTCCCAATAAATAAAGTGAAGCTGGAGTGGCTGCTGCCAGCCGCTTGACAATCCAAGTAACAATATCGTGGCCAGAACAGTGGTTTCTTGACATCTAATTTACTCAATTACATGAGTAATCATGTCACTCTTGGCTTAAGCCCCTTCAACACCTTTCCATAAATTAAAATAAAGAGTGAGGATTGGATACTTCGCCTACCATCATGTCCTCATCTCAGGGCACAGTAAAAGAATATTATTTCTGTACTAGACTGCATCCTGTGAGGCATGGACCACACCCATTTATCCCTTATTTAGCATGGGGTCTGGTAACCCAAGAGCATGCAGCAGAACTAGAATGAGTGACTGCAGGATGAAGGTAAGACACCATGGTAAGAAAGGATGAACTGGCTGGAGAGAGCTCATTAATCTCACATGGCTCCTGTTTTAGCCACAGCTCACCAGTGGACATCTCTAGATATTTGATGCACAACCTGGAACTTTCTTCTCAGCACAAACTCTTTAACTAAAGCCAGCCACTAATTTACAGCTATGCTAGTTTCATTATCTGCTATGTAACACTGTTCCTGTGGAGATGTGAAGAAATGCCTGTTCACCCCAGGTAGGGAACTGACAACAGATCAAGGTAAGGGTGCCACCTGTCTTAATTAGGGTTTTATTGCTGTGAAGAGACACCTTGATCATGGCTACTCTTATAAGTAAAACATTTCATTGGATTGGCTTACACATTCAGAGATTTAGTTCATTACCGTCATGGTGGGAAGCATGGAAGCACCCAGGCAGACATAGTGTTAGAGAAGGTGCTTAGAATTCTACATCTGGGTTGGCAGGCAGCAGGAAGAGTGAGTGACACTGAGCCTGGCTTGAGCTTCTGAAACCTTAAAACCCACCCCCAGTGATATGCCTCTTCCAACAAGGCCACACCTCCCAATAGTGTCACTCCCTATGAACCTATGGAAGCCATTTTCATCCAAACTACCACAGCACCAAAGGCGAACTTGGTGAACCAGAGATTAATTGGGGTTATTTGTAGGAATATGGGTGAGTAGATGGCTTAGAGTCAGCTGCATCTCCAGAATCCCATGCCACCATAGGAGCTAGCTCATGAAAACTAGAACTTGGAGCTCACTGCACAGTCTGCAGGCAGTTCAATAGGTTAGAGAGTATCTCTTCCAGGCAGTTTAGTTGAGCCTCTTTTAGGCAGCTGAGCTGGTCTCTGCTTCTTTTAAACAGCTTTGCTGGTCAGCTTGGCTAATCTGGCTCTCACAGGGAAGTTCAGCTGGTCCCAGAATGTGTCTCTCAGCATGCTTTACTACTAATACAAGCTTGAAGAAAGGGAAAGCTAGCACATCTGGTCAGTTTCAGGAGCTTCCTGAAGTTGTGTTGTTTGCTTCCTTGTTTTAACCAGCTTTTCCTGTAGGGGTGTTTCACCTCCCCTCAGAACATCCTTCCTTTAAAGGAGCTTCCAACCATGATGGAATGTTTGTCTTTGAGGAAATTGCTATACAGTGCTGTCCATGCTATGATAGAGATTGAGAAGACTGTGCACAAAGTATAAGGACGGGAGAAAGAAAAAGGAGGAGAAAGGGGAAGGGAAAGGAAGTGGGAAAGGAAGCATGCTCCAGGGTGGGATGGGTTCCAAATTCTTTTATTGATTCCTCTGTGGCCTTCCACAACCCCAAACCCTTTGCTTTCCTAATACAATTTAGGATTTGTAATTTAGATAGGCTCAGGAGCAAATTTACATCCTTACCTCAAGCAAGAGAAGAATCTTCTAGAGGATAATGGACACATTTGAGGCACCCAGAAGGTTTGGAGATTCATCCTGAATTGATTTGATTTCTAATACCCAGCAACAATCTTCTTAAGGAGTCTACATCTCAGCAATAATGGTGTAGGTATTTATTGAAGAAATACGGCTGTGGGGACTTGATGCATGCTGCTGTTCATTTATGAGCTGCTGCTCTGAGCTGTGTGTTTCGTTCCTCAGAGATGATCTTCCCTTTAATTTGATTTATCCCTAAACCCCAGTTGCTGTCCTTCTGGAGAAGCCAGACTTGCACAGTGGTGCAATTAACTGGATGGCCCTAGCTACATGTTCTGAGCCAGCAAGTGTATGTCTTGTGTCAGTGTGGATTGAAGAACAAAACTCAATATGAACAAGGAGACAGTCTCCAGTAATTGGTAGAGTAAGTCTCAGGAGGAGGTCTTGCCATCCAGGCCAGTCTGAGGAGGCAGAGAGGAGCGTGGGGAGCTGCACTCAGCTGTAGGACCTTGATAGGAGAGGCTTCCTTGGGTTGGCCCTTGGGTAGAACCCAGGTATTAGCTTGATTGTTCAGGGTCCTTTGACCAGGGAGTATGGGCATGCCTGTGTCTCCAGAATAACTTTAGGAGCAAGCATGGCCAGGTCATACTCACTCTTTAATATGATCTGGAGATCTTGACTTTCTTGTGAAAGTCTGAATAAACAATAAATAATTAAAATATTAGCAATGCATTTTAAAAAAAAGAATTATACAATTCTCACCCTTAAGACTATGGGCAGCATCAGAATCATGGGTGGCTTGGGTCCAGGAGGCAGCAGGCTGGTGTGGTTAACCTAGGGGAGACTCTTGTGTGGCCTGCCTCATGGATATACTGACTCTCCACTATTCATCCAAAGGTGTGGAAACCACTTTTATTTGTTAAGATATATTCTTCTTTTTTTTCCTTCTGTGAGAATTTTCAGAAGTGGCAATTTAGGCTTGGGACTAGGTTCATGACAGTAGCTGCCTGGTGGCTTATATATAATATAGAGTTTCATTGTTGAGCTTCTCCCCTTGTCTGTGTGGCACACTCTTGCACTGATGCCTGTAGGCTCCTTCTATGCCCCGCTAGTGAGGTGTCCCTTGTACAGTCTGAAGCCAGACTGTGTATCTTCGTGGTTGGTGATGTGGATAGGCAGTAGGCAAGCCTTTTCACACTTCTGGGGCACTGCCCAGAGCTGGGCTCTTGGCACCCTTAGGAAGTCATCTCCAGTGTGAAGTGTTGTTCTGATCTCTTTCCATTTGAATCAGCCAAGAACAGCTGACCCGCCTGCCTGTCTCTCACCAGGGCTTTGTGTTGGCGAGTAGAGGGAGCAAAAGACCAGCTTGGAGGGAGAGTTCAGGCAGATGGAGGCACTGTTGGCAGTGGAGACAGGTGCATGAGGCAGTGTGGAGAAGATGAAGCCAGGGTCTCCTGCTGACGGCAGGAGCATCTACAGAATTGCAGAGAAAGAGGGAGAGGTGGATAGCTTTTGGTACTCAGAGAGCTGGGACAGCAAAGGCATATCTTTTAGCCTCTGCATTAGTGACCAGAGTCACTCAGTGTTTCCAGCTGTAGTCTCCACATCTGTAACATATGAGTAATAACTGCCTCTCAAGGCAATGATGAGCTAATGTTTATGGGCAGGCTGGAAGCACAGTAGATCTCTACCTAAGTGAGATGCTTATGTTTAACCATTCTTATTCCACCTCTCAAGCATCTGTTTTCCTTCCAGATTTTTTAAAGCGAATTTAAAATAGATAGATCAAATAGACCAGGCAAGGGAAGTCGTCGCCAGTCCTCCTTTGAGCCTCTCGTACAGGATCTCTGCCCCCAAGGTAGTTTCCAGCCTCACTCCCACACATCCTCACTCCTAGTCATCCTCTACACACTCTCCAGAGGGAGCTTCCTAAACTTCACACCATCCTCCATGGTCTGGCTTTAGAACCTTGATCCTGATTCAGCTTTTGCGGAGGAGATGGACTTTCAGCTCTGGGAAAATACTGAGAAAATGGTGGAAGAATGGTCCTGTTCTCAGGCATGTGGCTTTGGCTGGCATTCCTGGGTCTCACAGGTATAGAGTTTCTAGCCTCCTTACCTGTCTTTGGTCTTCCTTTGCTCTCTCTGCCTGCACTGCTCCTGGATGACCAAAGGCTGCATCCCTCTTTATTTGCCAACTTAGTGCACAGCCATTATGGTTCAGCCTTTGTAAAATTGTGGGTAATTTAAAAGCCAATGTAAAGGACCTTTTAGGAAAGAGAAATTTGGGCAGGCAAGATGGCTTAGCGGGTAAGACACTTGGCACCTAGTATGACTACCTGAGGGTGATCTTTGGCACCAACATGGTGGGATGTAAGAACCAACTAGCTTATGATTTCTTTGTACATGTCTACACACACACATATACACACAAATAAATAAACAAAAGTGTTTTTCTTAAAGGTGGGAGAATTTATTCATTCACAAAGCTGAAAAGAGACATGCTTTCTGATACTACTTGATCTGGTTTCTCAGACAGCATAGGCCCTAGGCACTCTTATTTCTTGCTTCTGCACACTTTTCAGTAAGCTTTCTTATTGAAAAGACATGGTGAGGGCTCGGATACCCAATGAGAGGTTCAGACTTGACATGCAGACCACTAAAATGCCCTATAAAAGGACTAGACAGGCTCCAGGCAGAGGCACAGTAGGTTGTCCTGGGTTATGGCCAATGGTTGTGGCTGGGGGGTCACAGAGTAGGATGGGACCAAGTATTTGGAATAGGATGGGAAGACTATGAACCTGACGACTGATGCAGACTCAGTGTGGGTTGTTAGTTTTACCAGAACAGAGTCAAGGTGTTCCTTCTGAAGAGAGGGGCCACCAATTCCCAGTTGGAAGACATCACACGTTCTAGACTACCTTCCCAGTCCCCCTACCATCCCAAGGAGGTTGCATGCTTCCCTCATGCCTTGGTATTTGTAGTATAATAGATTGAACTTTTACTAGTGCACTTGTATCTGAATCCCTACCTAGCTTGGCTTGCCATGGCTTCTCTGGAGCTAGCCGGGTGGGAAGAGTTGGTCTGCTTGTTACAGCTTAAATTATACTGATAACTCAATAGCCAGCCAGGTGGACCTTGTGGCATGGTTAGCTCTAAAGCTGTTTTCTTCCCATTCTGAACACCTCGACCTGACCCCTGTAACCTCCAAGCTCCACAACGAACTAGCATCCCACCACCCTCACTTAGCATACATACCCTTAACACCAACTGTTACAAAGTCAGACTGCAGAAACAAGATTCCCATTAGCTGGAAGCCTGATTCTAAGAAGATTGCTACTGCTAGCATAGAATACCGGTTGTGGATAGCTTACTGTTTTGGCAAATGACAAAGTTTCAAAGTTACTCCTTGCAACAATGTTTTCTTCAGTCACTTATATGTGCTTTTCTCTGTGGGAAAGATGAGGGTGGCTTCAGGTAGCAAGCTGAGGGCTGTGCTGTTACAAGTATCTTTTCAAGTCCATGGTATAGCCTTGTTGCCTGGAGAGGCTGTGCCAGGCTTATCTGTATCATTTACCCAGGCAGGCTCAGACAGGACTTGCTGTGCTGTTTTTGACCTTCTGCCATAGTAGTCTCCCTGAACCCTCAACATCAACAGTACTGTCCTCCTAGGTTTCAGGTGAAGTTGAGGTGAGTCCTCTGCAGCCCCGGGAGAGGGGCTTGGGAAGGAGGACTACTCCCTCTTTGAGACTGACCTTTGCCAGATAGTGGCAGGTGCTCCATGTTTAAGTTCATCCTGCATGAATCTGATTTCAGGTTTGGGTGGCCAGTCTGGAACTTTCTTGGAGAATTCTTTGGACCCAGTCTTCACTGATCTTTCAGTAGGATATATATATATATATTTTTTTTTTCAAGAAAGTCTTCTGATTATTTAAAAATAAATTTCTTATGATAATAGCTCATTATATAAAAAAAGAACTAATCTGAACAATCCAATTGCCTTTTTTTTTCATCTTTAAATTTCCCCTCCCTTAATGGAGGAGCAGGTTGTGGGGTGGGGGTGGATGGCAAGGGCGTGCTAAAGCTTTTAAAGAATAAGATGAGGCTATAAACCCTAGGAATAAATGGTGCCACTTACTCACTATGTGGCTGGAGAGAACTGGGCACAAAGATAGGCTGCCTGCCTGGTTCCCTGCTGAAGAGAAGCAAGCTACATATTGAGCACCAGGTGAGTCTGCCTGCTTCCTCCTGGAAGGAAGTCCCTCTACTGTGGCTTCCCCTAGCTACTCTTGGTAGGGCTGGTGGGGTGGGAAGAGTTGGTCTGTTTCTTACAGCTTAAATTATAGTGACAAGCAGTTTTCTCAAAACAAACAAACAAACAAACAAACAAACAAAAAACCAATTGCTTAGAGCCGAAGGGGCCTTCAGGTCACAGAACCCAGTGTTTTCTGAACTTCCATGGTTTCCGAGCCTCTCTACGTTGAGGTAACCAGAGCATGAGAAAGGAGTTGAGAAGGACATGAGCTTCTCCCCAGCATTCTCTTGTGGCACAGTGTTCCTCCAATCTTGATACTTCTGATGCCTCCAAAGCATCTGGGAACTGTAATAGGATGGCATCAGGACTGGCATGCCCCTCACCTGCAGAGGGCACCCATCAGATGCTGTCCACAGGAGGGACTTTCTTCCTGTATGCCCCTTGCCACTGGGCTGAGGTGTTCTGTAGGGCAGGCTTGATGGTGGTGGCTTGTGTTTTTTCCACAAAGAGCCCCTTCCTTGAGATGGTTGTCATGCCCATATCTAGAGATATCCCCGGCTGGTTCTAAAAGGTATGACACTAAAGCCAGAGCCACAGGAATAGACAGGTTTCTATCACTACAGGGCCAAGCTCCATCTTCAAGGCTACTCTTGGAACAGCCAGCCAATGCTCAGTCTGAATGAGGCTTCTGTAGATGGGCACATTGGCTGTAGAGAACTGTGTTGAGGGTCTGCAATCTGTCTAGGTTTGGCTAGATGCTGCTGATAAGAATCACAGCACTGTGCTTACATGAAGCTAGATAGCCTGGAGTTGGCTTCTGGATCCTCCTTTCAAGAGGAAGGGATTGATGGTATGCTGTGAGAGAAAGGTGTGGTGTGCAAATTATGTGGCCAAGCATTCTGGAACCTGAATACAGTTAAAGTGAACCATGTTTCTTCTCGGGGAAGCAGTGACACTTCCATTCATCCTGGAAGATCAAGAATAATGGAGGACCCTTGGTCAAGATCATTGAGCCTCTTTTCTAGTGGGGGATTCTGGGTAGCCAGGCCTTCCTACCTGTAGTAAAAACTTTCTGTAAGTAATGACCCCCCTGCCTTTGTATTGATGTTGCAAAATCAGGAAGAATCATCTCCTAGCATGGCAGTGGAGCCAAAAGGCTCATCAGGAGAGGAAGATATGTGTGATTATATCACCAAGTGTTCAGGATATATGGAGCAGAATGCTATAGGAGATATATGCTTGGTGGGATGGGTATGAAACGAGTATGCACATAGAGTCAGGAGACTAGCCAAAATGAGAATTTACCCAGAAGTCATCCTTGGAACCACTTGATCCAAAGGTACTGTGATGCTTAACTTCACTGTCATGAGACTGGATTTGCAATCCCTGAAGAGACACACTTGGCAGGATTTATATGTTCAGGGCTGTTTACAGAGAAGTCTAGTTGAATGTGAGAAGCCCATCCAGTGGATTGTGAACTGCTTGCATCAGGGACTTTTGTCACAGCCACAAGAAAAATAACCAGCACAGGTGGCTAGGCTGATGCCAGAGGAGCTGAACCTTATTAAAGAGAAGCTTTACTGGCACCCTACCTGGGCTCAGGCTGATCCACAAGCAAAGACCAATGCTTAATTATGTGTAGAGCTGGGTCAGGAAAGTCTCTGTTCTAAAGGGACCTTTATAAAAAGGTAAAACCTATGTGAGAAAGGGTCCTGGCCAAAGAGCTCTTGAGTGGCCGTGTCCTTCAGCAAAGCTGCCCAGTTCACTTCAGCTGACATCCTCACCAGTGTGGCAAACAAATGTTTTATTGAAAGTAGGAGATAACTTGCAAAGACAGCCAGTCTCTCAGCACAACATGGCTCTTACTTTCAGTTCGTTGAATTCTGACTTTGTAAAGCGAGTTCGGCTTGGCAGGCAGCAGGAGAAAATGTCTGAGTGACTGCTGCCACATTGGACCATGGCTTGGCGTAGTTTCCAATCAGAGATGGCTGAGCAAATGGAAATGAGGGTTCACGGAGGGTTAATAAAGCTTTATTGCAAAAACTAAACAAAGAATTCATGGAATGAAATGATAACGGGGAGATGTCCAACAATATTCTTTGGGATGTATCCAAGACTGCAATCAGTGTCAAGCTAATTCAGTCCTAATTCCAGGAAAAAAGATGGAGAAAAATGGGTAATTAGAAAAGAAAATAGAAACACTAGAGGAATCATGCAAACATAAATTAGATCCCCAAATCCTGACACAGTTAATCACAGCCAGGGGTGAATCAGACCTCATCCCACCAAGAATTGACTATTTCTCAAAGTACACAGGAGAGGGAGGGACCTAGAGGCAATAACCAGCCATGGCTAACAAAGCCAAAACACTTGTCAGAAATTAACACCCAGAATGTAAGATAGAAATAACATTTTCATTAACCAGTGGGGATGAAAAATACACTCGGAAAATGTAACAAACAACACACAAAGCCCTATTGCTTCCTGTTGAAATTACAGCCATAATTTTCAAAACAAAATTTTATATTTTCCTCTCTCGGGACCAGAATGATTCATTGTATATATATAAAAAAAATAGAGAGACAAGAACATAGGAAATAATTAAAGCTATAAAAAAATTCCCAATTATAAAACATCAGAGTTCATATGGCTATACCACAGATTTGCCCTGGAGAATCAGCTTGGGATGGGGGTGAGGTATACTATGAAATGACAGCAACAGAGACTCGTGCTGTAAGGACCCTCATCTTCCCTGCTGCAGTTAGGGCTCTAGGGATGGGAAGGAGCCATGCAATGTTCCCCGCTTCACTTGTCACGGTGTGTTGGCACTGCACCTTCAAGGAGAGGAGATGAGCCACATTCTCATCAGAGGAACTGCAAGAGTGTCCCAGGAATACAGCATAAGAAATGAAGGCAGGCTGTAGACCTGAGATCTTAGAGTGGTGGCTCTCAACCTTCCTGCGACCCTTTGGTACAGTTCCTCATACTGTGTTGATCCCCAGCCATAAGATTATTGTTGTTGCTGCTTCATAACTGTAATTTTGCCACTGTTACGAATTGTAAGGTAATTATCTGATATGCAGGATATCTGATATGTGACCCCTGTGAAAAGGCCATTCCATCCCCCAACCCACAGGTTGAGAAATGTTGTCTTAGAAGCAGGTGTGATCCTCATTTCAAAAAGGGGGGAGGGCTTCCAAGTTCGGAGGAGTTTGGACTGGGTCTCTTTCTGATTCAGGCTGTCTGGAAATACATCCTCTTACCATGGTGGGTGGTGCATGCTCAGGACTCACGTTATGTGAATACAGGTCTAGTCATTTGAAAGCTGGTCATACTGTCTTGGCCAACCCCACCTCCCACCCTCCATTCTTCAGGCAGACTGCCAGGTGGAGTTGCTGACATTTCAGGGCCCAATTCTAGTATGGGCTGTGGCACCAACCACTTTGCAGTATGTTCAGAGAGCAGCCATGTTGTGGAGCGAGGTGGGGATTGCCAAGTTCCCTGTTGGGTAGCAAACAGCTGGAAGAATTCTGAGCCCAGGAAGGATCACAATTCCATTACTTCATTAAGCCTCCAAGAAACCTTTGTATGTGCATATGCTTATTATACACAAATGAGCTCAAGTTTTCTTTTAACTCTTTGAAAATATCTGCTTGAAGCCAAAGCTACCTGACTACCATTCTGTGGATTGAGGAGTTCATTTGATCAGAAGGCGGTCTGCTCTTGTTGGAGAGTATGCTGGGTTCTAATTAGTCGAGGTTCAAAGACTGAGGAGCATCAGGCCCAGTTCTGTTAGTTCAACAAAATATCAAAAATAAGCATAAACAAGCAACAGAATATGATTTAATAATTCCTTTTCCTTTCAAGAGCTCTTAATGGTCCAGGTCATATTTCCTTGGGCTAATCTGAATGCTTGCATTTAAAAAGGCTAAGGTTGGGGCATAGTGAAAAGGCTGCGGGGGAAACTTCTGTTTGCTCCTTTGCATGGGTTGAGCTTCTTTCTACTCACACCTGGCACATGTGGGCACCAGGGAGGCACCCCACTAATCAACCAAAATTGAGCAATTTACCTGGTGAGACCCAGTCTGAACACCTATGGTCAGCCAATCAGCAAGCAATTATGGAAGCCTTATGTGAAGACAGGCATGATGGAGCCAATATCAGCGCCCCCAAGAGGGAACAGGAGGGAGCACACAGTGACTCCCATGCTTTACTTTGTGCCCCAGAGGGTAGCAATGCTTAGAGTTCATAGGTAAATTGGGACATAAAGTTTTGAATTCTGATGGTGTCAAGAGTTATTTCTGCTAAAGGAAAGACAGCAGATCCATAAACAAGGTCTAAACAGAAGTTCTAGAGACAGACATGAGAAACATCCTAGTCAGGGTCAACATCCATGCAAAGCTGATGGAACTTGAAGATACAACACAGAGAACAGACTACAGGTAAGGTGGCAGGACATCAAAACAACCCCGAAAGAAAACAGAGGTGCAGGTGCAGTGAAGGTGTCGAACAGCAGACAGAGCATTAGTGAACTGTGGATACCCAAAATAGCCATAAACCCGCCTGAATGTGATAATCAGGAAATTCAAACAGCGGACAACATGATGACATTAAAAAGTAACAGCAAAGCAGTTGGAGAATAATATCGGGAATTCCAGATGAGAGCGGTGCAGCAGAGTCACCTTTCTGAGTCTGTGTTCACATTCTTCCCACCCTCAGCGTGTCCCCTCCCTGGTGCCACCTTTTGAGGTTCCTGTTAAAAAAACTAATAGCTCCTGGTGTGAGAGGCAGCCTCCTGTGCAGGCGCGGATCCACGGTGGCAGCTCCCCAGGAGCAGAGGACGGTCAGATAATTTTCTGTAGTTCTTAACTCTGGGGATTAGGTCCCATGGCCCCAGAAGTCTGAGAAATCTTGGGGGCAGGGAAACCAGGTGGGCTTTGTTATTGATGTTACTGTCAGATCTCATTCTGGTGCAGAAAAGCCAGGGAGTGTGACTCTCCAAGGGTGTGTCCCTCCCTACTGCTGCAGGTGAAACTTTGGGATATGTTACCTTTAGTTTACTGGTCAAGGAGACTGAGGGGAGCCTGGTCAAGCCTGCTGAGTTGGGGGCTGAGGGCGCCCGCATCTGGATAATGCTGGGAGGTTGAGTCTGCTCGGCAGTGGAAGCGCCTGGGCCTTCAGAATGGTTAAAGAACTCGCTAATTAAAACTAAAGCATCCCTGGGGGAGGAGATGACTCAGCAGCAGTTAACTTAGAGTAAAATAAAAGCAGGAATCCTGAAGGAGTAGAATCTGCCCCAGGGGTTCAGGAGAAACAGGAGGGCTTGGGGGTCCATTCCCTTGAGTGCAGAAGGCACTGGGTTAGAAAGCTCCTTGGTTTGTTACCTGTGTGGCCCTGTTCAAATTCCAAGTAGCAGCATGTGACCTGGGGGCCTAGACCTTGTTACTAACATCTATTTATGCGGCTCCGCATTTATTGTGTAGCTCCGTATGGTTGAGACGAATTAAACTAATTTATATTGTGAAACAATCACAGAAAATAAGCATGTATTTTGTCTTTGTCTTCATAGTTCACAGTTGACAAATGGGAAGCACAGAGTGGTAAAGTCATTTGTCCCAGGCCACACAGCCTATAAGTGGCAATTTTGTGTCATGCCCACTTGCCATACTGGAAAGATTAAAAAAAGAGAAAAGTCCAAGGGGACCAATTAAAGTGTTAAGTATTTTTCCTTCATCTAAATAATAACAGAGATATTTCTTGAATAAATACTTTATTGTCTTAATAGCAACCAATATGTCTTCAGCATTTTGTAGATGCTAGGAGATATGCAAAACTTTTGTACTTCTTTGTATGTATGGGCAGGGGTATGTGTATGTGTGTGTGTGTATGGGTGTGTATGTGTGTGTGTGTATGGGTGTGTATGTTTGTGTGTGTGTGTATTGGTGGGTGGGTGGGTATGTGCACGCCTCTGTATGTGAGTGATCCTGCAAGCATGTGTGTGCATGTGTGTGGAGTCCAGAAGTCAGTCTCAAGTGCTATTCCTCATTGCCAAACTCTTCCACTGAGACAGGGTCTCTCTTTGGCCTGGTATTCATAAATTGCATTAGGTTGTCTGACTAGGGAATCTCATAGGTCCTCCTGCCTCTGCTTCCTCAGCTCCAAGGTTATAAGTAGACACTTTTTATGTGGTGCTAGGACTTGAACCTGGGTCCTTTACAAAAAAGAAAAAGAAGCCAGGGATATGTTTGGTAGAGGTGTGGGGGAAGGGTCATGGTGAGGTATCCCTTCCCCCTGAGGTACCAGCCACAAGACAGTATAGTCTAGAGTAGAGTTTATTTAGGGCACGGGGAGGGGAGTTGAGGGAGTAGTAGAGACAGAGAGGGGTGTGAGGAGAGGAAGAGAGAGAGAGAGAGAGAGAGAGAGAGAGAGAGAGAAAGAGAGAGGGAGAGAGAGGAGTAGGGTCAGGCCATGAGCACATGGAGTGAGAGGGGAGAGAAGGAAGGGACAGAGGGAAGAGAAGAGGAGCAAGAACAAGAGAGAAGAGAGAGAGGAGGGGCAAGCCGCCTCTTTTATACTGAGTCAGCCACACCTGGCTGTTGCTAGGTAACTGTGGGGCGGAGCCTAGAAGGAATGCCAACAGCCAGGCTTACAAGGCAAACACTTCACTGCCAGAGTCTTCCCAGTCTCTTACACACTTTATCACTACAACTTTGGGGTGTCACTGTGATGATCTGGTTTTTTTCTCCAGGTGAGCTATGTACTCAGCCACACAGTTAATATTTGGACGAGCCCAAGGAGAAACTTAATGTATTAGTTCTTGTTCTCACCGCTTCGACAAAATATCTTGACAAAAGCAACTTAAAACAGGAAGGTTTTTATTCTTTCCAATCAGTGAGGTTTCCTGGCAGGGAAGGGATTGGGAACGGCACAAGCAAAACATTACACACTACAGATACAGAACGGCATGGAACACACAAGGTGCAGTGGCTACACACTGCTGCACAGCAAACCTCCCCCTAATGTGATAGCTCAAAGCCTTTAATCCCAACTTGTGGGAGGCAGAGGCAGGAGGATCTTTGTGAGTTTTAGGCCAGCCTGCTCTACACAGTGAGTTCCAGGACAGCCAGAGCTACATAGCGAGACCCTTTCTCTAAAAAAACAAAAACAAACGAGTACACTAGTTTGTTACCTTTTGTAACCATAAATTGGCCAGGTAGCTCATTTTCTGACTCTGCCTGGGCCACGTAAGTGTTGTATGTAACTGAAGGATTGGAGGCTCTGCTGACCTGCTTCCTGTCTGACAGCTGTGCTGGGGGGTCATGTCTCTTCTCCATGTGGCCTCTCATGTCCTAGTAGAGGCTCGCATGGAGAATTCCTTGAAAATCAGAATGTAATTCTTCCAGATGGAGCGAGCACATGACCTGTCTTTTCTTAAAGGCACTTGAGTTTCTGTTTGGTGAGTGCTTTAATATTGACAACATTCTTTCCTCTGGAGGAGCTTTAAATACTTCATGGCTTTGGGCTCATTAATCTTCAGCTTTTTATGAACTTACCAAATGCATCACCCTGCAGAGTTAAAACCACAAGAACTGGAGTTTCCTTCATCACCACTCCAAACAATTCCTTTCCGTTATGCAAATTCGCAACAGGTTGTCTTCGGTTGTACTCTCCACTCTCTCCTGTACAGATGCTGTGGTCTTTCTGGCTGTCCTTCATCCCAAACACAGCAAGGAGAAGCTAGTTTTCAGGATGGCTCCTGTTAATCTCACCTCCTGGAGTCAGCTTAGGAGAGACTCAATGTCACTGCTGCCCTCTGGGGACACTTTCTTAAAGTGATACTCATGCAGAGGTCATGAGTTCAGCCAGCATTCTCCAGTGATGCAGTGATGCTCTCAGGCTTCCACGTGCACCCAGCTTTTATGTGGGTTCTGAAGGTCTGAACACCAGGCTTTGTGTTTACACGGCAAGTGGTTTACCCACTGAGATACCTCCTCAGCCCATAATATGTGGTGTGACAAGATGTTTCATTTTCTTTTTCTTCCTAGTTATTTTTGCTTATTTGATTTTTTTTGCTAAAATGATTTAACTGTATCTTAGACCTTTAAAAAATGTAAGTAACGGCATTTGAAAAAGAAGATGAAAATGAGTTACAAACACTGATCCTATTAGCACCCCTCCCCCACCAGCTCCCCAAATACCCCCAGTGTTCTCTACCAAAGAGGGGCTCCATCAACTCTGTTTAGCCCTGTTCTCCCACAGGGATAGCCATAGGATTTTGCGTTTTGTATTTCCACAGATTTTATTCCCATCTAAGGCTTTTGTATGTGGATCAAACAAAGCCAAATGTTTCTAAATGTCTCTGGAAGTGGTGTCATATTTTGTGTTCTTCTGATTTGTGCTTACTCCTCTCAGCTCCCCACCCCCAATGTTATTCATGAGAGACTCATCCAGGCTGAGATACACTCCTCTAGTCCATTAGTGTCACAGCTGTGTGGCATTTGTTGAATAAAAACATTGCAATTTGTTAATTCTCCTGTTGATAAGCATTTAGCTTGTACCCATATTCCCGCCATTATGAAAAACGCTTCCACTGACATTATTATATGTGTACCCTTTTGAGCTGAGCTGTTTGGGATTCCTCTGAGTCTCTTGGGCTTGTTTGTAGAAACAGAATTACCAGTTCATCAGATATGTGCTGGTACAGACCCCTGGCTAGAGCCTATCGATGCTACAAAGCACCCACTAGCTTTTCTGTTTCAACTTCAGTTTCCTATTTTTGGTGAGTTCAATCTCTAGAATCACTAAGAAAGAATTATGGTGTTTGTGGTGCTTAGGGTTCTTTGCTAAGACCCTAAATCTTATTCTTCTCTTTCAAAGAACACCCTCAAGTGTTCTGCCTTTTGTTGTGTTGTTACGAACAGCACTTCCCTGTTTCACATCTTCCAATTGTATATCTCTTTTGTAATTATAGAAAGCATTGTTTGCTATGTGTTACTTTAATAACCTGTCCTTTCACTGTTTAGAGCAGATTGCCAGTTGATTATCTTGGGTTTGCCAGGTGTATGATTATATTAGCTACTAATGTTGACTGTGTTTCTTCCCTCCTTTCCAACCCATACGCCTAATTTCAGAGGCTAATTGCTTTGCCTGCTGCCCCTCCTTGATGTTCAGGAATGGAGGTAAATGTGATGGCTTTGCTCCTGATTTTTATGGGGTACATTCTAGCATCTTCCCCATTATGCCTTTTTTTTTTGGATAGAAAAAGATATATTTCACCAAGGCAGAATGTATGCAAGTATTTTTCTTTTATTGTAAATTCTTTTTATAAAGCAGAAATTTAATGTTATCAGTAGCCTTCTCTTTTTTAAAATGTATGCATGTTGTGTATGTGTATGTATGTGTACTCATGCATGTTCAGACATGCATATGAACATGTGAGAGGATGGCTTAGTTGAGTTGGTTCTCTCCCTCCACCTTTATGTGAGTTCCAGGGATTGGCTTCAGCTAACAATATGTTTACAGTAAGTTACCTTCTGAGACCTATCACTAGCTCATTAATTGCCTTCCAGTATCTATATAGGTATAATAGTTTGCATTTGTTAGTATGGATGGCTGATGAATATTGAACCATCCTTGCCTTTAAAACCCATTTTGTCTTTCAGAGTATTGTTGGATTTTTATTATATTTTATATAATATGTAATGTAATATGTAATATATAATATGTAATGTGTTAATAACACATTATATCATCAAGATTACTATATTGATTATATTAATATATGTAATATATTATTATATAATATGTAAATAATTATTGTATTATTATTTCGCCATTGGTTATTTAGGACTTTTGTATTCATACTCAAAAAGCATGGAACTGGGTCCAAGTTCACCCAGAGTCCTTACAGCTTCGTCACGTATGTTGAGCCTCGTTTCCTCCCAGTCCTGTCACAAAGTATTAAGCCATCTTGGGAAGTCTGTTCAGAGTCCTTGGAAATGAGCGTGAACACAGCCTCCTGTTGTAGCTCGCTCCATCTTCTCTGCAGCCAGGCTTTCGTGAGTGGGATGCGTGTGTCTTGCAGAGCCGTGGTGTAACTTCTCAGTGTCTAACCGGGTCTCCTCTCTGCAGTTCCCCCTGGCTCCTTTTGCTACTTCCTTCTTTCCGAGCAGGCTTTTTCAGAGTTGATTTTGTGAAGGAGATATTTGAATCTCTGAACATGCTTTTCCAGACAAAGGTGAGCTTCAGTGGTGGCTGAACTATTCCTCACCACATCCTTGAAAGCTAAGTGTGGCTTGGTGTCCTTATCAGAGCTGTGGATGTGTCGGAGCTCATCACAGCCACCCACTAGCTGTCATTGCTCTTGAATTCCTTCCCAGAAACCCATCTTAGCTGACCTTGGCTCAGCAAAAGGGCAGCTGTTCCTGGGATCCTTCAGTCAGCCACGTATTTGTACAAGGGGTGCCAATAACAGGTTAACTCTGTGTTAAGAAGAGGTCCCAAGTCCATTTGCATGAAAAAAGAGAGGCATGAACATTTGCACAGGAGAAAGTAACTGCCCATCAATCACTCCCTAGGTGACCTCTCTGGAGAACAAAGAGAAGTTGGTTTTTTAAGTCCAGGGTTTGTAAGTTCCTGATTTTCAGTACACAGGATCTCTCTTGGTAGGAGGTTTTTCATTTTCTTTTTCTTCCTGATGGACAAATTAGGCTTCCCCTCACTCCTTTTTGGCTCTTGGCGTCTCTGTAAATCTCTATTCTTTGCCTTTTTCATCCCCTTCTTTTTTCTCCCCTCTTTCCCCCTCCCTCCCTCTGTGCTATCTCTTGGTGTGTAATTTGTTTGCAGTCAGGTTGTCTTTTTGATTTACTGGACCTCTTCTCTGCAGAATTATAATAAATGGATTGCTTTGCTGAGCCCTCGCTAGTTCAACACCATTTGCTCAGACTGGGTCAGGCCCCTTGCAAACAGAAGATGTGAATAGCCGGCACAGAAGCACTTGCTCACACACACTATCAGCCGCCTGCATCTTCCAGCCAAATATAATGAAAAATCTCATGTCATCCATTTGAGAACCAATTAAGTTATAAGAACAACATGGGATGAGCTGACCACCTCCCCATAGTGCAGGCCTGGGGGCTGATGGTCTCAGGGGTATAGAGATTGCCTTGATTACAGACTTAATTAGTTGTATATAATTAGCAGATCTAGGCCACTAAAACCTTGTTTTGTGTTTGCATCCAGGATGTGCAGGATGAATGTAAACCTAGACTGTGTTAACTACATGAACAGGTCTCTTCTTCCTCCCTTTCCATCTCAGACATATTTTCAAACTGAGAAGAAAGTAGGAAGGCAAGCCAATATGCCACCAGCCCAAATAAAGAACCACCTAAAGTGGCCTTAAAGGTTGTGAATGTTAATCTCCTCAGTGTAAGCAGAGACTCATCTCCCTCAAGTGTCTATCCCCAGAGCATCACTCTTCTTGGGAAGTGTCTAGTCCCTGGAGCCATGTGGACTTTTGAAGCTACACTTTGCTTCTTTCTGCTAAGTCTTCCCAGCATCAGCTCCCTTTCCTTCCTCAGTCTTAGAGCTATTCTAGATCATGTTCTTCCCTGGGTCTAGCAACACCTCTCGATAGCCCCCTTTACTCATTTTGTTGCCGGGGATGAATCTGGACCTCTCTTAGTGGGATGTCTGTCTGCCCCTCCAGATCATAGGATGAGTGAGGTGTGGTGCCTAATACATTCTAGATTTCTGTCTGCGGCCCTGACACAGAACCTCATGGACTGGCGCACGCTGTGGAGCGTGAGAGAGGGAAGGAAAGAATGCGGAAGGCAGCAGTCTTTCTTCAGTAAGGCATAGAGAGAGGCATGCTCTTTACTTTGCATCTTCTCTCCCATCTTCCCTCATTCCCATATGTGTGATTTCCCCCACCTCTCTTTCTCTTTGACTAGTTAGTTAGGCAGGACCTGATGGTTTCTTCCCACCCTATCAGGAGGCATGGGGACAAGGGCTGTATTTCTTTCAGATTGGGATCCCCTTAGCACAGTGTACATGGGATTTCTTGGACATTCAATGCACTGAGTGGGCGGCTTCATCCTGAAGTGCCTTGGCAACCAGAGACCCCTGCCTGGGATCCCAGGGTCTGCATTTCAGTGTTCCCAAAAGGCACAGCTTTGGAAAGAGGAGTTGGTCCAGCCCCTGAAGCTTTAGAATCTTGAGACTGCTGTTCTTCTCTTGGGCCTCCCTTTCCTCATTTGAAGCCCTTTCTAATAATATGCTTTGAAGATGCTAAAACTGAAGAACAAAGATGGAAACTTCCTAGCTTAAAGACCTTCCATAAGGTCATCTCCTCTATTCCATAAGGCATGCACCGCTGTGCACACGACTCTGGATGTGTATGTTCTTTGCCTTACTGTTTACTGTCACTAATGGCTGTTTAGAATGCCTGGATATGGGGTTGGTTCTTTCCCTGGGTTCTGGCAAATGAAAAGAATGTTCTAGGAGAACAACTGAGAGCTCTGCTTGGAGCACTGCCTCTGGTGTGGAACACCAGCCATTGACTGTTCCCAAACTCTCTGCAGTAGGCTTTTCAACCCTCAATCCTTAGTCCAGTGTGTCATGACTACCACAGTGACAGAGTGGAGTTTTCTCTGCATCCCACAGTGGTCACCTCTGACCTCTTGAGGTATAGTGAAGAGCTGGCTGCTTTTGTTCCTGGAAAATGTCTCCTTTTAATGGCTTTCTTCTCCCAGCCAGCATTTCCCTCTCTAGTTTCTCATTTTCTTTTTTTTTCCCCCTGGGAAGGAAGAATGGTGGCTATTACACTCGGACCTCATCTCTTCTTCTCTGAGTTCACTAAATCTTTGGCATCTGAAGGTGGATGGCCATCTCCAGCCTCCAGCTTGAGCAGGGAAAAGGCTCTTGTCTCTTGTGCTCTGCTAAGTCTTCTCTGTTGATAATCATCCCTAATCTCTTCTGGAGGCTGTAGTCTAAAGGCTGTTAGGGGAGGAGGGAACATTTTCTTAGCAGTATAGCCAGTGCTCCTGTAAACAACTGTACAATTTCTCACTGGGCCATGACAACAGAAAGGAGAACAAGGACTCACTTGGGGGAGGAGGAGGGAGGGCTGCAGAAACAGGATAAAAATAAGTGTAGCAGGAAATGAATATGACAAAATCCATTATGTACATATAAAAATATGTCACAGTGAGGCTGGAAGATGGCTCAGCAAGTAAGAACACTTGCTGTGCAAGCATAAGGTTCTGAGTTCAAATCCCCAGAACCCATATAAAACTCTAGGCAAGGTGGTACATATTTCTAACCCCGACACTATAGCGAGCAGAGACAGGAGGATTGCAGGGGTCTGCTGGCTGCCAGCCTGGCTCCAGGTTTAGTGAGAAATTGTTATCAAAGGAATAAGGTAGAGAGTGGTTAGGGTATGAAACCTGATGTCTTCCTCTGGTCTATGCGTGCAACCACAGGTGCACATATGTACTCATATGTGAGTGCCTATAACACACACAAAATAAAAATGTCAAAATGAAACATGTTATGTATAATGAATGTTTAAAAGGTGTTATTTAAATGAAATTAATAAAAACTGGATGTGGCAGTGTATACCTTTAATTCCAGCACTAGGGAGGCAGAAGCAGGTGAGTTCAAGGCTCACATGGTCTACACAGCAAGTTCCAGGTCAGCCAGCCAGGGCCACACAGTGAGACCCTGTCTCACAAAAGAAAATAAATACGAAGTAAGTCTGTCTTGGAAGAGTCTCACCTTCCCCTTCTTCACTTTCTCCCTGCTGGACAGGAGGTTGATGGCTACAGCTTTTCCAAATCCACCTTGCTGCGTTTCCTCCCCATTTCCTGGCAGACTGGATGCCCTGTGAGTGGAAGGTCTTTCCCTGGCTCAGAGAATCTTAGGGTCCAGAGGCACGTAAGGGTTCTCAGTGCAAGAGGGTGTAAGAAAGCATGTGTCTGTCCCTCTGACGTCGCGGAGAGAGCCTAGCTTGGGGGAGAATAAGCTCCAACTGTTACCAATGCATTTTTTCCACAATGAAAATGAGAACGCTCCAGCTTTGAAGTGGAAATTTCCCAGGCTTGGATGGAGCTGAAAGGTAAAACGTGGTGCTAGGACCTTTTGTGTGGAGACACAAGACCTGGAAACATGTACTTTCTCTATTAAACATGCTCAAAGGTCTCTCCGGTGCTCGCGTAAGCAAGAGTGAAGCCTCCATTCATATGCTCCAAGAGGAAAAGCCATGAATGTTAAGCAGGGCAGGCCAAGTTTCCATTCAAGTTAAAATTGTCAGAGAAGGTGGGTTGATAATAGAGAAGCACACAGGGTGTCAGCACTTACAAGAGGTGGAGAATTAGGTTCCATTCAAACCTGAGTAGAAAAGAGCATGAGTCTTATTGTAAAACTGTGTGTAGTCCTAAAATCATATCCCCAGGGTTTGCATATATAGCTCAGAGGTTAAGAGCTCATACCGCTTTTGCAAAGGACCTGAGTTCTGTTCCCAGTACCCGAGTTGGGCGGCTCACAACCTACTGTAAGTCCAGTTCCAGGAAATCCAACACCTTTCCTGGCTTCTGCAGGCATATAAGCTCATGTGTGCTCAGGTACTCATTACACCCACCTGGACATACAGATATACATATAATCCTTAAAAGGAAAAAAATCTTTAAAATGACATATATGCCAACATATACTGCTTTTGCCAGTCATCTTTGCAGCTCATAAGAAGGTTTGAGGCTCAGGTTGAACTTGGGAACAATCAAGAAGCTGGGATATTCTCTGACTTCAACATTTTTCTGTGTCTGATAGCAGAGAATTGTATCATGAATTGCTGAGGAGATGAGGAGATACAAGCCTCCTCAGTAGAGTAGCAAGACAGGTTCTTCAGGATGCTAAGGAAAACAGGATGTGCTAAGAGATACCATCCACATGGCGTTCCAGCCTTGAGCATCCCCACTGGGGACTAAAACCCTTAGTTAGTTATTCCTTCACTAACATCAGCTCTTGGAGTCTAAGACTAATCAGAATTTTGTAGGGGTCCCCAGGACCTAGGCCTGAAGACTACTATGCATACAGCTAGGCATTCATATCACTACCTCTGGTATCATCAAACCTGTAGTAGTTTCTAGCAAGTCTGCCTAAGTGAGTTTACTCTCTCACTTCAGGAACTAGTGAGCACAGTCTTTAGGGAATAGGAGATGGGATGGAGGAGCTCCAGCTTGTCAACACCCAAGGTGAAGATCTAAAGCTGGGTTGGCTATCAGGAACTATTACATCACTCTGAAGGAAGACAGGTGACATACCAGTGGGGGTGAAAATAGTGATAGGCACAACAACCATACACACCCTATTATGAGACCTACTATTATTGATGGCACCACCTGGTGTCAGGTGTTGGGAGCCCAAAAGGAAGGTCCTGTGATCACTCCCTGTGCATCTGTAGTCCACTGAGCACCAGGGGAAGGAGCAAAGTGAAGAGCCAAGGATGGAATGGCAACTTGAGCAGCCCGAGGTGTGAGTCAAAGTCTAGTCCAGTGCCAAGTCCCTGAGCTGACTATGACAGGATGCACAGAGGAGCTAAGGTCCTGTGGCAGCAGGGAGATGAGGCAGTGTGTGGTGTCTGTGTCGTTAGCAGCAAGCAGGGCTGTGCCAGAGAAGAAGTCTGAGGATGAGGAAAGAAAGGCATGGGTTCTTCAGTAAGACAACTCTACTTTCCAGGTTTCTTGTTTGTTTTGTTGTGTTTTTTTTTTTTTCCCTGAAGCAGGTCCACACAGGTCATTTGAGGGAGACTGAATCTCCAGACCTCGGGTGCTTTCTCTGCAGCTCATGCAGATGTTAGAGTGGCTTTTCCTGTGAGCAGCCTCCCCAACTACCCTGCTGTAAAGTAGCCAGCCCCCGTTATTTCTATTGTAGTGTTGATTGACACCTTGAATAGATGAATGTTCTTCTTCCTTTGGGAGCCTTTGTTCCTCATCACAGGCTCTCCTTCATCTTGGCTTGGGAACTCTGGGGGTAGGCTACAAAGGGAAGATGGGGGCTGATTTGGAGTACCAGTTCTAATCATTGTGTCTGTAGTCCCTCCATTGAGGGGTAATAGTTTTCTACTTAGGTAGCTGGAGCTATCCATGCCATGATCAATGGAAGGTCTCCAAAGCCCCGTCAATGGAAGCTTCTCTTTCCATTGTCTGCCAAGATAGCATGGACTGAACAAGACAGCCAAGGCTGGACAGTCTTTAGCTTTGCCATTAGTCACTAACCCTCCCTTGAGTAGTCATGACTTAGGGACGCAGGTGGATCCTGAAAAGGCAAATTGCCATTTCTCTTCTGCCAGATGGGATGGATTGGGGTTGGAGACTATCATAACTGGGTGGTTGGATGTGCCCTTGAGTGAGCGGAGTGGCCAGACCTGTGCAGAATGGTGTGCAATCCCAGCTAATCAACCTTGTACCTAGTCTTTGTGTTCTTAGCATCCCGCCACTCCAGGTACTGTCCTGGAAATGGGCTTTGTGAACACACACAGATTCAGATGAGAAGAATCACTTGATCACAAAAGCGCCATGTACTGACAGCAAGGCTGTGCTGGACTGGGCTGTATATACCCTCAGCTGGTCTCCACAGATCCTCTTCCTACTGACTGTGTCATCTAAAATCTGAGCCTCATATAATGACAGGATTCAGCATCTCTCTGTGCTTGGCGGAGGGCCAGTCCTGAATTCCACTCCTTTCCCTGGCAAACAACTATAGAGTCTGTCCATGAACAGGTGACATGGGCCTTGGCACGATCTGTAGTTTTGGAAGCAGGCTTGTGTTTTCTAGGCACCCATCTGTGAGAGGAGAGATATCTGTGCAGGCTCCATTGCTTATGGAGGAAAACACAGTTGCTTGCGTGGAGACACCCTCTTGGGGTCGTCAGTTTGTTTTCAGGAGAAGTTTCAGGGCTTCTCGGGGCATGAAGTCAACTTTTACCATTTCAGAAACAACTTGATGTCCTCTGTCTTTGTTGGGAGGAAGCTGCGTGGTGCCAGCTGTGCCATGTGTGAGCCTATTGCCTGGGGCTAGTGGGCTCAGTCCTGGATGCTCCTGGCACCAGCAGCACGTGGGCAGGGAATAGGGAAGACTCTGTGAGGATGACATGATCTAGACAAGGCTGAGATTCAACTCTGGATGCCTGACTATTGAGGAAGACACTTTCATTCACCATTCCAGCTTTTTATTTTTATTTTTTCTCGTGTGTTAGTCTATAAGATGGAGGAATTGAAGAGGCCTCTTCACAGTACCAAGGGGGCTCACAGGACACTTCCCAGGGTTAGGAGGAGGAATGCATTATCTTAAATTTGTGACACACGATGTTCATCTTTATCCCAGGGATCATGGATTTATTTATTTATTTATTTATTTATTTATTTATTTATTTATTATTTTTACTGAGTGTTCTAGGCCGTGTGAGGCTGGTCCATCTGTGACCACCTTGATACGTTCCTTCATCTCTGTCAGTTTTTCCAAGTCCTTCCCTGGGTAGCTTGTTCACCATCAAACTTTGGGTCATTTTCTGTTACTGTCCCCTCTGCCTGGAATGGCCTTCTATTTATTTGACTGGCACATGTATTAAGCCTTAGTGAAGCTACCCCATCTCTTCTCTCCTTTCCACAAGGTGGAATAAATACCTTTTGGAGGCTAATATTTGTTACACCCTAAGAGTGAGTTCATTCCCTTTAAAAGATGTGAACACACACACACACACACACACACACATACATTTATTTATTCATTATATAATTTATGTATGTATGCATGTGTGTGGGTACACATGCTATGATAAACATGTAGATGTCAGAGTACAGTCTGCATAGGTCAGGGGGGCTGGGAATCAAACTCAGGATGTCAAGCTTGGCAGAAAGCCTCTTTGCTAGCTAAACCGTCTCACTGGCCCCTTCCCTATTTCTAACCACCCAGATCACACTCTTTGATGTAGAACTTTTTGAGGAAATGGCCCCTCCATGTGGGAGGCAGCAGAGGATGTTCAGAGTCATTTTTGTGCTTGCTGAGTTTCTGAGGTGATAGGAGATGGATAGACTTGGGTCTTTGTTTGTTCTAGACCAAGGAGGACATAGGCTGAGTGGGTCATAGAGGCTGCTGGTATCTAAGCTAGGAGAATGAATTTTGTCTGTAGGCAGGACCACAGTTGGACTCAGTATCCAGTTGTGATATATTCTGTGGGTTTATTTTCTTGGGCCTCTATTTTCCTTTCTAGAGAAACCCTCACAGGGTGCTAGGGAATCACATGAGTTAGTGAAGACAAATTCTACAGACATGCTGGAGTGTCCAGGAGTTCAGAATGTGGGTCTGGCTTTGTTGTTATACACGGCTTTTAGACGCGGTGGCCGGAAGGGATGTCGTCCCGCTTGAGAAGCTGAGGGAGGCAGCTGTGAGTACATCTTCATGCCTCCTTCAGGGTCTAGCCCAGTCCAGGTGCTGACTAGCTTCTCCATTCTTATAAGAATTGAATAGAGATGATGCCTTGGGATGGACTTGGAGCCAGGAAGAGGTGGGATGAAAGTGGTGATTGAGGGAGAAGTCCCTGGTGGTGGCATGACAGCAGGTTGGCATGAGAGATGGATGTCCTGCCCACAGTGAATTAGATTTGGAGGCCTGAACAGGCTTGGCTTGGCTCATTCTCCCCATAGGCTAGATGGGCAGCCATCAGCGGCCTGTACGGCAATCTTCTTGTATTGGTTGTGGCACCTAAGCTACAGTCACTCAGGAGGAGGAAAGGGCAAGGGGGAGGGCAAGGTGATATCTCAGGTAACGGGAGCCATGCTACAAGGTGAAACTTGGATGTCAGAAGAGTGGGTGGGAGCTGAGGACAGCTTGGAGATGCTGACCGCTACAGTGAGCAAAGGCTTCTGGGGAAGCGGAGGCAGAAGTGAGGCAGCACTGTGGGAGCTTGGGCAGGGCACAGATTATATCTGTAAAGTGACAGAGCCTCTGTTACTTCCTCTTAAAGGGATCAGGAAGATGGAAAGGTGGGTGTGGCATATTTAGCAGTAGAGTCTGTCCAATATGAGTGGAGCAGTAGATGTCGCTGGTAACATTGACACTCCTGAGGAACGGAAGGGAACGGAAGGGAGCTCCGCACTCCTCACTCCAGCCCCCAGACCCATGGGAAGCTTTCAGAAGTCTTTGTGTGAGAGACAGACTTGATCTGATTTTTCCTCTTAGGAAGTCTGGCATATTTGTAAGATGGAGAATGGCTTTGGAAGGTACGAGAACGGGGGAGGGGCAACAGGCGGAGGCTGCAGAAAGTATGTGTCAGAACATGGAGTCATAAACACACAGCTAAAAGGACGGACTAGGAGAGTCAGAGAGGCCAATAGAGGGGAACCTGGAGTCCAGGAGTGTACATAAAGTTTCTTTTTGGTGGGGGGAGTTGGCAGGGACAAGTCTCTACCTCCAGGACCCCAAACCAAGCATAAGCGTCAATACCTGCATACTACTCATGTATTTAGTGAATATTTGCATGTGTGTTAAGTATTATAATATATCCTGTGCATTTCCATATGTGCAGTAAAACAAAATTAAAAATCAGATAAAGATGAAATAAACAATATTTTTAAATATCTTGCTGTGATTAAAATGGCTTCCTAATTTCATTAGCCGGCATGGCGAAGCAAAATACACACTTAGGGAGAGGCTCCTCATTAACGGCAGTGTATGTATACCCATATTTCAAATAATCTTCTTGATTATTTGATATTTTTTTTTTGCCAATTTCCTGTCATATATGATTAGGCTCTCCTGGCTTTAGTGGTTCGTGTGGCTGATGAAGAGCTATTACCCGAGGCAGGGCAAGTGTCAGCAGCCTGGGGCTTAGGAGTTTTACTTAATGCTTGTGGTGTGTGAGTCATTCATTTGTGTATCTGTTCTGAGAGTATCTGAAAGTTGCTTATTCCATTAAAAATATGTGTGTTGGAGGAGTTGTTGCTGAAGACTGAATCCAGGGACTATGCATGCCAGGGAGGAGCTCTACTGACCTACACCCCATCCCCTTTACCCCATGTTCTAAGAGCTCACATGTACTCTTTACTAGGTATTTGGGGTCTTCAGAATGTCACTCTGACAATGAACTGTTTAGGTCATCCTGTCACTGTTCACAGGTGGCCCTCACAGGCATCTCTCCACACACCTGGTTCGCACCCTGAAGTGAGGGCACGGGGCCCATGTATATCTTCAGTATGTTCAGTACTACTAAAGCTTATTTTTTTCTTTCATATTTTTGATGGAGTAAGAAGACATAGGGAAGCTGGCGAGATGGCTCTGTGGTTGAGAGTGCTTGCTGCTTTTGCAGAGGCCTGGCATTCAGTTCCCATCCACTACACAGTGTGACTCATGAACATTTGTAACTCCAGGGGATCTGACACACTCTTCTGACCTCTGTGGGCACCTGTATGCACATGCACACACACATACACATAAATAAAGATTTAAAAATATATATAAATCTTAAAAAGAAAGTATCAATAGGGGTGTAGGCATTCCACAGAGAGCTTTGGCCAGAGCTAAGCCTGAGCTGACAAAATGCATTGTGGTGGGGGTGGGGGTAGGGGTTGGGTGCTAAGTAAGATAGGCTGTGAAAACCTGCTCCTCTCCTGCACTCTAGATACTTCTGTAATACAGAACGCGCGCGTGTGTGTGTGTGTGTGTGTGTGTGTGTCCGTGCGTTCGCGCAAGGGATAGGGAAGAGGTAACACTTTTCAGTAACCCTAGAGGACTCCCTGGCTTCAGAAAGAAGCCCCAGCTTGCCCCAATACTTGGGCTGTGGTGGTGTGCACAGCACACATGGGCACATTTAGCTGCTTCCTAAGTTGTTAGAGATGGATTAGCTGGGGTTATAAGGGGATGGTTCAGTGGTAAAGCTCTTGTTCCTGAGTTTGATTCCCAGCACCTGTGTAAGAACTAGATATGCCTGCTATGTTTGTAATCTCTGTCCTGGATAGTCAGAAGCCCTAGGGCTTGTTGGACAGAATTGATGAGCCCAGGTTCAGTGAGAGACTCTGTCTTAACTTCGAGTGTGTGTATAAAATGGAATTAAGTAATGTGGGTTGGTAATACCCCCTCCCCCACCCCCAAGGGACCATAGGCTATCTAATACATACCATAGTGAGAGTCATGGGAAACCTTTTGAATTTTTGGTCAGGGGGTTCAACAGACCACCAAAATAATATAGATTATTGCCATTGTGTTGGTTGCCCACTCCAAGACTCAAAGATAAGACCCTTTTGCTGAAGATACCACACACCTTAGACATAAGACTTGGGGGAATGAACTAAAGTGAACCTGGAAGTCACCTTCCTGAAGACTAGCTTTCATAATATCTGAAGGAGCTATGCAAGCTGCTAAGAGAGAAAAGCAGTCAGTAGTCTTACCCGCTGTTAAGCCTATGAACCACAATGATAACTAACTTAACAAGATATCCCCAAGGGTGTAATAGTGCCACTTATATCTTGCCACTTATTAGCAGCTGTCTAATATGACTTTAGGCCCAGGCACTATGAGAGAACTCATGCCAGGTACTGTAAACCTAGCTAACTACCCATGGCTTGAGAGGTCATAGACTTTTAGGCAAAGGCTATGACTACCATTTTCCTAAATCAATATAGATTCTAACCATAATCCTAACACCTATTCTTAAGGCCACAGGTGTGAAACCCTCATTCTTTATTAAAGAAACTTTTTTTTTGTAGCATGTGGAAGTTACTGTAGAGATAGATCCACAGTTGTCTAAATGCAGACAAGAAGCGACAGTGGGTGTTCTGCCCTAATTAATACATTTACAACACAACTCCTGAACCCAAGGTCCTGGAAACACTGTGGAACAGTGGGTAGATAGATTGTAAGACATGGCATGGTGATGCTTCTGCTAAGTCTCAACAATATGGCTGCCTAAACAACACCTACACCATGACCACACCAGTTTACATGCCTACATAGATGCAGGAAATTCCACAAGGCCCCATCCCTAGATGAAGAATTGCAGGCAGTCAATGGCTCCTGGTGTGGGAAGGAGATACTTTTCTCCAGGGATAGTTACCCTGACTGGTATCCAGTTGTAGGTGGTCAGCCCTAAACACATGTTCCTGTGAGCAAGACTAAAGAAATTCAGGAGGTTGCAGATATATGTATAATTCTAATAATTACAGAAGGAAAGGTCATGATTCTGAGGAGTTTAGGAGAAGGAACACTGAAGTAGGAGAGGAAGAGGTGGAGGTGATATACATACAAAATTCTCAAAAAGAAAAGAAATATAAATAATGTAAGGAAAACACCAAACATGGATCTGTGCTTTCCACATGCACACGTGTGTAGGTGCATTGCCACATGTTCATTTGTGCACGCCTGCACATGGACATACATACGCACATACACATAGATGAATTAGCATGGAAGCTTTCCTGCCTTTTGCAACAAACAACTTCTCAGAAAGTCCTGGGGTTCGAGTTCCTTCGAATCCAGCTACAACTGTGTGCTGCAGTACTAGGTGCTCGAGCCCCCTGCAGAGACGGGAATCAGCTAATGAATGAAGCAGGTAGAATTGGAAGGAAAGAGGCTCCGGAAATTCTTACAAGTTGCTCAGTCCTTTAATCCAATTATTATTCGGTGGCTGCTAAGCCCAGGACCTGATAATCTCCTAGGAAACTGATGGGCAATCTTTGACCTTGTGGGCTGGACAGTTTCATGGAGATCCTACTGTAGCCGACCGTGCCTGGGAAGGGAAAGGCCTGCAAGGGTTGTGGACCTCACTGGTTGTTGCTCTAATGGTTTTGACTGAACACGTGGAGGCAATGCAATCAGCTATTCCTGAACACAGTGGCAGTTTTTACAGAAGGTAATAGCTCTGACCCTTCGCACCACCCAGCCCAGCAAGGATGCTGGCTTTGGGTGGGCAAGAGAGGAGTGCTCTTGACACACTGGGAGCCCGTTCCACGCAGCGCTTTCCTCCTCTGAGGGATCATTTTCTTTTGGGAACTGGATTCTGCCCTCTGATTATCGCAACTCATGGTCTGTTTGGTTTTTCTCCATTTAACTCCCACACTCATTTTGCGCATGAATGAGCACAATGAAACCAGTTTAATTTGCTGTTAATTCCCTGTTTAAAATATTCTCTTCTGTTTGAGGGACATAGCTCCTTTCATCTCACTGAGGCAAGCTTGTGAAAGAAAGCAGTTGCTAGCACAGTGCCAGTATTGGGGGCTGCTGTGGGCGGGGGGGGGGGGTCAGCCTGGGCCAGAGCTGCTGTGTGTGGCTCACAGGATGGAAGGGGCCGTGGCAGGTGAACTCCAGAGCGGGAGGAGGAAGGCCTGCAGTTATTGTGCCTTTGTACCTGCTGAGCTAGGGCTGGAAGGCTCTGAGTGGGAGAAAGTTCACCAGTGAGGGAGATATTCTATGAAGATGTTGGTAAAGAGACTTTGCAACCAAACCAAGGGGGTAGCACCTTATGATTCAAAGTATGTGTGAGCAAGGAAGTCAATTCTGCCACTGACTCCAGTATTAGGGAAGAAAGTCTGACTGTGATTTAGGCAAAACAAACTTTTAAGGTTGCTTCAAAGCATCTAACTACAGTGTTTTTGCAATTTGTTCAAGTTCTTTTAGCAAAAGAGGCCTGGGTTTGGCAAATATGTTCCTGTTGGGCCAGTCTTGCCTAACTCTTTCTCTTAACCAGGGGCATTTGTGGGATATAGTTCTTGCACCAGATGGCAGAGTGCTGGGTCCCAGGCGGGGCTGCATCTTGAGAGACAAATGATCTCTTTGGAAGGAAAATCTGAAAAATAGAAGCAGGGGGCATATCTGTCCCCCCCCCCCAGCATTGTTTACCTCAGCCCTTTCAGGCTATAAGGAGATGGCAGGTAGATGGGTGGTACTTAGCTCTTTACAAGGGTCTGTCTCCCTTCAGTGGCTGTGTCAGTACCTCCCTCTGTGACAGTGTAGAGCCTTTTTTTCTGATCTCATAAGTTGCAGGTGGATGAAGGTTGACACCCATCAGGGGCATTGGTCTTCGTTAACTTGAGCCGGAAGTAGTACTGGATAAAGGAGCCCCAGGAGACTCCACAAAGCTGACATCTCATGCCCATAAGGGTACAGGCCCCCAGCTTCCTGGCTGATCGTGGATTCTGCTCACTGCCAGCCACCTCTCCCCTCCACACTCAGCCTTTCCCACCCCCTGGTATATTAGAAGATGACAAGATTCATCCATCAGTCAGGCACATCTGTGGAGAATGCCTGCTGGATAAAGTTGTGTGTGTAGGGATGGAGGTCTGGAAGGCTAATGAAACGGGAGGATCAAAGGCTGCAGGTGCTCGAGGGGCCGGAGGACATACCACGTTTTTCTTTCATAGCCATTTTCTAAGCAACACGGGAACAAATCAGAGTAGACTGAGGCTGGCTTCTAGGTCCTACTAGCCCACAGCAGTCTGGCCATGCTGTGACCACACTCAACACTGTCTGAAGCCTGACCCTTTCCTTGGCAGCTAGGACAGTTGCCTGGTGGAAGCTGTTGAAGATTGTTCTTGTTCCCAGAAACCCACATTTCTTCTTCTCTGTCCCATCCCCCTACCCCTCTCTCTGAAGATCTTTGCATTAAAACACTCGTTTACCTGTATTAATTAGCTCTTAACTAATTGGACCACTCAAATGATATTCCTGTAAACACATTCTTTTTCTATTTCTACAGATCACTGTTTGGGAGACATCTCTTCAGACCTCCCATTCCTCCCCCCCCACCCCCCCACCCCCGGCACTCCCAAGTCTTTCCTATGATTTAGGGTGTTGCCTTAGCCTTCCTTCTGTGGCCACCCAGGCTTTCCCATTCTGCTTTTCTCTGCAGGGTCCTGGTGGGCTTGTTAGTTTCAAAGAGTCCTGTGAAGCCTAAGATAATGAAAGACTTTCTCAGGGCACATAGAAGCCCTGGGGTTACAGCTTTCCCAGAACCTTCCCAGAACCTTGACAGCTGGACTTAGTCCCCACTGAACTTCCTCAGTTCACTGCCCTCGTGCTCCTGAAATCAGAATCTGGCATGACAAGCCAGCAAGCACTATAGCCCTCAGACCCAGTGGCTTAGACATTTGCCTGCCTGTCCCTGAGTACATCGCCACACCCAGAAACCGCCTCAGATGCTTGTAACCATTTATGCCACCTAACAAATAGGGAATAATCATGGTTTGATTAGGGATGGGGACTGTAGTAGTTGATCTGTGGCTATAGCAAGGGAGTGTTTCCCACTCTAAGATGTTCTGAGAAATGCTATTAAAAAAAATTACTACAGATCTGTGAGCTTAAAGCAGCACAATTTTGTTGTGTCTCTATTCTGGAAGCCAAAAGTTAAAAACGAAGGTGTTGCCAGGGTAGGGTATTGTTTTGAGGCCCTGAGAATCTATCCCATGTCTCTTTCCTCCTCCTTCCTAAGCTTTCCCTACTTGATATTCCTTGGTTTGCAGAAGCTTAACTCTACAATTCTGAGTATATTCATTTTATTCCTTTTATGACAAAATACCTGAAGAAAACAACAACTTTAAAAGGAAGGGTTGTGTACTGGAGACATGATTCAGTGGTTAAGAGCATTGGTCACTTTTCTAGAAGCTCAGTTTGATCCCCAGCATCCACACAGTGGTTCACAGTCATCTGTAAGTCCAGGTCAAGGGGATCCAATGCCCTCTTCTGGTCCCCATGAATATTACACACATATGGTGCACAGACAAGTGGAGGCAAAATACTCATACACATAAAAAAATACATGTCTTAAAAAAAAAAAAAGAGTGTTCTTTAAGGAGACGGGGTTTGTTTTGAGCACTGTTCGAGAGCGTAGCCTGTCATGGTGGGAAAAGCATAGCGGCGTCTACAGTCGTAAGTAGAGAGTGATCAATGGTGGTGGTCAGTTTGTGTTCTCCCTTTTGTTCAGTCTGGTTAAACCTTTCTGGAAATACTTTCATGGACACATTCACAATTGTGTTTCCATGGTGACTCTAGGTATAACTAGGTTGACAGTGACTATTTACCATCATATCTGCCCTCGTCCACCCATGTCTTCCCTCTGTATCAAAGCTCTCTCTCTCTCTCTCTCTCTCTCTCTCTCTCTCTCTCTCTCTCTCTCTCTCTCTCTGTATTGAAATGTTGGGCCTACTCTGAACCTTAAGATGATCTTTCAGAATCATTCATTCCATCTCTCAAGACCACTAATTAGTTATCAGAAACCTGCTCTGACTAAAGTCGCATTCATAGGTATGGGAAATGGGATCTGGGAAGTATTCTTCGGTTGGCACAATTCAACCCATTTCTTTGGTCCTTGTTCCCCATCCTTGGAGATGTAATTATAGTCTCACTCAGAAGTTCTGGCCGTCCCCCTCAGAACTGCCTTCCATCTTGGCCATGCTTTAGCGTGTGTTAAATGTGCTGATGATTCAGGCTTCCCCTGACCACCACCCCATCTCTAGCTGTTTTCTAGTCTTTCTGGACTACACCAAACAGTCAGAACCTTGCCATTTCCTTGGTGACTCCCAGGCAGTCCTTGATCTGTCTCGACTAAGCCTCTTGTCACCTGTTTCTCTTTTTAAGTCTGTGTTGCCCATTCACTGGTCTCTCTTCTGCCACCTGGCTTTGCTCTGGTGCGTTTTCTCTTCACAGACCTCCTTCCTCATGCCTCTGATTGGTGGTTCCCGTCACATCAGAGCCCAGGGCTCCTGGCCCTTCTGAGCTCTCCCACAGTGATGCGTTTCCATTGATGTGTTGAGTCTACAGACCCCCAGCTGATACCCACGCTAATTACATGCATTCCTCTGCAAGTTCATTAGTGGCAAATGAGCCTTGTATTTGGCATGTTTCTCTTGTTGTCCTTTATACCCGTCAGGAAGGACTCAAACTTCTTTTGAACCTAGCTGAAACCAGTTAGCCCAGGAGGCCAACATTATAGGCCAAAATTAGGCCAGTCATCTTCTGTGGGCACACTTTGCTCAGATGCCTTGTGAATATGAAATTTATTTAATTCTGTTTTTATTCATTGAGTGTCCCTGGGGTCCTGGCTGGGGACTTTCTGGAGGTCACAGAGACTTCTGTGGAAGTTTATGAGTATAGTGATAGCTGTAAGGGTATTGGATTATTGTACAACAAAATAATGAATTAGTTAATCAAAATTTACAAGGAAAAAATGAAACATCATCAATCATATTGCTTCAGCACATTTATCTAAGCCAGAGCCATAGGCTGTCCTGTGTGTGGATGTGACAGCAGTGACAAAGTTCAGTTAGTTACAGGGGAGATGTTACGATTCGCAAACCCCGAGATACAGAGTTTGTCGGCCACCAGTATAGACCCTATAAGCATGCTTTATAGCATCTGGTGGTTCAGTGGGGCCAGTTTTGCGTGTGTGTGTGTGTGTGTGTGTGTGTGTGTACGAGGGTGTTCCTAGGCTGAGCTGATGAACTCATCTAAAACTGACACTATTTCCCTAGCAGTCTAGACAAGTCCCCATTCAATAGATAATATTCTGCCTCATTTGTATGGTGTGATCTCTAGTAGGGCTGCTAATTATCTTTTAACAGATGTGCTAGTGTTTGTATAGACGTTGTAAAAGGGCTAGAGAGGGGCTTCTTCAAAAAAAGCACTTCTTAATTTTTATTATTCAACTATGTAAACATAATAGATAGCATTGACAAACAGTTAATAAAGAGGTGGAATGAAATTGAAACTCTTCCCCCAAAGTGCTGGAAGCACCATGTTGTATCCATGTTCCAGATGAGATGCTTGGGGTTCAGGGAGGTTGTGTAGGCAGTCCAGAATCTCACAGCTGACAAGAGAGCTTGTGTTTGTCACATCCCATCCCAGAGCTATGTTTTAGTTGTACCATGGCTGGCTAAACAGAGGCCGCCTCTACAAGAAGCAGGTGTGTGTGTTTTCTTCTGCTGGTATATAAAGCTTTTTATCATTTTTTTTTTTTCTAAAGGAAGGCCAGGCAGGCAGAAGGTGCTTGGTGAAGCATAAAGAAAACATAACTCAGTTGTCGCTGGCAATGCTGAGATGTAGCACCAAAGCTTTGTGTGTTGTGGAGTGAAAGTGCATGTCATTTCGCTGAGGTGTGAACCTAACTCACAGGCACCTGCCACTGGGGGTCAGGTGAGGGAAATACAGTTGCTTTACTGTTTTCTGCGGCGTCACAATTTCGTGACAATGCATACAGCAGGAGTGGTTCTCTGGAAAGTATGGAGAAGGAGAGCCTTTCCTTCCCAGGAAGACCTGCCGGTACTGCTGATAGAAATTAAGAAAGAGAAAAGAGACCAGACATCTTACAAGACAGAGGAGGGCTTGTTTGTCTAAATCAATTTAAAAATTCATGCAAATCCCAGGACATGTCTGCAGTAGACATCACCAGTTGACTGGACCAGGAAAGAAGTCTAATTGAACAAGTCTTTTCCTCATCTGCACAGTATCCTCCAGCCTGTTAGAGTGTGGCCTGTCTTCTCCAAGCTTCTGACAAGTTACTACTGCCCTTAAACCCAAGGTCCCTTGGTAGCTAGCAGCAGCAGCTCTCCATGTAAGTCGTGGGATGCTGGTGGTTGAGAAGCTGTGGCCATGTGAGGGGCCTCTTCTTTGCTTTCTTAACTCTATCCCTGACTTAGTCACACTGAAACAGATTCTTGTCTGACCCTAGTCCCTGGACTTAGAAAGCCTGTGTTACAGTGAGTGCATGTTCCATTCTCCTGTCAGCAAACCTGGTCTCTCAGACTCTTAGTGTGGGGCCTTCTATATGTGGAGTCATGATCTTAGCCATGATGGCCCTACCATCCACAGTGAGTGCACAGGGTGGGATTTTCCAAGCTTCTTCTGCTCCACTCCACATCCCCCCTCCCGCTGCCACTGCCCCTGGAGCTTTGTCTGACAGAAGGGTTGCCTCTTTCTCTTGGCTGTCTTGGGCTCAGTGCCCAGGGCTCCAGCCTAGCTGCCTAGAGGCCCCATGGCTCTGTAAGATCCCACGCAGGCAGCCTGACAGGAAGGAGATTTGTTCCCTATGCCTGTCACTCTGAGCTGCTCAGGGGGCAATGGGGCTTTTGTGAGCTCTGAAGTGAACCCATTGGCCCATTGTCTGGCCAGGCTTTCCACAGACCGCCCCCAGTACGGTGAGGATAGGGGTGGGGCTGGGAAATGCCGGATGTATTCCTGGCCAGGCCTGAAAACACCATTCATCCCAGAAGCACCCTGTTATGCAGCAAAGGCAGAATAAAGAGAAAAGAGGGAGGAGTGGGAAAAAAGAAGGGAGGAATGGAAGGGAGGAGGAGAGAAAGGGGCCAGGGATCAACAGCATGGAGAGGACAGACTTGTAGAGACTTCCAGGTCCCGTGGACCAGTTCTGGGAATGTATATTTTGCCTGGAGAGAGAGTGGGACATACAGTGAGTCATAAGGTACCACACAGGGAGATAAAGAGCACTCATGCCACGGGCATCCCTAGGTAGTTACAGTTGCCCTGGGATTCGTCAGCAGAAGTAGAATGTGCCCATCAGAAGAGTGACAGGCTCTCTCCTCCAGCCGCTAGAACCATGAATAGCTTGTTGAGCAGAGAGTTCTGCTCCAGCAGAAGACAGTTGGGACCACAAGGGCGATGAATTACAAGAAGAGATTTCAAGAGCTACTGGCCCCTCTGATTGAAAGGTTGTCATGGAATGGAGGGTATTCGATTCTGAGTGGGCCCTTACTTGGGTACAAGGAAAGGGGATTTCATGAAACCAGACTTTTGGCATCTGGGACCAGCTATCTAGATAGTGTTTGCTAGGATGGTCATCTTATACAAGCAAAGGTGGAAAGATGAACTATGGAAGGGGCTTCAAGCTTAGGGCAGAGGGGCCAGCTGGGCCGCTGGAGGCCTTTATACTATGAGATGTTCTGAAGTAAGTAAGCTAGGGCCTGAATTGACAGACAGAAAATGAGCAGAAATGGCAGATGAGCTGTCCCCTCTGGTAGACACATAGATCCTGAAGCCACAGAACTTCGTGGTGTTGTTTTGTTTTGTTTTGTTTTGTTTCTGTTTAGGACAAACAGGCTTGTAGATGTTTTTCTTCCCAAAGCCCGGCCTTTGTGGGAGAATGCTTCTCTTGAGCCTGTAAAAGAGCCAGAAGCAATCCTGGTGGCCCTTCCCATCTACTGTGTGAGCCCATGAGCTGCCTTTCAAGGTGTAAGTTGCAGACTCCAGTGTAGAAGGACAACCCCACCTGTCAGCCCTCGGGGATACCGGGTGGAGGGATGTCCAGCATGGCCAACTGATTTCTCATTGCATTCCTCTGACAAATCAGGATGCAGGGAGCCTTACCTCCCCAAATTTCCTTTATTTGCTTTCCTTTTATTTTTTCTCAATGATAACAGTTTCACAAGATATCTAGAGGACTTAAGAGTGCGATGCTGATGCCTAGGGCATCCTGGTTGCCAATGGATATGGGATTTGTTCATCCCCTAGCTGCAAGTCACTGCAGGACTATTACAGCTACGGTTTACCAGCAGGCTCTGGGCTGAGACTTTGCCCTGCCCTCCCTTGCTCCTCCAGGAGACACACCTGATGTCCCCAGCTAGTCTAGAGCAAGAGAGCAATAAGACTCTGTGGCCTGCCTGTGCCCAGCTGTAGAAATCTGTAAGACACCTTAAGGCCACTTAGAGTGTTTTTCTGGGACCTTTAAATTCCTCTGGGGACATTTTTGTATAAAGGTGAACACTGTTAGAGATTTATAAAGCTCATGGGGAGGACGTTTATGGCACTGTGACCATGCGGGAGCTCAGGAAATGCTGGATGCCAGGAGTCGGTCAATGACATCAATCAGGAAACACAAACAGAAGTCTTTCCAGGCCTTTTTGCCAGAGATCTTGGTGATAACAGAGAGGCTTTGGGAGTGTGAGTGACAGGAAGGACTAGACATGCTTTCCATGACAAGGAGGGGTGGATGGGCCAACAGTCTTTTCCCGAGGATGGGAGCACTGCAGGCTCAGAAAGGACAGTGGTGGGAACCCCTGGGGACCTGCCTTCATGAGCCCCTAGAATGCACAGCAAGCCAGGACTGTAATCTCATAGCCAAAGCTGGGCCCCACTCCATTGGTTTCTCTCATGGATTAGTGGTAGCCCGTTAATCCCACCACCACTTCCCCTCAAACTCTTGTACTGATGACAATGATTGTGCAGTGTATACAAGGGACAGAGCTAGACCTTAGACAGGTAGGTCATTACAAGCCTTTCAGAGCTGACCCCATGGACCAGGGAACTGTAAGGAACAGCAGAGTGATGGGCACCTGCACTGCACAGCAAGACTATAGAGGCTTGAAATGGGATGCTTAGTGACTCCAGACGCATGGAGAGGTCGTCTGGAAACCCTGGGGCTTGTGAGCCCATGGGTGTGGTTCTGGCATCAGGAATCTGTTGCTAGACTGGTCATTGCTGGAGGGTACAGGGATATCAAGGTGTAGAGGACCAGTGTGTGTGTGTGTGTGTGTGTGTGTGTGTGTGTGTGTGTGTGTGTGTGTGTGTG
>NW_021620939.1:548986-557205 GCF_004785775.1 Grammomys surdaster | reverse complement strand
GAGAGAGAGAGAGAGAGAGAGAGAGAGAGAGAGAGAGAGGTACTTATAGATCCCGACATCATTGTCTTCAAGTCTTTCTACAACCCAAGCAGGGGACCATGCAGCGTATGACGTGGGACACAGCTATAGTAGTATGAGCTACATCTCCAGGGCAGAGAAGACCAAGGCTGGGTATTAAGGCAGGCTTCCTAGAGGAAGAAAGATGCAATGACTAGGCCTTAGAGGAATGTATTGGGCCAGCCTGGGAGTCTGAAGATGATGTGATTGAGGCTTTGAAGTGGAGGGGACAGTGAAACAGGTCACAAACACTGTCTTCAAGGAGAGCTGTGCCGTGGGGTACCAAGTGGAGTGACAGTGCTAGTAAGAGTAAACACTTGGGAGGATCAAGGGCCAGTGTTGGCCACCTGGCAAGAGCAGCTCTGAGTGGCTATCTCCACTCTGATGGCCCCTGGGATCTCCAGTGGTGTGTGGGATGTGTCCAGCCTGTGTTTGCTCTGGCTGAGTGGCATTCAGCCACCACATCCACATGACTTCAGTTTAAGGCTTCCCCTGCTACTACTGCTGCTGGCTGCTGCTAGTGTGAACAGGGGCTCTAGGATGCAGCCCAGAGTCAGTACCAACTGAGGACTACTGAACCACAGATCACTCAGGGTTGAGGGCAGGGAGAGGCAGACAGCAGCAGTGTTGCTGCTGATTAATGAGCCCAGGCCACCATCCATCGCTGCCTTCATTAGGGCTTCGGAGAGTTATTTTGTGTGGGCATGTGGACTCTCCTTCCCAGTCCCCCCTGAAGTGATGGATGTCCACAGGGTGACTGCATCCTGAGTGGAGTGAGAGCACAGGAGCACCGGGAACAGGAAGCTGATTATGCATAGTCTTCCAGCACAAACTCATAGGTCTGTCAGGGTGGCTAGGGTAAACAGATTTCATCTTTCTTAGAACTCATGGGACCGGAAGACTGGAAAATACCAGGCTTCCATGTTTTAATGTTTTTTTTTGACACTCCTCACAAAAATGTCAGTAGGTAAACAAACAGCAGTGGACTTTGGGCCAGGTCTACTTAATCAACTTTGCTAGATACTCATTTGGATAATGTCCCCTGGCCTCGAATCCCTGGGGATCTCTTTCCTCTTTATACCCATGGTGACTGGGTTGGGCAGAGGGGTATGACCTGAAGTAACTTGAGGGGGGTCTGGAAAGAAGCTTGGCTGTAAATCTCGTTCAATACACCTGATGTCTGGGACTGTGTGTGGGTATTTAGTCTTCTGAGGCCTACTGTCCCTGTGCCTATTGACATGCTATGGCCAGATGTTCGATGCTAGGAAGGCCTAAAGACCCACTGTGTGGTTCTCTGACTGCTACATATCTTCAGACCACAGACAGCTCCTGCTCTCTGGGCTGAGGGGCCTCCTTCAAGGAAGATAAAGAGGTGGGGTGCAGAGCAGGGCGATGTTGGGGCTGCTATGATCATAGTATGACCATTCTTCTAGATTGCAAACATGTCTGGAGCCTGAAAGACCCAGTGCTGTTCCTAAGCCTCACTGGATGTCATAGGTTGGGGCACAGACTATATGGCCCTTTGGACTCCTTGGTAGACTTTTCCACTGCTTCAGACCCAGGTGAGGCCACACAGGGTCACCTTGTTTTTGAGAGTGGCCATCAGGGAAGACTGTTGCTATGGCTGTAACCTCATCCAAGAACCCTGCTACATGCAATATTTGGAGATGGTGAAGGCTACATCAAATACCCATGTCTGAGTTAAAGAGTGGCTGAGAATGTAATAGTGTCACTGAGTGGCTGAGTGTGGTTCCTCAACCAACTGTGGCTACTGAAGTGGTTTGGAGGCAGGGCTGGGTAGAGCCCATGCCTACTCTTCAGAATGAGCATTGGAGTTAAAGACTCAGAAAATGGTCAGGTCTCCCTGATTAAGCTAAAGAACTTGGGCCCTGGAGAGACTTCGCTCCACATTCCAAGTCAGGCCCTCTAACACAACTGCTCTTTGTAGACCACATAGAACATCGCAGAGGCTGCAGTAAGTGCTTGGTATTTGGCTTAGGGTTTGTATTTCTGCATGGACATCATGACCAAGAAGCAAGTTGGGGAGGAAAGGGTTTATTCAGCTTACACTTCCACATTGCTGTTCATCACCAAAGGAGGACTGGAACTCAAGCAGGTCAGGAAGCAGTAGCTGATGCAGAGGCCATGGAGGGATGTTACTTACTGGGGCTTCCTTCCCCTGGCTTGCTCAGCTTGCTTTCTTATAGAACCTAAGACTACAAGCCCAGGGTTGGCACCACCCACAATGGGCCCTTCCACTCTTGATCACTAAATGAGAAAAGGCCTTACAGCTGGATCTCATGGAGGCATTTCCTCAAAGGAGGCTCCTTTCTCTGTGATAACTCCAGCTTGTGTTGACACACAAAATCAGTCAGTATAGTATCTATCTCACTGACACTTCTCATCTGTGAAGCAGACATTGTTATAGTGTTATGTTCACTGAGTAGCTGATTGAACATGAATTTAGGGGTCTGAGTAACTTGCTTGAGGTGATACAAGTAGACAGTGTTAGCACTAAGGCTCGTAGATCTATCTGCTTTGAGTCTAATGTGGTCAAGATGTTGTCATGTAGCATAGAGAGCTGCAGGACTAGATGAAGAGGGGACCCAAGATGTGGGTGCTGTCTAACAGTGGCTACCCTACTGAAATCCCAAGTGGTTGGAAGAAATAAATGGGAAAGTCTAAAGAGGTGACTGAGGGGAGGTTAATAATGATGTTGCATAGGTATTTTCCCCCTGGGGGTGGTGGTGGCCATGCAGCTTACTCAACTCAGGAACTCTCCAGGTCTGCTTTTCAGAGATGCGGCTGCCTTTAATTGCCTGCTGTGTTTCTTATATATCAGAACTTGGAGCCATAAGAGACCCTCTGAGCCAGAGAGGAAGCAGATCCTTGTAAGTCACACACCATGTCCAAGGCTGGGCTGGGCAGAGAACAGAGCCCTTCCAAGGCATTTTGACACTTCCTAGTACCCCTCCTCAACCTTGTGCCTGGGCATGAATCTGTTTTTCTAGGTGCCTGGCTGGGAGGGTCCTTGGTGGGAGGAGCGTCAGAACTACACCAAGGCCTTCCAGCTTATTCCTGAGCTTCTGTGTGAACCAGTGCTAGATCTGGAACTTACCCCAACCCTTGAGTCACTGTGCTGTGACCCATGTAAGCTGTGGCTTCTTTTATTTACCATAATGAATTGTACCTTGGAACATAAAAGGGACAGAAGGAGAAAGGCGTTGTGGGGAGGACTGTGCCGATCTGTATGTCCTTTAAAAGAGCAAATTTCACAGTTTGTATTTCCAATTTGAATGCCTGTTCAGACTCATTCAGTACGTCAGTCATTCAACAGATGGGTTGGATTGGCTCATTCAGTTTACTCGAGCTTGTTTCTCTTCCTTGCTGGCCATTACCACCCATCAATCAATGGAGACATGCATAATAATAGCTTTCATTTGCCTAAGGTTTACACTTGGCAAAGCTAGCAAATAAGTGTTAGTCAAATGAGTGTACTTGATACAGAGCTTCTTTCTGGGCATGTTCCTATTGGCTGTGGGCAGGGGTGCTGTGCTCTGTCAGAGATGAGGCCTTTGACACCTAGCTGGGTTGTGGTTTGTTCACTGCAGGGAATTGAATCTGTGTCTGTAGGGTTTATTGACTGCTTATGATGGAGGAAGCAGGCATGGCATGAAACTCAAAGCCAAAGTCACAGCCCTACCCTCCTCTCTTGGTGCTCAAACATGGTAACTTAAACCAGCCATTGAGGAAGCAAGTTACTCAGAGTTAAGTGGACATCAACTAGCTCAGTGAGAGATCTTTGACCTATACATGCACCTGCATACATGAGTGTGTCCACTCCCATACACAAACATGTCTATATGTATTATACACATACAAATATCTCTGAGCTATCAAAAACATGGGTGTTATGGAAGGGTAATAGAAAAGTTTGGAGGGAAGTTAGTGTGGAAGAAGAGGAGAAGAAAGACAAAGAGAACGAATGTCGAGAGATTTAGATGGGGTGGGCCCATGGGTGGAGGTGGGACACGGAAACCTACTTGGAGACTGTTCTTACTCCAGCCTTCTGCAGCTGTACTGGTCCCAGGCTCCAGACGAGGCGGAATACAGACCCTACTAAGTGCCTGGCTGGTGAGGTACACTTAGCAGTTGACAATCACCCAAACCCTATCCCCAAACTCAGATCTAACAAAGCTTCTTCCTGGGTTCATTTTGAGCCAATACAGAGAAACAGGGACCAAATCACAGCTGGCCAGTCTTTACTACCACAGAGAGGCTTGAAAGTGCTAGGAAGTTAGGCTTGGTTATCTTTGGTGATGAGACCCTGTTACAGGAGCTGAGGATCCAGGAGACCATAGAACATCTGAAGGGCTAGGCAGATGTCACTCAGGAATTAACAAGTCCAGCTTGCCCAGTGTGTAGGGTTGAGGCTGACATGCCCAGTGTGCAGGCCTGGATCTGGGGTAGCATGGAGGTCCCTAGGAAAGGTAGAAAGCTTAACTGTGCTCACTCATGACCCCTAGCACACATTGAAGTTGCAAAGTCACCCTATACCTGCCAGCATGGGTCAGTCTTAGGGCTGTGCACGTGTGTAGGTGCCATGCATGTATGTATGCACGTGTGTGTCTGTGTATCTGTGTACCTGTGTCTCCTTCTGTGTGTGTGTGTGTGTGTGTGTGTGTGTGAGAGAGAGAGAGAGAGAGAGAGAGAGAGTAGAGTAGTCATTGTCTTTTGTCGTCATTGTCCATGTCCCTGTGCTTTCAAGAGCCAAGAGCTAGGAAAGAAAGGGAACAAATGGCAGCTGCCTGTCAGGGCTTTGGTGTGCTTACCCATGGCCCTACCCTTTTTAATTCATTGTTCACAAGTGTCCCTGCATACCTTCCTGTCATTCACTGAGGCTAGAATTAGAGATTTACTTGCATGAATATTGGGTTAGTTTCTGTTTCCTGATTGGCTGCAAGCTCCCTAAGGACTGACTACCTTGTCTGGCTGCTCTCATTTTATTTTTGGAGTCTGTATGGGGCCCCATCCCCACACACTCCCCCAAAACTTTTGTACAAGGATAGATACTTGAACCCCCCCTGCCACCATTTCACAGTCTCCTCCCAGGATTCTGTGCAAAGGAGAGTTAGGGCTGCTTGAGCCATGTCTACCATAGGGCAAGGCTCTCAGGTTCCTGTGTCCAGAGGACAGGAGCCTGGTTTGTGAAGCACGCCATGCTGTGGCTCCCAGGTTCAGGACTCTCATGGGCTGTCAGGAAAGGACTGCATGGTGGCACTGCTCCGTGCTTGGTGAGCTTGTCTTGTCAAATACACATCAGGCATTGCCTCAGAAACAACCGGAAGCTACTGTTCTGTCATCCTTCCATGCCTGTGTGTATTGTTACCACCACAGAAGGACATTGTAAATCAACGGAATGTCTAATCTATGTCTCTCCAAAAAAGAATGGCTGGCCTGAACAAAGAGAGCTTATTTATCTCACTTTTATCACGACAGGTATCTGATTCCCCCTCAAATATCAATATATCCACAGATGCCAATGGAGACAGAAAGAGAAACTGCTGGCAGAGCCAGGCACCAGCTGCCTTTTTCTTCCCATAGAAGCAGCCTAGACGTGGCCTCACCACCTAGACCCCCATGCATGGCCCACTGTTGCTGGGTGGGTCATCAGGTTCCTGTGCTGAAATTCCTAAAGGAAAATGTCCCCTGAGGTAAAGGGTTCATCCTGCCAGGCTCCTCTGTGTGTCTTCCTTCCTGCTGGTCAGTCCAGCTCTTGCCAGAGCTCCCTTCTGCCTCCCACTGAGGCCTGCTGTCTCTTGAGGAGATTCCCACTCAGTTTCCTTTAACCTGCCTTTGCCTCTTCTGGTGTTGATTCGAAAGCCATTCCCCCAGTTCCTGTTGAAAGGACTGGTGGGATAGTAAACGGTCATTTTAATTTTCCTTCTCCAAAGCTGCCTTCACCTAGTCAAGGAGATCAGCTGTGCTCGCTGAGACACACTCATGGCCCTGTGCAGAAAACCCTTGCACATTGCCTTGAGCTCGCTAGTGTGCAGCCAGAACAGGAAGCCAGGCGTCACTACTTCCTGTTCATGACCTCATCCAGCACACATATCCTCATTCACCCCTGTATCCTCAGCGTAGATCGCTGACTCCTCCTCTTTCAATAGTGCAAGGAAAACTGTAGTAGGGGGTGGGGGTCAAGATGGGAATGTGTCGTTACCTTCCTAGAAATGCCTTATGGGCACCCTATAGGTACCAGTGCTTCAGATTGTCCCCATAGACCAGGAACATAAGCTGGGAAGGACCAAGTTACTACAGCAGTGATAACACTGCTTTGCCTCCCCTTTACCCATTATCTTACCCATTAGGCCCCATCCTTCAGAGAAGATGACGGTGGGTGAGAGCTGTGTCCTGAACCCATCTACCCAGACCTAGTGTTGTTTTTTTCCCTACATTATACATGAGCTCCCAGAGGGGCGGAGCCTAGGAGGTGATGGGCATGGGTCCCAGAGTCCTGTCCCCTGCAGGCATCTTTGAATCTGACAGCAACACATGCCCTTCCAGCTGGTCTGGTCCCTGTGCCACTGTTTGAGAGCAGAAGTGACGGTAAATATTTAATTGTGCTTCCACCATAACTTTCTGCCAGAACTCTCAATATGCTTTATAAATGCAAATGAGTGTTCGCTTCCTCTCCAGGGAGATGTAAACCTCCCCAAATCACTTTTATTTGGGCCCCCACCAGAGCGGAAAGCTGTAATCAGGAGATCCCCATTCCTGAAGAGCAACTAACCTTAATCACATGGGGAGGGGGGGGTGGTTCATGTGGCAGTGGTCTCCTTTCTTCACGATGGACAGGATGTAAGGAGATGGATGCCTCTTGCTGCAACTTCTGTCCCATAGGCTGCATGGAAAATACTATTTATAAGCAGATTCAATTACCATCTAAAGCGGGTGCCTATGACTATTATGGAGACGGAGGTTGTATTTATGGAATTAACAGAACAAAGGCATCCCTGGAAGGTTTGGAAATGAAATCCAGTTCTTAGTTTTGATTCTGAACTCCATTTCCTCTGCCACCATTATTCCCAGCCAACTCAGCACCCCTTCAGTGAAATTCTGTGGTTGGCATCAATTTGCATTCTGGGGGCTTTTGTCACTTTGTGGCCCAAAGAGAAAGCACCACCCAACTCCTTCCTCAATCCCAGAGCTGCAGGAAGCTTCCAGATCTGCCTGATGGGACTTGAGCTGGGATTTGATGTTATCCACGTCAAGGTGGGAAGCTGTGTGACTTTTCAGAAAGTAGCATCCCTCTCTGCGCCATGGTTTCCTGTTCTGATACATGGGTACTTTTGTTCCTGCTTCAGACCCACCTGGCAGAGATATTTTAATGATCATGGAGATGAGCTTCTACAGGGGCTCCTGGAGTACCTTCTGAGAAGTGTATTATGTAAATGCGGTGTGTCATTATGAGCGTTATTAGTGCTGTGAAGTGGAGATGAGGAAAAAAGGGAAGCTTGCTCTTCGCAAGGACCCCAGCTGTCGGCAGTCAGCAGGCAAAACAAACTCAAGATGCTCTAGTGGTGTTGCTTGTGATAGCACCAGGCTCAACCCTAACAGAAGCCCAAACTGGGTGAGCGAATGCAGCTTTTTCCTCTCCCGGGCAGCTTCCGAATGTGCACCATCAAATCCACTGTGGCAGAGAGGCTAGCTGTGCTCCAGGCATGGCTCACATTGCCAAGGTGCAGACAGAGGCTTTCTGTGGTCCTGTTGGTCCTGGCCCTACAGATATCCACATGGTGTGCATTCTGGCTCCTAGTAACTGCCTGGCCCTTGGTTGTGGTTCATGAAGATCCTTCTTGATGGTCTTTTATCAGACTTGCTCAGGTCCTCAGGTTTCTTGAAGGCTTCTCTAGTGGCCATTAACAGTCAAGGGCACTGTCTGTGGCTTTACATGCTGGGATGAAGGATGCCCAGGGCCCTGTGTCTGGAGCTCTGTCTTGGACTCTGATGTAGGCAACTTTCTGGAGTTGCACTGACCAATGAGTATATCAAGGGTCTCTCTCTCTCTCTCTCTCTCTCTCTCTCTCTCTCTCTCTCTCTCTCTCTCTTTCTCTCTCCCCTCCTCCTCCTCCTCCTCCTCCTCCTCCTCCTCCTCCTCC
>NW_021620939.1:547764-548886 GCF_004785775.1 Grammomys surdaster | reverse complement strand
CCTCTTCCCCCCCCCGTAGTTGAACATATACAAATGTGTGAATGCTGGAGGTCTATGTTGTGTGTCTTCTACTGCTATTCACCTTTTTGAGACAGCATTTCTTACTGATCATGGAGCTCACCATTTTGGCTAGGCAGGCTCACCAGGAAGTCACCAGGATCCTCCAGTTGATGCCTTCCCAGTGCTGAGATTATCGAATGTGACCTGCTTTTACATATCCACTGAGACTCTGAACTCAGTTCATGCTTGTGTTGTAAGTCCTTTGCCCCCTGAAGCCTCTCAGTGATGACAAAGTCATCATTGTCTCTCTCTTTCCTTTCCACACTTTCCCTTCAGCTTCTCCTTAAACCTTTAGTTCCTACCTTGAGTCTTGATTCCTTTAAATCCAAAGAACACATTGACTTATCACTTCTATGATATACCAAAAACTTCAACACAAAAGGAATCATAAAATATATGGTGAAAAAAAATCTTTGAACCTTTGGGCTGGGCAATGAGCTCTCAGATAGGGTAGTAGAGTGTAAAAGAGAGGCTTGATGAGTTGAGTCTCAAACCCAGAATTTGTGCTCTTGAGAAGACAAAAGGCAAGTGCTCAAATAGCAGTAAATATTTACAAAGTGTGTCTCTGAAAAAGGACCCAATTCTGGGACATAGAACAGTGAGGAGACCCAAGAGTGGCTTGGTAGGAGTGGAGAGCACGTGTCTCCCCTATCAGGAACCACAGAGAAGTGGAAGCTGAGGGGATGGAGAAGTCCTGTGGGACAGGGAGAGCTGGAATGGCTGGCCGGAGGCAGGCAAAGAACAGCAGGAACCAGGACTCTCCACCTCTGTTAGGGAGATGACTATTGAATGTTAGCACTCTGTCTAAACTCCACTCCCACAGTTACCTGATAACAGCCAGTTATGCTCCTCCCCACAGTTACCTGGCAACATCCAGGCAGGCCTGGCCCACTATAAAAGGGGCTGCTTGCCCTCTCCTCTCTCTCTTGCTCTCTTGCTCTCTTGATCCCTGAGTGTTCCCTTGCCCCTTCCCCTCTCCCTTCTCCCCTCTCCATGTGCTCATGGCTGGCCTCTACTCTCTACTTCTCTTCTCTTCTCTTCTCTTCTCTTCTCTTCTCTTCT
>NW_021620939.1:521921-547664 GCF_004785775.1 Grammomys surdaster | reverse complement strand
TCTCTTCTCTTCTCTTCTCTTCTCTTCTCTTCTCTTCTCGTCTCTTTCCTCCTCCTCCTCCTCTTCCTTCTTCCTCTCTCTCTCTCTCTCTCTCTCTCTCTCTCTCTCTCTCTCTCTCTCCCTCTCTCTCTTTCTCTCTCTGCCTCTACTACCCTCTTAACTCCCCTCCCCATGCCCTGAATAAACTCTCTTCTATACTATACCGGTATGGGCCCGCTGCAGCATCCCCTTCCCCTATACCTCTCCATACCTCCACAGAACATATTCTACTTATCTCTTTATCTTTTTATATTTATATTTACCATTGGTGCTGAATTAGGAGTGAGGGGAATGGTCAATAGAACAGCCCCAACAGAACCCCATTTCCAGGGATAGCTGAAGTCTAGGGGCAAGGGAGTTCCATGGTCACTGAAGGCTGGGCCAAGTAGAGATTGCTGCCTGGAGTTTGCATCATAGTGCTTCTCAGAGAAGGAGCCTAGATTGCCTTCCTCCTTCCCCTCACTCCTCCCCCCTCTCTCCTCTCCCTCCTCCTCTGTTGGCTACTAGAGTGATGGAAGCAGTACCCTTTTCAAGATAGAGGAATTCATATGCCTTTCTCCAGTGGGAATGTAAACTTCTGCTTATGCCCATCCCATAAAGTATGAGAGCTTCATGACCCCAACTAGACCCAGCAGTACAAAGGTGACTCCAGCACCCAAATCCATGCAGTACCCTTTACAACAGGGGCATGTTGGTTCAGCACAGCATGTAGCGCCAGCCCTAAGACCCAATGAAACAAAACCCTTGCCTTCTGGGACCTGGGCCTGTCTACCTCGTGTCTCCCGGCCATTCGCTACCAGCAGATACCACTACTGCCTCTTGTGCTTTCTCCAAGGACATGCCTCTCATGACCAAATGGGGTTTAGGGACACATTCCCCCATACTTTCCATGGGCCACCACTGCCATTATAGGAGACTACCAGTGACAGAGGAGCTCATCCAAGCAGGGCCTAAGGAATCAGCCACTTAATTTTGCATGCCTGGGATCACCATCCTCATCACCAGACTGCCTGTGTAGTTGCTGTCTGCTCTATGCACCAATCAGAACATCCACGTGGCTGCTAGACTGTCCCTGCTCCCACACCATCTGAAATCAGATGGTCCCCACTGTCACATGTACCATCTTAAAAGCTATTGATTCTAGCCAAAGAATCTATATAGAGACTGTATTATGGCACTTACCTGGAAGTAAATCCAACTTAGTCTAACCAGATGACTCCACTAAGAAACATCTTCAGCTGAAAGATGTTCATATGAAGGTTGCCCTTCAATTGAAGGAGACACATAATCTTTGGGATGTGCAAACATTGATATAGAGGCGCAGTAAATATCAAGAAGCACAGAGACACAATACCTCCCAAGGAGTACACTACTCTCTAGCAAAAGACTCCGAAGAAAAGAAAAGTGATAAGATACCGACGTATGATTCAGAATAATGATCCCAGGGACCCTCGCTGAGATGCAAGAGAATACTAACATAGGAGTCAGTTGAATTTTAAGAAATCAACTTGCAATATGAATGAGGAATGCAGTGGAAGGACAGAGACTATGGAGAAGAATCAGACAAAGGCTGGAGCTGAAGAACTTGGCAAATCAAATACAAAACGGAGTTAAGAGTCTCATGGATAGACTACATCAGTAGGAAGAAAGGATTTATGAACTGGAAGCAGAGCCTTTTGAAACATCCCAGGTCAGAAAAAAAGGGGGTGGGGTGGGGGTGCCTTATGAGTTAGGAGTTTTGGAGCCCCATTGTCCAAATTATTTTTGGGATTTTTCAGTGTTTAAGAAAGTAAAGGGATGGAAAAGTCACAGGAAAAGTGTTCAATGATAGTAGCAAATATCCCTAACCCTGGGAGAGAGATGGACATGCAAATCCAGGGAGCCGAGAAGACCTCAAATAGATTTGACCTATAAGGATCTTCTCTATGGTACTCAGACTCAAACTACGAAAATTGCTAGACAGAATTCTAAAAACAGTGAGAAGCGCCAGATCACATTTAAGAGGACCTCTCCCCACCCCTTGTAGCAGACAAACAGCAGAGTTTTCTTTGCAGAAAGCTTATAGGCTAAGAGGGAATGACATGGTACAATCAAAGTTCAGAAAGGTAAAAACAATCTGCCAACCAAGAATATTATACCCAGCGATATTTACCTTTGGAAGTGAGGAAAGAAGAAGTGATATCTCTAGACAAGCAAAACTGATGAAATTCACAGCGTCACTAGACTACTTCTTCCAAAAACGTTATAGAAATATTAGCACCACATGAAACAGAAAGATAACTCCTGCTCAGAGATTAGGAGAGCACTTTTGCTAAAATGTCCATTCTACTCAAAGCAATCACAGACTCGGTATAGTTAGTTTTAATCAAAGTATCAATGACATTCTTTACAATGCTAGAAAAGACAATTTCAGAATTCATATGGAAAGACACAAGATTCAGGATATCTGAAGCAATGTTGTACAAAAAGAGCAAAGTGGGTGGTATCATAATCCATGTACTGAGCATAGTAAAAATGCCTCTTAGGCATGTAAAAACAGCTTCATCGGGATCCCCACTACACCCAAGGCTGCACCTGATATCCAGAACTCAGCGACATCACTCACTCAAGATAACCAGAAACAGTCCTAGAACCTCAGGATGCCCATTGGATAGTATATAAGCAGAGACTATGAACAGTGTTGTACTATGTACATCTGGAGAGACATTACCTTGATCTGCCCTGTGGCCAGAGACTCTCAAATTAAAGAGACTTCACCTTCATCTAAGATACATCAAACGAGTGAGCAGCCTTGGGGAGACAGGCTTAGGACAGTAGTTAGGAATTTAGAGTGTGAACCTTGTGTGATGACCCTCAGCATAATAAAATGTTTTACTGTACTAACTACATGTATCTACCTTTTTGTTCTCAACAATGATTGTCTTTAAAACATGCCACAAAGCTATAGTAATCAAAACAGCATAGAATAAGACAGATACACACCCATGGAATAGAAAGGAAAACCTTAAAGAGGAATCCATTTATTACAGCCAGCTAACCTTTGACAAATGCTTCAAGAGCACCTGCTGAAGAAAGGACAGTCTCTTCAACAGATGGATCTGGCAAAGCTGGGCATACATATGCAGAAAAATAAAAGTAGATTCCCATGTCTCAAAGTATATGAAAACCAACTGAAATTAATATAAAAGCCCTGAAACCATGAAACTCCTAGAGGAAATATTTCATTGCCTTGACATAGGCAGAGATATTTTATATATGAGGAAAAGAACACCAAAAGCAGAGGAAGCAAAAGCAAAAATAGACAAATGGAATTCTGTCCAATGAAGAAGTCTTCCCACAGCAAAAGAAACAGTAGAGTGGAAGGACTGAGAGAAACCTTACATAGTAGGGAAAATGTCTAAAGAACTCAACCCGCTCACCCCCAACAAAGTCTAGTCAATAATAAGCAGACATAATGAATAGACATATCTAATGGAAAGATGCAAAAATTAACAGTAGCACATGAAAAAAGTACAATGGTTAGGGAGATGGCTCAGTGGGTAAGTCATTGGCCACACAAGCATGAGGAGGTTGAATCCCACACACGCACATATGCATCCGTACTCACACACACACATACACACACATGCACACATGTGCACCCACACATGTGTGGAGACTCATAACTTATGCACACATGTGCTCAGCCTCACTGATCCTCAAGGAAGTGCAGACCAAAACTATACTGAATTATCATCTCATCCCATTTAGAATGGCTGCATTGGAGAAAACAAACAGCAGACACTGGTGAGAAAGCAGAGAAAGGCGATGTTATTTGTTTCTGCTAGTGGGAATGTAATTGAGTAAGATCATCATGGGAAATAGAAGGGATGGCTCTAAAAAAGCCAATGACTACCATACCACTCAGCAATCCTATGTCTGAGTATGTATTAAAAGAGCAATGGGATCATTGTGAGAAAGAATGAAGAATAAGAAAGAATGAAGCTGGCTTTGGTGATACAGGTGTGTTCTACCAGCACTCCAGAGCTGGAATGGGGAGGTTTGTGAGTTCAAGGCCAACTTGGACAACAACATAAGACCCTAGCTCAAAACGTCTCCCCCCTTCCCCCCCCAAATACCAACAAAACAATAGCAAAGGAAAAACTATGATATTCTCTAATGAGTTTTTCTTAAAACTATTATCTTGAAAGCAGCCAGAAAAAAGCAGTATATACTATATAATTAAAGACAATAGCTTTTACTTTTAATGACAATGGATCAGCCATTGCCTGGGGGCAGGGACACAAAGAGCTAGGAGCAGGAGGTTTAGAAGACCAACAAGAGATAAAGAAATGTTTATCTGGATTGGTGTTAGGGTTGAAACTGCATTCCTGTATTGGATCTGCCTTTTGTTAAATTCTCTAAGCCCCTGTTAAGCTACTGGGGGTGGGGGAGGGGATAAGGCTTGTATCTGGCCCAGGGGCAAAGAGACTTGTGGGAATGTCAGTATTTAGGTGGTGTCAGAGAACTGACATTTAAGGATATCAACAGGAACACATGAGAGGAGGCCAGGAATTTGTGGGGAGGGAAGTGAGGCTCCACCTAACTAGGTGCAGAGGAAGAGGACACACAGAGGGTCCAGTAAGGCTAGAGAAGGGCTTGTAGTTTGGTTATCGAGTCAGCATGGCCCTGAGAAAGCCCTTGGGTTGAGTAATTTGATGTGGGTAGATGCTGGATATGGGAGATAAAGATGTGAGTGACAAGATAGATGAAGCCACAGGCAACTGGGAAGTCCTGGAGAGAAGAACATGAGGTCTGCAATGGGTCTCAGCAGACTCTGTCCCTTCACTGTGTCTTGGTCGTCACAAAGGAGCCTAGATGTGAAGATACCCAAGACTATTTCTGGTACCAGCTACTGTCACACATAGCTTCATGCTCCATTCTCTTTCTGATTTGCAGAAACATTGATGGACACAAGGACTGCCACCGCAGAGTTGGGATGGACGGCCAACCCTGCCTCTGGGGTGAGTATTACACCAGCATCCTTCAGTCCTGCAAGACAAGTCCTGGTTCTATAAGGTGGCTGGGAGGTACAGGGCTTTCCTAGAGGCATATATGTGGGTAGCAGTGCACAGAGCAAGTGAGGGGTACACTGCCTATTAGAAAGCAGCACCACAGGGTCTCAGACCTGAGTGTTCCCTTACGTGTGATATAGAACATCTCTTGACCCAGTACTTCCAGACAACTAGCTCTCAGGCAACACAAGCCATAGATGTGACAGAAAGGGGACATTAACACCTTTATAGCACATCAGAGATCAGCAGTGCCCACAGGTTACAGAGAAGCCATGAACACTAAGAAGGGGCTGGCAGTCAGAAGGGCTGAGGCTGTCTTCCACCTGGAACTTGCCGTAGAGACACATTCTTCATTCATTTGGTCAGTGTATATGTACCTGGCCAGACCCTGTAACTATGATGAATAGCTTTGTGATGCTCGTGGTCACCTCTGAAAACCAATCATGTTCATGGATGAGTTAGGGCACATCTCTTTGTGACACTGGAGGGATCAATGGCCTCATGTGATACAGAGCTGGCAATGAGGAACTGGAGGGATCAAGAAGGTTAAATGAAGAAGACTCATGTGAGCTGGATTTAGGGGAGCAAATAGAAGTTTGATAGGTATGGCATGGGGCCTTGGGAAGATGCTGTAGGAACATCTGGTCAAAGGGTGGGTCATGAATAGACACAAGGCACAAGTCTATACATTGAAGAAGGCAGGGTGGAGAGTGTCAGGATGAGCTGGGACGTATTAGAACCAGCTCAGTCAGATGGTCCTTGGGTCTTTAATCTTCAGGAGATGGAGAGGTCTGGGCAACAGAGTAAAGGGCCACCCTGCTGATAGGAGAACCGCTGGGAGAAAGGCATGGAAGAGGCTCTTTCAGCCACCTTGGGTGTATCCAAAGAATCAGATTAAAATGTTCTACTCACAGAGCCCTTTGAGAGGAGTGAAGGAGGGTGGTCAGAAATGGTGGACCACAGTGAGATGGAGAGGATAGAGAAGATACTTACATGTTCTGTACAGTGATTGGCTGGCTCTGGGGCTTAATGATAAAGGGAGAGTACAGAAGGAAGAGTAGGTTCTTTTTTCCATACAAGGAGAGAAGTCAGGTAGAGCAGGGTGGTCCCAGGCTTCCTCTCCTGCCCTTGATTTTCTGTGTTTGGTAAAGTAGCATCCGCAGGGGACTTGCAGCACAACTAGGCTCCTGCCCTTGATTTTCTGTGTTTGGTAAAGTAGCATCCACAGGGGACTTTCAGCACAACTAGGCTCACCTTATCCTAAGAACTCTACAGGTGCTCTCAGGGTGTACTCCCCAGGGCTGTCATTTCCAGATCCCACCCCCAACTGAATTTGCAGGTTGCACTACCAGATATAAGTGCCATGCTTTGAGCCATGATGAAGCTAGCAGTCCCCAGAACAGTGAGTTAGGATCTAGCAAAGGCTTCTCATGCTGGACAGGTCCAAATACTGCTAGAAATACTGTGGGCAACCAAGGTAAAGCAGTCCACTTAAACTGGGACTTTATGTAAAGCTGATGAGATGACGTGTGTGTGTGTGTGTGTGTGTGTGTGTCTATGTGATATATATACAACTGCAATGGTATATGTCTTGTCATACACACCACACACTACACACACACACACACACACACACATGATTTGTAGATTTCCCTCCCTTGATTTGTCTTTCTTTTCTTTTTTGCACATAACACCTATCTTTTTAAACATTCAGTCTCAAGGAAGATTTTCCTTGAGGGAGATGTTTAAAGTCAAGTGTTGCCCTCTCGAGATAGCAGCTGTCTGGGGTGCTCACATTCTGACTGCCTCTTCCTCATGCCCAAATCCCCCACCCCCTACACACACACCTTGTTCTTAACACAGCTCCCTCTAGTGCATTCCTTACAGGAATTCTACAACCAGAGAAGTCATCAACTCATCCTCCAAGAACCTCTTGAGTCTGTCTGGCTTACAGCAACCAGTGGGATGGTCAGGCTGGTCCTTGGCCTGGGTTGAGAGGGATATCTTAAAGACCATGTGTCCATCCTATGCCCATTTCTCTCCTCTCTCTGTTGTTATCTCCAGTAGCGGCTGCATATGCTAGCGACTCACTAGTGGTTCTTGGATCCAACTTCACATCTTGCTTTGGATGCTCAGGGGCTTGTCTGTCTCAGAACACCACAAGGGGAACTTCCCCTTTCCTCACCCATGCCCATAGGCTTACAACCACCGTAGTCCACTGCAAAGGCTGAGATCAGGAGCAATTTCTGAATTTTTTTATCATCTTCAGACCTCTCTGTTCACTTGGCCCACCCTCAGGGACACCTTCTCTGCATCCCAGCTCTGTTGGGCCCTTCCCTGCTCCATCACAGGTCTTCTGGGTGTCAGTGAAGTTTTTGAAGCAGCAACACCCTACACCATTGGCAGCGTTTACATCTCTCTGTGTTAGTATTTGATTCCCTTATTCCTCTTCATTCTGCTTTCTAGCCATATTATGGCCTCCAGGCTACAAAATCTGGTGGAGTTGGATTTGCCACCACCAAGAGCTGCATGTGATTTACAAGCTGATCTTTTTTTTTTTGTTTTTGTTTTTTTTGAGACAGGGTTTCTCTGTGTAGTTCTGGCTATCCTGGAACTCACTCTGTAGACCAGGCTGGCCTTGAGCTCAGAAACCCACCTGTCTCTGCCTCCCAAGTTCTGGGATTAAAGGCGTGCGCCACCACCACCCGGCACAAGTTGATCTAATATATATATATTTGTTTTAAGTTTCTGATTGTATATGTGTTAATGGGGTCATTCTTGGAGCAACACCATGCATGGGAAGAGGCAGATTCATCTGTGACACGTTGCAGTGCCTCTGGGACACCCACAGGCAAGTCCATTTTACCTCATGGCAGTAGATTCCTTCTAAGGCCTCCACTCCAAGGTGATGTGGGAGTCTATGATGTGATTCCTGTGTTCCCAGGAGAAACAGCCAAGTGTTCTGACTGCATAACTGTCCTGAAGGGTCAGATACAGAAAGATGAGACAGAGGAGTGGCCTTGAAGGTGGGTGGAAGCTGAGAGGAGCCTTTCATTGACGCCAAGGGGAGGGTGTGTCAAGGAGGAAGAGGAGGGAAGAGCAGCAAAGGCTGCTGGGTAATCTATATGAATGCTTTCAGAGGGCACCAGAGGAGGGGCCAGAAGCAATGATTATATAGTGCCAGTCAGTAGGAGGCAAAGTAAGGGAGACTGTGGCAATGAAGAGGGAGAAAGACAGTGTGGGACACAGAGGACTGGAGAGACTGAGGACACATTTGCCTTTAGGGGAGGAAGGGGAAGCAATTCCTATTCTGTTGAAATCTCTGTTGAAGGACAGAGATCAAGATATCTGGAAAGGTCAGTGTGATCTAGGTCGGTGAAGGAAGCCATGAAGTGGAATCTATCCTAACTTCAGCCCTTCTGTCTGAGATAGAGACTGAGGTTTTAGACAGTGAAGTTGGGGAGTCTTGAGGCATGCAACCTTAGGAGGTGGAGGACATTTATAGCATCTGCTACTAACTATTAGAGAGAGGATAGATACGATCAGAAAGAATATGGCTGAAGCTGGGACCAAGTTGTAAGTGAAGGCTGCCCATGCGTATGTTGGGCTTGTCTATAGGCTCTCTTTCACCTGCTTGGGTCTACCAGTAGGAGCACAGCAGTGGATATGCCCAGAGTTACAGATGTAATGGTAGGATTGAAGAATGGAGGCACCGAGGACAGCAGGAGGCTGTTGGCATCTTATGGACTGACTATTGTGACTGAGGGAGTACTAGTGAGGCTATAGAACAGGTATGTAGGCACACCTGAGACTAGAGTAGGACTGGAAGCTGTGGCCTTATGTCAAGGGTAATATGTGAAGTCTAGCCCGTCTAGGTGAAAAGAAGTTCAGTTTAGGACTAAGACAGAAGATAAACTTCAGACTCAGAGGAGCTTAGGCCATTTGAGAAGCTAAAAAGCTATACTAGGTGGTTCATATCTACTTTGGACCCAGTGGAAAAGTTAGTGGATGTAGGCCACTTGAATTATTTCTCTATAGTCAGTAAGCCATTAGTGAGTCATGCTGGAGAAGGCAAACTGGGTGGTATCATTCTATGAACCTAGAGGGAACTTTGGGTTAGGTTTGTCCTGCCATGAGAAGGCATCACTCTGTCCTTCCCAAGAGGAGAGGCAGCCAGCACTGCAGTGGATGCTGTTCCTACCACATGACAGCCCCTTGGGCTCTGTAGAGAGGGATCCTAAGAGACCTTTGGTTTATGTGGCTATCTGTGTTTCTCTGCTCTTGTGCTTGAGAACTGCCTGGTCTGGGCTTGGCTTACCACCCACGCCTAGCTCATAAGCCATTTTCAGTTCTTTTATTAGAAAGCTGACTGTACTATTACATGTCAAAATCAGAACACGTTTATGCCTGAATTCAAAATACTGCTTGGTAATTAAGCAGCCCACCTTTAAGTTACTTGGTTTAATCAAAATCACATGATAACTGATAATCAGAGGGAAAAAGTAAAATTTCTATTTTAAGTGGACAATGCCAGGGAGTATTGGGTTCCCTCTAAAGGACAGCGGTCATTTGAGGACACCCCAGTGAGGTTCTCTAGAACTCCCTTCCTAGGCTGGATAGATCTTTGTTCTCTTGGCTTTCCACAGTGTAAGACCTCTGGGCAGCGGTGAGTTCAGAGACTTTAATCACTACATTGTAAATAGTGGCTTTTATGGATACATGGTCCTCCATAGTCAGTCCTGTTTCTAGATGCTGCCTGACCTCTTCCATTTCTGCCTTCTTCCCTAACCTTGTGTCCTGCATGTGTCTGCTCTGTTCTATCCCCTATGGGACCCTCCTGGGTTCTCTTCCATCTGTGGCTCAGTGGTCACAGCTCTGGCCTCTCACAGACCAGCATATGGAAAGGATGTGGCCATGTTTTCAAGGCCCAGAGGATGAATCTCCTCTAGGTCTGTGTCCCTGGTGCCAGCCTAGCAGAGCAAATCACCAGGAATGTTTGTCAGCTGAATAAGTGATACTTCTTTGCATCTGTAATCCAGGGCTTCACACTAAGAGATGCCCAGGAAAGGTTCATTGTAGCCCAACAAAGAGTTAGTTATAGGCCTTGCAATATCCAACTGTCAACAAAGAGCTAGTTAGCAATGCAAATAGCACTACCTGTGAGATGAGCCCGATGAAGGAGGATGGACACCCAGGAGGACGCCCTTCTTTTTCAAGCCCTGACTAAAATGGGTTAGAGGCACGTCCATGTGTCCCCTGAGAATCAGGCATATTCAACTTCCTTGTTAGAAATCCAAACCCTTTACTCTCAAAGAGCTTGGGCAGAGATCAGCTACTATTGTACCTGGGCCATAGATGGCCTTCTTTTGTGTCAGTTCCTGTGTCTATGATGTGAGTCTCTAAGAGTGAATAGCTATGTAAGTTCTCATCTTCAAAGACTTCTCTGTGAGCTTCCAGACTCCATGTGTATCTGTGCTGCCTCTCAGAATCACCTTCACAGCCAGTGGCATGTGGAGTTGACTATTTTAATTTTAGCCATTCTTTACCAAGGCTTGATAGAGGAAAGTTGGAAAAGAGATCAAGCCTGGTGAGCCCACAGTTTGGGTAAACTGGGCTTCTGTGCATTCTCTGTGTGTAATCAACATATGTGTGTGTGTGTGAATGTGTGTGTGTATTTGTATATGCATACATTTATATATGTATATGCACCTATATGGGCCTGTGTTTGCTCATATAATTATATGTATATATGTATCTGTATTTATTGTATGTTTATATTTGTGTATATGTGTATATGTTTGTATATCTTTGTATATGGGCATATTTATGTATATATGTAATGTTATATACATTTGTATACCTTTACATTTCTGTGTATGTACCAGTGTGGGGTGTGTGTGTGTGTGCATGTGTGTGTGTGTATATGTGCATATCTGAATACACATGTATATTTATGTGTGTGTGTATATGCCTGTGTAGATGTATGTGCATGTGTGTGTACATGTCTGTGTACGGACAGATGAAGTTAAAGGAGTTTTACGGAGGCCTCTCTAGGCAGTTCCGTGTTGTGATGGGAGGATTATTGAGCTGACTAAGTTAAGCTCCTAGAGCCAGTCACTGAGGAGGGAAAGAAAGACTCCCATTTGAAAGTCTATGCCTGGCCATCAACTCCCTTCACAAGCTGCAGGCTCCTGTAGGGCTCTCCTCATACCCAAGATCTAGCTATTCAGGTGTGTGGACTGTCTGGGCCACTTGGCATCCCTAGCTCTGTCCTCCATCCTCAAGGTGCTCTTGCTAGCTAGCTCTCATGGGAATGAGGAAATTACACTCAGGAGAGAAAGCCACTCTAGTAACTGCCAGTCTCTTCCAAGGCCAACAAAATCAATTCCGTTTTTTTCTAGGCTGGTAAGTGACATGGGTATAGAGCAGCAGCCTAGGCCCCAGGTTGTGACATCAAATCTCTGCTCACATCCCCATTGGCTAATCCCTGGCTACATGATCAGAGCCTGACTATTAGACTCCCTCACCTCCTCTGTTCTGTTGGGTAACAGCCTCACACAGGACAAGGGTAGGTAAAGAAGTTTTCTTTGGCACTTTCTTAGGAAACACTAGCCTATTATCAGCCCTCTGGAGGGCTGATTTTTTTTTCCTCTTCCTTTGATGACTCAATCCTGCTAATTAGGATAGAAACTCCTGAGCTGAGTTAGGGGCAGATCCAAGTGAAATTTAGCTGTGGGTGAGAAAAAGGGTTTTGTGAATGGAAGGGCCCCTATTTGACTTTGGAGGCACGCCAGGAGTAGGAGGGCAGAGGGTGTGGCTGGTTGTGCTTTTTCATACTGTTGCTTGTTGGTCTGAGAGCATGTGGCCTGGTGACTAAGTCCTGGCACCTCCCCTCAACACACACTTGTCCTCAGTCAGGGCTTTTGGTGGCCAGTGACAGAAAAGTACAAAGCAGTTTTCTGAGGACAGAGCCGAGCTCCCAGCACAGATGGTCCAGATAGCATGGGCTATGGCTTGGGCCAGCTGACACCCCCCACCCACCCACTCCCAACACCCTGTCCCACACACCTGTCTCTTTTACTCTTTTTTGTCTCTTCTCACTCCTTCTTCATGCTCGTCTCCCACAGTATTGGGTATTGGTCAGAAGCTACAGCTCCTCTGTCTCACGACATGTCTGCAGCAGCTCCTGCCCTTTAACTTCTTCCATCTTTATGCTAGAAAAGAAGAAACAGCTGCTGCCAGCCCCTCCCATTTGTTCTACTTGGGCCTGACTGTCTTGGATTCTATACCCACCCTCATACAGAGGACTTGTTGCTCACATTCAGTGTTAAGCTAGGCCCAGTGAAAACTTAGGGACTATAGGGAAGGGGGACATACCGTAACTCTCTCAGGGTATAGATTCCAGAAAGTTCTTAGATAACAAATAAGAGACTGTAAAAACAACAACAAACACTCAAACACACCTAACACAACAGAAGAGGCCTGTGTGAACCAACCACGAGGCTTTCCCAGGCTCCATCTTACTGCTAAGGAAACAAAACTGAGGATCAGCCAGTGGATAAATCACCTTCGATCCGGTGGCTCAACAGTGTCCCTATTGCCCTTTAACCCCTGGTAGGCTGATCCTAGACTAGGGAACAACTAATGAGATGCCTGCTTAGGACAAACCACAGCTGTGAATTGTGGAAGACTCAAGCTGAGACGCCCATGAGGTCCAGGAATTCGGGCACACTGTGGAAAAGGTTGTCTTTTTCTCACAGTGCTAGCATGAATGGAATCCTTTCCTTAGCTGTTACCCAGGAATTAGTTTAGCTTTCTCAGCCAAGAGAGGCCAACCCCCTGCCGCTGACCTCTGGCCCCCTGATCTCTCCCTCCTCTTCTCTCCTCCCCTTCTCTCTTCAGGTAAACCACTGAGCTAAGTCAGGCCTCCCCACCCTATGTCTCCCACCCACTCTTTATCTTTTTCTCTCTCTACCAAAAGGCCTGTAATTAGGAAACATTAGCAGGCTCAAAACAGCTTTCATACCTGAAACATCCTCCCTAATTGCACTCAGCCGAGCTCTTCCCTGGCTATTAATGTCACTTTTATGAAGCAATGAGGAGCAAAACACCCGAGGCACTTAAAACATTTTTTATATAATATGCGTCTTTTAGGAATGGGAGTTTAAAATCACCTGCCTGACAGAGACAGTGGTAGACAAAAAAGGCAAGGGGGGCTCAGGACTAGAGCTGGGAGGTGGGGCCTCCTCCAGGAGATGGAGGATGGTCCAGGAGATTCAGAATCTGCTCTCAGAAGGAAGAGGCCAAGAGGCCTGCCTGGTGAGGTAGGAGGGTGGGTGGGTACTAGATGGAGTCTCAGGGGAGGAGAGTTGGGATATAGGGACTGGTGTGTGTGTGTGTGCGCGAGCATGTATGTGTGTGTGTGTGCTCGCACACGTGTGCATGTGTGTACACATGTATGTTCATGCGTGCATGCATGGAAGTTAAAAAAACAGGGGTGAGGGTGTTCTTTTTTCTAGATTGTTGAATTAAAGGACTTTGGGAGTTGTGACTTTCCGGAATCTTGATGTCACACTAATTTCCTTTCTTGCCCTTAGAAACGCCTCACATGATTCATCAGCTTATTAGGTCTGTCTAAGATTCCCAGAGGTTATCCAAACTCACTTCTCCCTTTTTGGAGAAGATTTGGTCCCAGAAAGAAGCTATTGCCTTAGTGGATTCTCCATGACAGTTAGATTCCAACCCAGCGAGGAGTACACAGGCGGGTGGGGATGTACGGGCCCTTTTCCTAGGCCAGCCTGTTTGCACCCTGATAGGCTTAACTCAAGTTGACTGGGACAGATAGGTACTCTTTGTCATCTCTCAAGCCCTCTATGGGAAGGTTGTTTCAGCGCTGAAACTCTTCTGCAAAAAAACGTGTTAGCCTGAGGACCGGTTGACAGCAATTCTGGACTTGAAGGACAAAGGGCTTTTAGGACCTTAAGTGGGCAGGGTTCTTAAATGGAGGAGAGCAGAGCAGCTCTTCCAGTCTGAATTCAGCTCTACTCAGATAAGAAACCTGAGCGAAGGGCAGAGCATTAGAAGCAAGGATATGTTGAATTAGGAAGTCAGAAGGGGTGGACGAGATTGCTCAGTTGACAGTTCCAGACATACAAGCATGAAGGTATGAGTTTATATCTCTAACACCTATGCAAAAAGTTGGACTTGACATGCACCTGTAATCCCAGTGCAAGAAGGTAGAGACAAGAGATATCAACAGGGCTTGCTGGCCAACTAATCCAGCCAAATCAATGACTCTAGACTCTGAGGGGATTCTATCTCAATAGATAAGGTGGAGAACAGGTGAGGAGACAGGTAGTAGTATCAACCTCTGGCTTCTATACATATGCACATATGCATGTGTATATACACTCACATATGCATGTGTACACACAAACATGCATATATACATACACTACACACACACACACATACACACACACAGGAGGAAACAGATGAAGGGAATGGCAAAGTCATCAGAAGAAAGATGAAGAGTCTACCTGACCCCTAGGAAGGATGGACCCTGGAGAAACAGGACAGATCCCTGATGAAGCTTTACTTTCATTATTACCCACTGTATTTCTAAAGAAACAAGCCTAGGATTTGGAAGCCGATGTTCTAGGATTATTTTCATTTCCTGTTAAGGTGTTTAACTTCCTGAGGCCCATAGTCTGCATTTATAAAACGTGGGAAATGTAAGCATTTGTCTGCAAAGTGACAGGGAAGATTTAATTTTATTTACCCTTTTTTTTTTTTTTGTAAACTGTAAAGTTCAGGGCAATACTGCTTGCTTTGACTAGTACCTGTGACAGCACTGAGCACCTTGTTAGAGGGGCTTAGATCAGGTGGTGGGAACAAGATAAACATTTTAGCATTTCCATTAGGTTGTTTTACCCAAATGAAGGCCAGAGAATACACCGTGTTATTGATAGCAGGATTTTTATTAACTGTTGCCACCACTGGTTACCATCAGTAAACACTGACCTGGTGTACCAGGTTCCAGGATGGCATGTATCACCTCACTGACTCTCACCAGGAACCCCATGGTAGGTGACATTTCTTCCATTTTTCAGTGGTGTCCTTAAATTTCAGAGTCATTCCTCAAAGTCACAGCACTGAGACTGACCCCAGGCCTATCTGACCACAGAGTTCATGCTTGTTCCACTGGCTGTGGAGGAGTGTGAAGAGGGGATCAAGGCATCATAGATGCTTGAGGAGCCAGAGGGCAGGTAGGCAATGAGCAGAGGCCAGTGTTTCCCAGTACTCTACAATGGGAAACACGAGATTGGCACCCATGAGGCAAAGTTGTGCCTGTAGGGAGAGCCTAAGGAGTCAGTCTTTTCTTATTGAAAAGCATATTTGAAAGGGTCAGCTGGAGCAGGTAACCTGTGATCTGAAGGTTCAGGGGCAGAAGATAAGAAGTCTAAGTGGACATGAAGTGCGAAGCCTTACCTACAGATCACATGAACCCTGGCCAGAAATCCAGAAGAAGAGATAGTGGTGTCTGATGATGGTAGGGCCAGTTCCCATTCCCAAAGCCTTGGTAATTACTCAGAAGTGAGGATGCTCAAAAGGGCTTAGTGAGCTGCTTTGTTCTATCTGGTGGTCTCAGAGTCAGTTCTGTTGAATTAGTTCCTCCTGCAATTGAATTGTGTGTGTGTGTGTGTGACACATGCTGCATCTTCACCTCCATGCACTTGGCCCTGATTCATCACAATTGAAGAGCAAGTCTAAGCCCTGTCCCTGTGTCAGAAAGGACAGAATAGTCGATGTGATGTCAGAGTAAGGATCCAGACTTATCTTCTGACTGAAATCTCTCTGCTTTGAATGCTGTATGCCAGCTTATAAGGGGTTGTGTTTGCATTTAGGTACAGACAGTTAATTCATTATGCAATGACGAGCCAGAGGTAACACACTGGGCCATCTTGGAGGTTACTGCGACCTGTTTGTGGCTTGCCACATCTGCATAGCGCTGCAGGTAGAGAAAAAGCCAGGCTAATGGTAGATATTTAGAAGGGGAAAAGTGCAAGCCACTGATGAAGATGGTGGTATCCCACTGCCTCCTGAGAGTATCTCAGGTAATGGGCCCAACTTGAGACCTGAATTTTCAAAGAGACACTGGAAAAAAATAGAATGTGTTTAGTGGATACTGATGACTGACATTGTCATTTAAGGAATGTTCAGGGATCAAGGCACCTCAGTGTAGAAATAGTCCAATGCCGGGTCCAAGAAGCAAAGGAATGAGATAATTTTTTTTTCAGTGGGCATCAGACTCCTCCACAGGCATCCTGGCAGCAAACTCCAGCAGTCCCGGGAAAAAGGTAGTCCTCCAAAGCAGGTTATAAGTGGTGGCCAAATTTCTATCCAGTTGTGGGAGGGAGACAGCAGACTGGAGGAGAGGCAGCCTTCTTCCCAGGCCAGATTTAGTTCACTTGTACTCTGAAGGTGGTAACTAAACCCAAAGCCCCTCCTTCCTTCCAGGGCTGGCTCTCTGGTCTCCAGGATAGTTCCAGCTAGCTATAGGCAGTATGGCCCATGTGCTATGAGCTCACAGAATGAGAAGCCCAGTTTTGCAGCCTGTGACCTAGTGTGATGGACCAGCTTCAGACTGGCCTCTGCTAGGCATTCTGAGCAGCAGTCCTTCCAAACCAAAGGAAAATGCCACTGGTCTCTTCGGGACTAACTCCGTGCCCTTCATCAGTAGCACTAGAGGCTGAGCCAAGCTCTATTAGGCAGCTGGGGCCTGGGGCCTGCAGCTCCCGCCCCTGCCTTGTCGAACAAGGCCGTGTTGGGCAGCAGTGCGAACCACATTCAATAGACAGCTTAAGATAATCACATGTGTGAGGTACTGGGATAATAGTAGCTGAATACCCTGCCACTGTTGCCATAGTGACCAGCCAAGCACTGGCTCCCCTCCCCCGCTTCTTTCTTGTTTTCTGGACCTTCTTGTTATAGGGCTGGCTGGTGGGGTGGGGGGTGAGTTTGGGAAACGGGAAAGAGGAGGAAAGGGGGAGGATAGACCCTAGAGGGCCAGGCCATTATATTCTCTTTAAATCCCTCAGCTGGAGGTATTTTAAATCTCAACAGAGACAGAGAGAAACAGTGTCTTAATCCCCAGCTCCCTGTGAATTATTTAAAAGGATCCTGTCAGAAGGATGAATTTGTCACTGTTGCAGTGTCAACAGCAGCAGCAGCTGTCATAATGGCTAGGGACCCCACTCCAGGCAGGGCCTGGTACTCCATGCTGCTGCCTGGTGGAGCTGCCAGTGGCTTGGGGGTGTGTGGACAACCAGATGCTCATTTCGAGGCACAGGCCTGCGGTGTCAGAGCTCTTCTTGACCTGCTGGTGGATCCTGGGGTCTGAACTGTGTCAGGATACATAAAGATGCCTGTCTGCTGGACCTCATGCCTTCTGGTGATGTGGCTCCCACAGTGTAGGATCCCTGAGCAGGGAGGGCAGCTCCCTTTACCCCAGAGTATTGAGAGGGAGTCGATTCTCATTTGCTCTTGGTGAAGTGGGCATACTTGAGAGAGGACCGGGACTAGCATTCCCAACTGTATGTGCACCTAAGGTTTACACACACACACACACACACACACACACACACACATATGATGGCGAAGAAGCTGAAACACAAAGATAAACAACCAGGCAGACAGGAGAGAGCTTCAGATGGAACACAGTGTTGAGGGAGCATAGATGGAACACAGTGTTGAGGGAGCATCATGCTCACCAAGCCTTTCTTACCAGAGGGCTTATATCCATCCATACTGAAACTTCCCGAAGAGTAGCATAGCAGTCTGTTTAACCCTCACATTCATCTCACAGACTAGGAACGTTTAGCATATCTGTGTTGCAAAGGAGAAAACTGATTTGGGGAGGTTTAAAGAGGTCCTTCTGGTCAACCAGCTGGGTCTGGCTGAACCCAGAGCTGGTGAATGTTCTCCCTGTGCTAATCACACCATGATCTGGTTCTGTGTTGGCCAGGACTGCAGAAGGTCTCACTTGGCCCTGGTCATTTCCCAGCCTCATCTCTTCCTTTCCAGTCTTCCTGACTCTTCGCTCTTGTACTGATGCTGGTATCCTGGTTTTCTGGGTATCACAAAGTACCAGGTACTTGCTGTGGGGGATTTGTCGTTGTTCCCCTTTGGGCAGAGCCTCTTAACTCTAAGCTTGTTTGTGAAGCACAAATGCCCCCTCTCAGTATCAGGTGTGCTCACTTGGGACCTTCTCTCTCACTTGCTCATATCTGTACCATCCAGCAGTGGGGTGACACAGACACCTTTGAGCCCCCCCCCCCCAATCTTCCTACTCCTGTAAATCAATTCATTGGTTCACCAAACTGGCCTTGGATAGAATCTTTTCTTTGATCCACGGTTAGCGTCCCATCTGTGGTGAAGAGACATTTGTTCATATCTCTCTCTGGAAAAGTCATAAGGCAAGGTCACACAGCATTAAATGCTATTAGAGAGGACGTGAGGAGACAGAGGTAGAGGCAGCTGGGAATGGAGGCAGGGCAGCTGCTTCAAATGGATCCTGTGGAGTTTTGCTTTTAGAGGCTGCGGTGGGTATCATGATGTATAAGTTCTCCATATTCTAATTAGGCCTCTTCACTCCTTTGCTCTTATGTACTCCAAAGAGTGTGTCCATGCTACAACTCTGGGGTTCTGAGAATTATGTTTTATGTCACACAACAGGTGATATGAAGTCCTTTCAAGATGCTAGCCATAAAGAAACAACATTCTGTGAGCCACCCTTCTTTTCAGTACACTGAGTGGACAGTGGTGATGTGTCAGGGGGGTGTTCATATTCTCCAAGCCCAGTACATCTGGGAGGTAAATTAAGCACATTGGGAGGTGAGCTGGAAGCTCAGGCCCTCTTGGGAGCCACTGAGGAAACGTTGTCTTGGTTGGCTGGTGTGCTAAATGATAGGCCCCTCTGGGCATGTAGGAGTTTATGCCCCAAGGACCACATTTTATGTTTTCATTAGCCCTCTAGCTTGTCTAATCTCCTAGCTCTTTCAGGCTTAACCTACTGTCTATACCAGAGCTTCTTTCTTGGAGTCCACACTGATTGGTGAGAAGCTGGATGGTGGTGTCTCTGACCTATCTGCTGCCCTAATGAATCTGTGGGCTCCTCTGTGCTTGATGAAGTTGAATACTGCTGGAGGCATGTTCAGAGAGGCAACCATCTCCCCTGATTGGGCAAGGCCATCATATTTCCATTATTGTCACACAGAGCACAGTGGCAACCATTTCTACTGACATAGCAGCTTCCCTTGACAGCGGGTGATGTCCAATTACAGACTGCAGAGTGGACCCAGAGCCTCTGAGCTGGGTCAGATTTTGTTTCCTGTGATCTGAGCTGGTGGAAGATAGGGTCCCACTGGAAGTCCGATTGAAAGAAGATGGTCTACACTGAAGTAGGCCCAGAGGAAGCCTGGGAAATTGCCAGCAAAGAGAAGGGCTGCTGGTTGTTTCCCTGGGTCTGTACGGAGAGGGAATTCGGACCTTTAGTCCTTGTATTCTGCTGAGCACAGGGGAGGGTAACTTATCTAGGATCAAGATGACTTCCACACTCTGTTGACTCAGCTAGGGGCTGGTCTTGAGGTTAACACAGTAATGATGACCATTGTACTAGTAACAGTAATTGCTGGTAGTCAGCAAGTGGTAGTTGCTGAACACTCTATAGGAGTTACTTCTGAGACCTTTGAGGCCTCACCACACCCTGCAAGGAAAATAGTATTTTGCATGTGGAGAGACTGAAACTTCTGTAAGTTGCCTTGGTCACAAGACTACAGCTAGCAGAGGTGAGGCCTCTTGCCCCTGGCCTCTTCCCAGTCTTCCTGACTCTGTGTCCTGGTTTTCTTGGCACATACCAGGCTACTTTTGTTTAGGAGATTTGTTCTTGTGTCTGGAATGGACTCCCAGCCTGCCCGGTAGGTATCATTCAAATTTCAGAAGCCCATCCCAGTCACCTGATTGTGTAACACTGTGTTACTTTGTTGCATAACTTCCCACAGAAAGATTAGAAAAAATCTACCCACCCCAGGTAGTAGATTTTAACAGACCTAAAAATCAATTTCACCCAGTCGGTCCCTGCTTGGTGAACTAATAAATTTATGGGGGCTACTTATAAGAAAATGAACACGAAGTTCCAGGAGAGTGAGTGATCCCATAGCAGCATTGTCATTAAAAGCTGCTGTCACTAGGATAGTGACTCATCGAAGCCATATCTCCAGAGTGCCATCCAGTTTGCAGGCAGTTCCACTTAAGAGTCTCCTCTCCCCAGCTGTCGTTACTGCTTATATAACATTGGGAAGGGGCCTCATGAGTCTTGTAACTTTCTGAGCTTCCTGAGTTCTAAGTTTCCTTAGCATCCTGGGTCTTATGAGCCTCTTTCTTCCCTTTGGGAGACACCTTCATATTTGTCTTGTTTGTTCACTGGCTGGTTCACTGTGTTACAATAGAAAGTCCACAAGGGCTACAGATTTGTCTATTTTCTGCTGAGTCACCAATCCCTCAAACACTGTTTGGAGAATGAGTGGATTCTTCAGTCTTATCTAATCTTGATTTAAGAAATGAGTTCTCTGACCTGGACGTGGTGGTGGTTAGAAGAGCTGGAATCTTGTCAGGTTAACAGAGGCAGAAAAGCTGATTTTAAGAATTGGGTGTACGTGTATATATGTAAGTGGTCATGTGAGTGTATAAGTATGTAGGTGTGTGTGTGTGTGTGTGTGTGGCAGGTTGTATGGAAACCAGTGGCCAATATCAAGTCTTTTGAGACAAGGTCTCTCGTTAAAGCTGGAAACTCATCTTTTCAGCTAGACTGACTGGCCAATGAGCCCCAGGGATCTGCCTGTCTCTGCCTCTCTAGTCCTGGGTTTGACATATCTAGCTTTTTTTCTATGAATGTTGGGGAACCAAACTCAGATTCTCAGGCTGTGCAGCAAGCACTTTAACAACTGAGCCATCTCCTGAGCCCAGATTTCAGTTGTTTCGTATCCCTATCTTAAGTAAATGTGTTCAGAGGAGGTAAACCTTCCCTGCAAGCCTTGTAAACATGGTTTGTGGAGGTTGCTAGGTTGTGGCATCCTGGTAGTTAGTGAGAATTCTGGGAGTGGAGGAGGGCATTATAATACTCCAAAGAAGGGCTAACTATCAAGTTCTTGTAGAACTCCTCATGCTTTTGGCTTGGGGTTGTCTTCACAGGCATTGTGGAAATGGCCTAGGTCTCCTAACTTCATCGTTGACTAAAAAATATTACTGCTTAGTCTGGTCATGATCCTTACTTATTAAAACTGACTACATTCTAGAAGAAAATGTAGAAGGAGTGATGGGAAGAACTCATGACAGTGGCCTTGAAAGGAGAGAGGTTCATACACATGTATGAGTTTTGATATCATTTTACACACATGCAACATACATGAGTGCATGCACGCACAGACACCACAGACACACACAAACACACACAGACACACACACACAGACACAGACACATACACACACACAAACACACACAGACACACACACAAACACACACACACAGACACACACACACACACACACACACACACACACACACACACACACACCAGCCTAGTAGCAAATAGTCAATATTCATTGTTCTAATGTCTGCTGACACCTGGGAGTTCCTTCCAGAGCAATAGACCAGCTCTGAGTTTCAGTAAGGAGGTCCAGGGAACCCAGAGCTTGCAAGCACCTAAGGGTGTCATTCTCATTCATCAAAGTTCCAGTCTGAAAGCCTGAGCAAGTATTTTCTAATGGGTGTCATTGTTTTCTTTATTATGCTTATCTCAAGGGCAGATGGCCCATTTGCATCAATAATAGTGCCCTTTGAAAGTCGATTACTAGTCTGTGTGATGTGCAAGGTGGATTGTTTCTTCTCCCTATTTAGCACTGTGGTCTTTTTCACTGTAAAGAGCAGTGGCCAAGGAGGCAGAACACAGTAGGGCCTCACTCATTTCTTCTGGCTTCCAGAATCTTTTAAAATAATTCTTTCATTGTTTGAGATTATAATAAGATTATGTCATTTCCCTCTCAGAGACCCTCCTGTGTATGACCCTCCTGTCCCCTTTCAAGTTCATGTCCTGTTTTCTTGAACTGTTGGTCTCCTCAGTCACTCAACTATACAATGTTACTTGTATGTACCTGTTCTTTCAGGACTGACCATTAGGTATTGTCTAACCAATTGGTATGCTCTTCCACGGGGAAGACTATTTCTCTGGCCTTCAGCCTTCCTTAGTTGACCGTAGCTCTTTGTGTAGGGTTGAGACTTTATATGCTTTTCCTCTTCTACTTTAGTATAACTATTGATGTCTTCCTTATCCAAGTCATGTTTAGGCAGACACATTGTTGAGACTTGATGTAATTTCTGACATTTCTAGGAGACACAGTATCCAAAGAAACTCCATGTTCTTCTGGCTTGTGCAGCCTTTCAACCCCTTCTTTCACAATGATCACTGAGTGTTGGGTGCTGGAGCTATGTTATAAATATGTCAGTTGGGACTGGGCTTTACAACTGCATTTTGATTGATTGTGGTTTTCTGCAATGGTCTCTCTCTGTTGTAAAAGGCGTTTTCTTAATGAAGGGTGAGGACTACACTTATCTGTGGGTATAAAGATAAATATTTAGAGTGTAGTTAGGGATTATGCTGGTTTAGTAAAGTAGTAGTTTCAGGCTCTCCTCCAGGATCCATGACTTCATTTGCCCTGGGTAGTTGGCTAGGTTTCCAATGCCAGGCCTATTTCCCTCTAGCTGAGCAGGGCTGTCAGTTCAATTAGAAAGCTGTTGGTTCATGCCAAAGTATAGATACCACTACTGAACCCTTAGGGTCAGCATGCCATGCTGGTCATTGCTGTGATTCCTAGGTTTTATACATGTGTAAGACTGTTGGTTGTTTCCTTTCTTTGGTAGCTTTTATAGCACCTCCCGGTACCAGGAAATCTAGTATTTTTTTAGCGCTGGGCACTGGGAGTAAAGTGAGGTGCTCAACCAAGCCTTCATAGGTATGACCATGGAGGAGAGGGATTTGTGTGTTAGAAGATCAGAGTTAAAAGAGTGGCTGAGAGAGTCATTGGGAGGGGAGAGAAGAATCAGTTGCAGAAGGGGGAAAGGAAGAGAACATTGGGTAGAGGCACCACAAAGAAGAGAAAAGAAGAATGATTTGGTAGTTAGTTCCCTGTGATTAATGGAAATGACACCAATGGAGAAAGAAGGGAACAAAGTTCTTCCTAGGCATGTCGAATTTGTCACTGTGGACATGATGTCGCAGAGAGCAAGGCGAGTTCCAGGCATCTGCAGGTAATGTCCAGCAAGCAGCCTGTTACACAAGTCTGAGCACTAGGGAGCTGTAAAATTGGTGATGTACTCCATGGCAACTGAATCCTTGCAGTGGGTGAAGTCATCTAGAATACAAAATGCGACGAGTGTCCTAGACATTCCCAGATATTGTCTGTTGCAGGGAAGCAGTGGTGTGGTGCTCCATGCATAGAATGATGTTGCTTGTTGAAATGAACTAACAAATTAGTCAAAGCATAATCTCCCGTCCTCAAGGAGCTCACAGCTTAGTAGCAGACTCCAAAGTCACGTATACAAAGCAATTAAAGAGTGGTTGGAAAGAGTGTGTTACCAAATGTTAAATTGTGTGGAATAAACTCACCCATGTAGGAAGCATTCTGAAAACTGATCACCATCCAGACTTAAGCTGGGGATATCATCATGGAGTAAGGGAGGCCTGAGACTCCTTGCTCAGTCCCATCATGCATCTGACTTGTATGTAGCTGTTACAGAATGTCCTTAGTCTGTCCACTTGTTAAAAGATCTTGTCCCTCTTAAATGGTGTCCACTCAGGTCTGCTATTTTTTTGGCTTTGTGCAGTAGAAATCAGATGATTTTGAAGAAGGCAGAATAGGTGAAGGCCTTAGGGTCTGTCAGAACTTCAGCAACACCTGTATCCTCTCTAGATGCTTCCTTTACTTCCATTTTACCACCATTTGTTCATCTAGAAATAAGATAGACTGAAGGAATAGTTGCCACTTGGTTCAGAATAGAGGTCCTTAGACTACTGCTTGTAACACCACTTGCCTTAGAAAAGTTTACACAACCCTGGTTGCATAGGCCTATAATACCAAGAAGTGGTGGGCATGGCTTCTGAGCCTAAGTGTGAAAAGAAGTTCTCTTGGATCAGGCCCTTGACATCTCTTATCTGTTGCCACTGTTTTCTGACATAAAGACAGCAGTGGTGATGATAAACCAAACAGAAACGAGGCCAGCAATGGAAGCCCCTTCCCTGGTGCAGTAGCTCTGGGAATGCCAGAGCAAGGCCAGTTGGGAGAAATAGCATTCTGCAAGAATGGCCAACTGGGCTTGGATTTGGTGAACATGGTTGGCCTGATGATGGCCTGACTGGCCTCCAGGGTGGTAATCCCATCTTGGGATGAGGTTCTGAAGCCAAGAGTCTCACCCTGCCTTTGGAACACTTTTAGGTACTCCTCAGGTCTCCTCAGGTCTCCTGTGTCAGTGACAGGGATATCTCCTTTCACCTGTATCCTCTCTAGATGCTGCCTTTGCCTCCATTATAGCATCTTCTGTTCATCCAGAAACAAGATAGACTAAAGGAATAGTTGCCACTTGGATCAGTATAGAGTTTCTTGGACTTCTGCTTACAACACCGTCTGCCTTAGAAAAGTGTACATTACCCTGGGTACAAAGGCCTGAAAATTAGTTTTGCAAACCAAACTTACTGATAGTGAATCACAAAAAAAAATTTATTTAAAGTAACTCTTTGTCATTTATTCCATCTTGGCATTTATGCAAAACAAATTTATACTATGTTAAAGATAAGTTTGCACACTAATGAGATGGGTATACTTGCATATTTTATAGATAAAGAATTAACTCTTGACCAAATACTGGATATTGCAGGTCATGCAGCATCTTCCATATTTCAAGGTTATCAGTATTTTGCATTTAGGGTTGCATCAGTGCTGAGAACACTGGTTTGCTTAAATTCAGGGTACTGAATTGCTGATATATGCTTAGGGCCATTTCAGAAGTTGTAGGAAATTCTGCTTCCATCACAAGTCCAAGTTCGCTTAATAATTTTTTAAAAAATGAAACTCAAGTCAGCAACTCAATTAGCAGTTTTAAAAATTAAACATCCTAACGCAATAGAACCCAGAGATATACTGATGCGTGCTGAGGAGTGACAGTAGGAAAATATTAAGTCTTTGTTTTCTGTAATTAAACCATCAGGCTTTAATTAATACAGTGCATAACACTCTCACGTACAATAAAAACACTGTTTAGAGAATATGATTGGCTCAAATCTGAGCCGAGGTGTTTCAATTCGTTGGCCTCGGGTGGTCTGACATGTGCAGAATGAAGTGTGCATATTGTGTGTACAAAATCAAAGCAGCTGACAAGCCATGTGCCACAGTGTATTCAGCTTTGCCAGAGACATTTTGGATTCATTACATGTTGATTTTGTGTTAATTTTTGGTCCTTGTATACCTAGAAATTTTAACTATAATTTGCGTGTGTGTGTGTGTGTGTGTGTGTGTGTGTGTGTGTGTGAGAGAGAGAGAG